>NC_059439.1:17378786-17751286 GCF_021028975.2 Sphaerodactylus townsendi | reverse complement strand
GATATAAAAACTTCAAGCTTCCCAGGCTATAAGTATCCAAGGAGAAACTCGCGGCCCTCCAGATGTTCACAAACTACAATTCCCATCAGTCCCTCCCAACATGAGCATTGGCTATACTGGCAAGGGCTGATGGGAATTGTAGTTCATGAACATCTGGAGGGCCGCGAGTTTGACACCTGTGACAGTGTTTCAAGGAACTCTCCCCCTACCTCCTAGTTCCTAATGTATCAATAGGGAGGGAAGAATAAAAAGGGGGGAAGGGGAAAGGAAGGAAAAATGAAAAAGGGGAGGGGAAAGGAAACGGCGAAGGAGGGGGGTCAGGTTCGAAATCAAACCCCGGCTGGCTTCACTGAGTTCTTCCTGGAAGGTTTCGGTTTTCAAGGCCCTGTGGAACTTTTCCATTGGTTGTTGTGGGTTTTCCGGGCTGTGTGGCCATGGACTGGTAGATGTTGTTCCTAACATTTCGCCTGCATCTGTGGCTGGCATCTACACACTGTGTCCAGTAACAGACTTCCCTCTGTGATACACCTCTGAAGATGCCAGCCACAGATGCAAGCGATACGTTAAGAACAAGATCTACCATACCATGGCTGCACAGCCCGGAAAACCCACAACAACCAATTGAATCTGGCCGTGAAAACCTTCGACAATACATTGAACTTTATCATGTTTGCAGGGTCCGAATTTCAGATGGTAAAAAGTTCCTCCATGTCGGGCTCCGCACTGAAAAAACCCTGAATGACATAAACACACAAATAAACATTGAGCAGTATTTCGTATGTTTTCTTTTGGTAGGATCCGTCTTTTGGTAGGATTTTGAATCCAAGTGAATAATTGACATTGCATGAACTGATTTCCCCCCTTCCCCCAATAAGCACTGAGTCCTCAGTATGGGCTCAGATGTACTTTACAGATTCACACTGTGTGTTTTAGGTGTGGGTTGAACAGCGGCAATGTCAAGGAATGTCTTGGGAATTAGAGACGAATGTTTACTGATCTGACAAGTTTAACAAGAACAAATCTAGCTTGAAGAACTTCAGAATTTGTACGGGTCTAGCAGGCTACACTTAGAGGTCTCCAGTTCATAAGCAAGCACAGTCCAATTGCAAGGAAGTTGCTTATTGAGATGAGTAGAAGTGTATCATTTACAGAAAATGTGCTATTACTGTGGATGTGGAGTGATACATTTGAACTCACATACCCAGGGATAAGCTTTTTGCGTTGGTGTGTGTTTTACTTCTTAAGGTCGTGGATGTATCATCTGTAGATCATTACCTAGAACAAGTTTTAATGTGTAGTATGAGGCTGAACCCAACTGTGAAGGAGCAACTGGCACATGTGTTTTTGATGGAGCATCACTAACAATTGAATGCTCCATGAATTTCTCCATTGTAGAATACAGAATGACAGTGCTTACAAACCAGTACAGTGCTGATGAAGTGATCTGATTCCACAAAATGGGCATAAAAGTGTAGAGCTCTGCTGAACTATTACCATGTTTCCCTGAAAATGAGACAGGATCTTATATTAATTTTTGCTCCAAAAGATGCGTTTGGGCTTATTTTCAGGGGATGTCTTATTTTATTCCATGATTTTGGGGCCCCCATACGACCAGATCAGCTGCGCCAGGGAATCTATAGCTAGGGCTTATTTTTGGAGTAGGACTTCTATTTCAAGCATCCTGCAAAAATCCCGAAAAATCACGCTAGGGCTTATTTTTGGGGAAACAGGGTATTATGTTTGGTATACTCGAATATGATATGCGGAATTTATGTGATTCTTGAATGTGATTGTATGCTGTCTATGCAAGACTGATTTTCACATTTGCGCTGCTGTTAGATTCTCTTGCAAATACTAATTAAACGTTTGCAGCTGTTCAGGCGCAAATCGATGTGGAATATGCTTATAGTTCAATTTTTGTTTGGATTTGGGTTAGATCCATAAACATCCATGTTTAATTCCAGTGACAGTCCTTGACCTTCTGGCTGTTCAGTTCAAATGATCTGGTTCGTCTTGTTGCCATGAACAAGATGTGGGTCTTAAAAGAGAATGCACTGCTGTTTACCCAGGGCTGCATTTTCACCATAGCAACACCAAGATAGGGCCTCTTCTATGTCAGGAAGAGGCCAGGGGTCTTATTTCTACGAGCAAGGAAATGTTAACGTTAAACAAAGCACTGAGCGGGTGGAGGTGGAAGTCATTGTAGGTAAATGGGAAATTTCAGAATCGCTTGCAGGTTCTCTTGTGAAAGTGCGCTGGACACGTAGTGGCAACGGCATGCTAGATCTGCTGTTTTATTGGTGCTGCTTTCAGACATTTATTTATTTATTTCATTTTAAACCGTCCTCCCCCGGAGGGCTCAGGGCGGTGTACATCAACATCAAATAAATACAAATATAAAAACAATCTGTAACAATATTAAATTCATAGAATTTAAACAATTTAAAATTTGCAGATGGCGACTTATCCCAACCCCATTCCCGCCCATGGGAGACCAAGATGGTATGAGGGTCAGATGGTCATCCCAGCTGGTCAAAAGCCTGGCGGAATAGGTCCGTTTTGCAGGCCCTGCGGAAACTCTGAAGGTCCCACAGGGCCCTGGTCTCCTTAGGGAGCCTGTTCCACCAGGTAGGGGCCAGGGCAGTAAAAGCCCTGGCCCTTGTTGAGGCCAGCCGGATCTTTTTTGGACCAGGGATTTCCTGGTCCAAAAAATGACAAGAAACAGAAAAGGCAAAAAATAAATAAATAAGGGGATGCTGGCCAGCCTTGGCCCAGTTGATGACCCATTCAGCATGGGGTGAACCTCTGGATTGAATTGACGTTCTCTGAAATTGACATTCTCTGAAATCTGACATTGACGTTCTCGTGGAATTTTGCCACAGGTATAAAGACATAGCTCTCAAGTCACGTGCTGATGGGAAAAGACCTTTCGAAGCTACATGGCGCTACACAGTGAGGTTTCTGCAGAGATTCTCTGAGAACCACATTCACATTTCTCTGTTCCAAACCCCTCCTTTTTTCTACTAGAGGATCCGGGGCCGGAAAGCGACACTGGACGAAATCCAGACAGTCCACTCGGAGCATCACACATTACTCTACGGAACCAGCCCCTTGAACCGGCAAAAACTTGACAGCAAGAAATTGCTAGGTAGGGAGTCTGGTTTGTTGGCTGCCATCTTGCATTAATTCGGCAGCCACCATTTGCCACACAGTCTCCGAGCTTAGAGGAACTTTCAGTCTTTTGTTGGGGATCACAGGACTGTGGTTGTAGAAAGCTTAGGGGTTTTACAGCTGAGTAGCAAAAATGGGTTAGAGAATGAGGAGGGAATTGTGGTGCAAGGGACACAGGGCAAAAATGTTGTGACGAGGCAGAGAAAATGGGGGCATTTGGAGGGACAGAGAACATGTGTGTACACTTGGAGCCCTTCCGCACATGCAGAATAATGCACTTTCAATGCACTTTGCAGCTGGATTTTACTATGCAGGATAGCAAAATCCACTTGCAAACAATTGTGATAGTGGATTGAAAGTGCCTTATTCTGCATGTGCGGAAGGGGCCTAAATGTGGGACACCTCCAAAAAAGGAGGAGTTCTGAGCAGGATTTCTAGGGGGTGAGACTTTAGCATTCGTCATAAGCAGCAATCGTATGCCAGCAGCCTGAATTTGCATGGAATCCCCAGATCACAGTTCTGTTTCTCTTAGTACTGAGTGTGGTTTAACTGAGGCAGAATGTGTGTGTGTGTGTTGTAATCATAGTGTACACATGATTTCTTTTGGGGGTAGGGCATAACATTCGAGCTTAAATGTGGAGCACAAAATAACCTTGCCCCCTGTATGTCCCCACCTAGGGCCCCTTCCGCACATGCAAAATAACGCACTTTCAATCCACCTTCACAATTGTTTGCAAGTGCAATTTGCTATTCTGCCCAGTACAATCCAGCTGCAGAGTGCGTTGAAAGTGCATTATTCTGCATGTGTGGAAGGGGCCTAAATTCTCCTAATGACACCTTTTCGCCGATGCTGGGTTGCTTTTCAGTTTAAGAACATAAGAACTAGCCTGCTGGATCAGACCAGAGTCCATCTAGTCCAGCACTCTGCTACTCGCAGTGGCCCACCAGGTGCCTTTGGGAGCTCACATGCAGGAGGTGAAAACAATGGCCTTCTTCTTCTGCGGCTGCTCCCGAGCACCTGGTCTGCTAAGGCATTTGCAATCTGAGATCAAGGAGGATCAAGATTGGTAGCCATAGATCGACTTCTCCATAAATCTGTCCAAGCCCCTTTTAAAGCTATCCATGTTAGTGGCCATCACCACCTCCTGTGGCAGCATATTCCAAACACCAATCACACGTTGTGTGAAGAAGTGTTTCCTTTTATTAGTCCTAATTCTTCCCCCCAGCATTTTCAATGAATGCCCCCTGGTTCTAGTATTGTGAGAAAGAGAGAAAAATTTCTCTCTGTCAACATTTTCTACCCCATGCATAATTGTATAGACTTCAATCATATCCCCCCTCAGACGTCTCCTCTCCAAACTAAAGAGTCCCAAAAGCTGCAGCCTCTCCTCATAAGGAAGGTGCCCCAATCCTTCAATCATCCTCGTTGCCCTTCTCTGCACTTTTTCTATCTCTTCGATATCCTTTTTGAGATGTGGCAACCAGAACTGAACACAGTACTCCCAAGTGCGGTCGCACCACGGCTTTATATAAGGGCATGGCAATCCTTGCAATTTTATTATCAACTCCTTTCCTAATTATCCCCAGCATAGAGTGAGTTTGTTTTAAGCTGTATTGCTGTATCCGTGAGTACTAGAAATAGCCTTTTAAAAAAAAAGTTGTAATTTTCATAAATTTTATTAATGAAACTGTTCTGTTACTATCGTGGCGGTAAATCGGCACGAAACTCATGCCACCTAGCACCAGTTCTTAGGGTTAGATCTGGCCAGCGTTTTTGCTCAGTCACACCCAATTCTCCTTTCTACAGCCCCCACCCAACACAGCTTTTATTCATACAGGTCCCATGAGCCTCAGCAGAGCCTTTTGGGCAGTCAGAGGAGACCCGTCCCTCCCTTTCTCACTAGTGTAAAATCTGGCTGGATCGAACCCTTTGTCCATATTGGTTGTACAAAGCTCTTTGTTTCCAGCAATGACATAGAATAGCATGGCTGTGGTACAACCATGTCTGTTCTTTTGCTCCCCACCACCTGCCCCTTCCTGGTTCCAGTTTTCATTCTGTTGGGGTCTCCAAAGTGAATGGTTGTATGTATATATCTGACGTGCTGTTTTGCTGCTGTAAGAGTTCACCTGGGTTTCTTCTCTGCCTCTTTTCTTGCAGGGCCCCTTACGCAGAAGATGTATGCCGTCCTTCCGTGTGGCGGTATTGGGGTACGTGTGTGGTTCGTGAAGGAATTATGCTTTTGACTGTTAATGCTTAGCAAAGGGGGGGGGGGGGAGACATTATACTTCTCATGTCCCCAGTTGTTTTTCTTTTGTCTGCATCCTGCTCACCCAAACCCCAAATGATGTTCCCAGATCAGCTAGATAACCATTTCCTTGCTCCTACAAAGGCTCTGATCTTTTTTGGCAGGTGGACAGCGACACGGTGTGGAATGAAATGCACTCCTCCAGTGCGGTCCGCATGGCCGTCGGCTGCTTGCTGGAGCTGGCCTTCAAAGTCGCATCCGGGGAGCTTAAGGTGGGTTCTGTCACACACCCCTCCTATTTAAGCCTTGCTCTCCGATAAGGAAGGGCTGTGGCTCAGAGCGGTAGAGCACATGCTTTGCACACAGAAGGTCACCAGTTCGGTCCCTGGTCTCTCCACTAGGTTTCGGTTATTTAGGAAAGGCTTTTTGCACCTTGGTTCTCTAAAGAAATGCAGACACAGTAGCTAGCATTGAGCTAGATGGATCCACGGTCTCACCTGAAAGTGCAGGGGCTGCCCTGATGGTTATCTTTCCTTGGTACAGGTTCTGGCTGCCACTTCTAGTTAAGAAGAAGAAGAAAAGTTTGGATTTATATCCCCCCCTTTCTCTCCTGTAAGGAGACTCAAAGGAGCTTACAAACTCCTTTCCCTACACCCCCCCCCCAACAACAAACACCCTGGGAGGTGGGTGGAGCTGAGAGAGCTCTGAAGAACTGTGACTAGCCCAAGGTCACCCAGCTGGCCTGTGTTGGAGTGCACAAGCTAATCTGGTTCCCCAGATAAGCCTTCACAGCTCAAGTGGCAGAGCTGGGAATCAAACTTGGTTCTCCAGATTAGAGTGCACTTTCTCTTAACCACTACACTACACTGGTTAAGAACATAATGAACCCCACTGGGGTTACCGAAAGAATTTCTGGCTTCTGTACTGCAGCTTTTGAAGCAGGATGTTCCTGAGCATGTGCAGTGTTCTTTTCCCCTCTAAGAAGAAGCTTCTTTTATGTTAGTTCATTGAAAGGCCGGGTATCTGAGCACGGGCTGAGAGTGGTCCCAGCATAAAAAAGAAGAAAACTGTACCAGATCAATAAAACTAATAATAAACTTGGGTGCTGTGTGGTTTCTGCGCTGTATGGCCGTGTTCTAGCAGCATTCTCTCCTGACGTTTCGCCTGCATCTGTGGCTGGCATCTTCAGAGGATCTGATGTTGGGAAAGCAAGTGGCCCCCCACCCCTCCCCCCCCCCCCCCCCCTCCCCTGCCTTCCCCCCCCCCCCCCCCCCCCCCCCCCCCCCCAACCCCCCCGTCCCCACCCCCCCCCCCCCCAACCCCACCCTTCCCCCCCACCCCCCCCCCCCCCATTCCCCCTTTCCCCCCCCACCCCCCCCTCCCCCCCTCCCCCCCCCCCCCCCCCCCCCCCCCCCCCCCCCCCCCCCCCCCCCCCACCCCCCCCCCCACCCACCACACCCCCCCCCCACCCCTCCCCCCCCCCACCCCCCCCCCCCCCCACCCCCCCCCCCCCCCCCCCCCCCCCCCCCCCACCCCCCCCCCCCCCCACCCCCCCCCCCCCCCACCCCCCCCCCCCCCCACCCCCCCCCCCCCCCACCCCCCCCCCCCCCCACCCCCCCCCCCCCCCACCCCCCCCCCCCCCCACCCCCCCCCCCCCCCACCCCCCCCCCCCCCCACCCCCCCCCCCCCCCACCCCCCCCCCCCCCCACCCCCCCCCCCCCCCACCCCCCCCCCCCCCCACCCCCCCCCCCCCCCACCCCCCCCCCCCCCCACCCCCCCCCCCCCCCACCCCCCCCCCCCCCCACCCCCCCCCCCCCCCACCCCCCCCCCCCCCCACCCCCCCCCCCCCCCACCCCCCCCCCCCCCCACCCCCCCCCCCCCCCACCCCCCCCCCCCCCCACCCCCCCCCCCCCCCACCCCCCCCCCCCCCCACCCCCCCCCCCCCCCACCCCCCCCCCCCCCCACCCCCCCCCCCCCCCACCCCCCCCCCCCCCCACCCCCCCCCCCCCCCACCCCCCCCCCCCCCCACCCCCCCCCCCCCCCACCCCCCCCCCCCCCCACCCCCCCCCCCCCCCACCCCCCCCCCCCCCCACCCCCCCCCCCCCCCACCCCCCCCCCCCCCCACCCCCCCCCCCCCCCACCCCCCCCCCCCCCCACCCCCCCCCCCCCCCACCCCCCCCCCCCCCCACCCCCCCCCCCCCCCACCCCCCCCCCCCCCCACCCCCCCCCCCCCCCACCCCCCCCCCCCCCCACCCCCCCCCCCCCCCACCCCCCCCCCCCCCCACCCCCCCCCCCCCCCACCCCCCCCCCCCCCCACCCCCCCCCCCCCCCACCCCCCCCCCCCCCCACCCCCCCCCCCCCCCACCCCCCCCCCCCCCCACCCCCCCCCCCCCCCACCCCCCCCCCCCCCCACCCCCCCCCCCCCCCACCCCCCCCCCCCCCCACCCCCCCCCCCCCCCACCCCCCCCCCCCCCCACCCCCCCCCCCCCCCACCCCCCCCCCCCCCCACCCCCCCCCCCCCCCACCCCCCCCCCCCCCCACCCCCCCCCCCCCCCACCCCCCCCCCCCCCCACCCCCCCCCCCCCCCACCCCCCCCCCCCCCCACCCCCCCCCCCCCCCACCCCCCCCCCCCCCCACCCCCCCCCCCCCCCACCCCCCCCCCCCCCCACCCCCCCCCCCCCCCACCCCCCCCCCCCCCCACCCCCCCCCCCCCCCACCCCCCCCCCCCCCCACCCCCCCCCCCCCCCACCCCCCCCCCCCCCCACCCCCCCCCCCCCCCACCCCCCCCCCCCCCCACCCCCCCCCCCCCCCACCCCCCCCCCCCCCCACCCCCCCCCCCCCCCACCCCCCCCCCCCCCCACCCCCCCCCCCCCCCACCCCCCCCCCCCCCCACCCCCCCCCCCCCCCACCCCCCCCCCCCCCCACCCCCCCCCCCCCCCACCCCCCCCCCCCCCCACCCCCCCCCCCCCCCACCCCCCCCCCCCCCCACCCCCCCCCCCCCCCACCCCCCCCCCCCCCCACCCCCCCCCCCCCCCACCCCCCCCCCCCCCCACCCCCCCCCCCCCCCACCCCCCCCCCCCCCCACCCCCCCCCCCCCCCACCCCCCCCCCCCCCCACCCCCCCCCCCCCCCACCCCCCCCCCCCCCCACCCCCCCCCCCCCCCACCCCCCCCCCCCCCCACCCCCCCCCCCCCCCACCCCCCCCCCCCCCCACCCCCCCCCCCCCCCACCCCCCCCCCCCCCCACCCCCCCCCCCCCCCACCCCCCCCCCCCCCCACCCCCCCCCCCCCCCACCCCCCCCCCCCCCCACCCCCCCCCCCCCCCACCCCCCCCCCCCCCCACCCCCCCCCCCCCCCACCCCCCCCCCCCCCCACCCCCCCCCCCCCCCACCCCCCCCCCCCCCCACCCCCCCCCCCCCCCACCCCCCCCCCCCCCCACCCCCCCCCCCCCCCACCCCCCCCCCCCCCCACCCCCCCCCCCCCCCACCCCCCCCCCCCCCCACCCCCCCCCCCCCCCACCCCCCCCCCCCCCCACCCCCCCCCCCCCCCACCCCCCCCCCCCCCCACCCCCCCCCCCCCCCACCCCCCCCCCCCCCCACCCCCCCCCCCCCCCACCCCCCCCCCCCCCCACCCCCCCCCCCCCCCACCCCCCCCCCCCCCCACCCCCCCCCCCCCCCACCCCCCCCCCCCCCCACCCCCCCCCCCCCCCACCCCCCCCCCCCCCCACCCCCCCCCCCCCCCACCCCCCCCCCCCCCCACCCCCCCCCCCCCCCACCCCCCCCCCCCCCCACCCCCCCCCCCCCCCACCCCCCCCCCCCCCCACCCCCCCCCCCCCCCACCCCCCCCCCCCCCCACCCCCCCCCCCCCCCACCCCCCCCCCCCCCCACCCCCCCCCCCCCCCACCCCCCCCCCCCCCCACCCCCCCCCCCCCCCACCCCCCCCCCCCCCCACCCCCCCCCCCCCCCACCCCCCCCCCCCCCCACCCCCCCCCCCCCCCACCCCCCCCCCCCCCCACCCCCCCCCCCCCCCACCCCCCCCCCCCCCCACCCCCCCCCCCCCCCACCCCCCCCCCCCCCCACCCCCCCCCCCCCCCACCCCCCCCCCCCCCCACCCCCCCCCCCCCCCACCCCCCCCCCCCCCCACCCCCCCCCCCCCCCACCCCCCCCCCCCCCCACCCCCCCCCCCCCCCACCCCCCCCCCCCCCCACCCCCCCCCCCCCCCACCCCCCCCCCCCCCCACCCCCCCCCCCCCCCACCCCCCCCCCCCCCCACCCCCCCCCCCCCCCACCCCCCCCCCCCCCCACCCCCCCCCCCCCCCACCCCCCCCCCCCCCCACCCCCCCCCCCCCCCACCCCCCCCCCCCCCCACCCCCCCCCCCCCCCACCCCCCCCCCCCCCCACCCCCCCCCCCCCCCACCCCCCCCCCCCCCCACCCCCCCCCCCCCCCACCCCCCCCCCCCCCCACCCCCCCCCCCCCCCACCCCCCCCCCCCCCCACCCCCCCCCCCCCCCACCCCCCCCCCCCCCCACCCCCCCCCCCCCCCACCCCCCCCCCCCCCCACCCCCCCCCCCCCCCACCCCCCCCCCCCCCCACCCCCCCCCCCCCCCACCCCCCCCCCCCCCCACCCCCCCCCCCCCCCACCCCCCCCCCCCCCCACCCCCCCCCCCCCCCACCCCCCCCCCCCCCCACCCCCCCCCCCCCCCACCCCCCCCCCCCCCCACCCCCCCCCCCCCCCACCCCCCCCCCCCCCCACCCCCCCCCCCCCCCACCCCCCCCCCCCCCCACCCCCCCCCCCCCCCACCCCCCCCCCCCCCCACCCCCCCCCCCCCCCACCCCCCCCCCCCCCCACCCCCCCCCCCCCCCACCCCCCCCCCCCCCCACCCCCCCCCCCCCCCACCCCCCCCCCCCCCCACCCCCCCCCCCCCCCACCCCCCCCCCCCCCCACCCCCCCCCCCCCCCACCCCCCCCCCCCCCCACCCCCCCCCCCCCCCACCCCCCCCCCCCCCCACCCCCCCCCCCCCCCACCCCCCCCCCCCCCCACCCCCCCCCCCCCCCACCCCCCCCCCCCCCCACCCCCCCCCCCCCCCACCCCCCCCCCCCCCCACCCCCCCCCCCCCCCACCCCCCCCCCCCCCCACCCCCCCCCCCCCCCACCCCCCCCCCCCCCCACCCCCCCCCCCCCCCACCCCCCCCCCCCCCCACCCCCCCCCCCCCCCACCCCCCCCCCCCCCCACCCCCCCCCCCCCCCACCCCCCCCCCCCCCCACCCCCCCCCCCCCCCACCCCCCCCCCCCCCCACCCCCCCCCCCCCCCACCCCCCCCCCCCCCCACCCCCCCCCCCCCCCACCCCCCCCCCCCCCCACCCCCCCCCCCCCCCACCCCCCCCCCCCCCCACCCCCCCCCCCCCCCACCCCCCCCCCCCCCCACCCCCCCCCCCCCCCACCCCCCCCCCCCCCCACCCCCCCCCCCCCCCACCCCCCCCCCCCCCCACCCCCCCCCCCCCCCACCCCCCCCCCCCCCCACCCCCCCCCCCCCCCACCCCCCCCCCCCCCCACCCCCCCCCCCCCCCACCCCCCCCCCCCCCCACCCCCCCCCCCCCCCACCCCCCCCCCCCCCCACCCCCCCCCCCCCCCACCCCCCCCCCCCCCCACCCCCCCCCCCCCCCACCCCCCCCCCCCCCCACCCCCCCCCCCCCCCACCCCCCCCCCCCCCCACCCCCCCCCCCCCCCACCCCCCCCCCCCCCCACCCCCCCCCCCCCCCACCCCCCCCCCCCCCCACCCCCCCCCCCCCCCACCCCCCCCCCCCCCCACCCCCCCCCCCCCCCACCCCCCCCCCCCCCCACCCCCCCCCCCCCCCACCCCCCCCCCCCCCCACCCCCCCCCCCCCCCACCCCCCCCCCCCCCCACCCCCCCCCCCCCCCACCCCCCCCCCCCCCCACCCCCCCCCCCCCCCACCCCCCCCCCCCCCCACCCCCCCCCCCCCCCACCCCCCCCCCCCCCCACCCCCCCCCCCCCCCACCCCCCCCCCCCCCCACCCCCCCCCCCCCCCACCCCCCCCCCCCCCCACCCCCCCCCCCCCCCACCCCCCCCCCCCCCCACCCCCCCCCCCCCCCACCCCCCCCCCCCCCCACCCCCCCCCCCCCCCACCCCCCCCCCCCCCCACCCCCCCCCCCCCCCACCCCCCCCCCCCCCCACCCCCCCCCCCCCCCACCCCCCCCCCCCCCCACAGTGAACATGAAGATACAAATAGAGCACAAATAAAATCAATAAATCTCAAATCGCTAAATAAATCATAATAAATGGCTCTATAGTCTTTGAATCATTAAAACCCTCTACTAAAGGTAGCGTGTTAATATCAAATACAATAAATAATACAAGATACCTACTAAATCCAATCCCCTAAAAGAGGGGAGAGGGACGGTGGATCCGCCAGATGTTAACGCGGGGGGGGTGGGGTATCAGCTGCCAGCCTCCTTAAAGGCTCAAGGGAATAGCTCAAGCAGGCCCCAAGCGGAACTCATTGAGATCCCGCAGGGCCCGCACAGCTGGAGGGAGAGCGTTCCACCCAGCAGGGGCCAGAGCTGTAAAGGCTCTGGCCCGGGTAGAGGCTAGCCGCATTCTACTTTTCTCCCCAGTGGGGAACCCGAAGCAGTTCCATCAAACTCCTCCCTTCCATTTTATCCTCGCAGCCACTCTGTGAGGTGGATTAGGCTGTAAATATATGACAGGGCCAAGGTAACTCAATGAGCTTCCATGGCAGGGTGGGGGTTTGAACCTGGTGTCCCAGCTCCTATGCTCTAACCACTACACACACTGGCTCTCTGAGCTGAGTGAACAAAGCCGATTCCAGCTGCCTCGCAGTATGTTAGGTGGTTGAAGGGATAACATTTGGACTCTCTTGGGCCAAATCTGCCTGGGAGATGTCACCATCTGGCGCAGGAATTACACGGAAGTCCCTTCCCACACATGATCATTTCCTGTTGCATAAAGGCAACACAGCAAATGCTACATAGGGGCAGGAAGAAAATGGTGGGGGAAATCACCTTTGTGGTTGCTATGCAACCACCCAACCATCCCTAATAGTTTCCCAATCTGAATAACTGAAGAAGCAGCAGAAGCAGAGGAGTTTGGATTTATATCCCACCTTTCTCTCCTGTGAGGAGACTCAAGGTGGCCTACAAGCACCTTTCCCTTCCTCTCCCCACAACAGAAACTTTGTGAGGTTCGTGGGGCTGAGAAGGTTCTGAGAGAACTGTGACTAGCCCAAGGTCACCCAGCAGGAATGTAGAAGTGCGGAAACACATCTGGTTCACCCAATAAGACTCTGCCACTCCGGTAGAGGAGTGGGGAATCAAACCCAGTTCTCCAGATTAGAACCCACCTGCTCTTACCCACTACACCACGTCGGCTCTCGGATTCCTGAGAGGATTCCTGAGGCGACCTTTTCTCTCTCAGCTTTTGACTCCCCTTATCTCCTGAATGGACTATCATTTGACTTTCTCAGTTGTGAGGGTTAAAGATAGGGAGAGACGTTCGTGCTATTGAGAGAAATCAGTTGGAGTGGGGGTAGAGGGGCTGTATTGGGAGACTCTCAGGAGGAAGTTGCTATTAAAAAGGTGACAAAGTTGCCCCTCCAGATATCCCGTGTTTGGTCTTACCTCCCTGAACTTGCACGGCCTACCAAAATAGGCTCAGTTGAATTGGCCTGTTGGGAGAATAACAAAGCGCCGGTCAGTAAGTGTGAGGATTCCTGACGTGGCCAGAATCTTCCTCGTCCACGTAGCAAACTGCTGCAGCTTCAGTGCTATTGTGACTCCTCCTAAAAGAAGTCATTTGTGCCCTGGCAGGACTGTGGTGATGCCGATAGCCAACGAGTTCTCCCCGGACGTGGTCCTCATTTCTGCCGGCTTCGATGCTGTGGAAGGGCACCTGTCCCCTCTGGGTGGATATTCTGTCACAGCCAAATGTGAGTGCGGGACACGCGGAGAGGGAGTTGCTTCTGATTTTGCAATGAAATGATTCACATGCAAACCGGGGGAACAGAATAATAACTGTTTCCCTGCTCTTTTGCATACATGAGATGTGAGAACGGCGGAGTCCCGCCCCCTTCTGGCAGAAATTCTGGCTCACGTTGTATGACATGACGCTGTCGTATGACATTTTGAATAGATTCAGGCTTTCGACATGCTGCTGTTATTCCATCGCCTTGCTTTATTTGTTTATGTCTTTGAGCTGTCCCCCACCCTTCCCCAAGAAGGGCCCAGTGCGGGTAACAACATATGATGAACCTATATATTTATAGGCATACATACATTTAAAAGGGTGAGCTGGAGGGTTCTCTCAAGCAGGGTATGGACACAAGAGCTTTTGAGTTTATATGTATGCGTTTGTGTGTTTGTATCATTTATACCTGTCAGGTCTTGAGACTGAAGTCAATAAGCAGACTCTAGATGCTGGATCAGAAGTCTTTATTGATGACAGCTAGTACCTGGCTCTCAGTTCTGCCTGATTACCAAAATACAGTTGCCTTTATCCCCTTGGAGTTCCCGCCATAAATCCCCCCTTCCAGTTTCCCATGGAATATGAGAATAGTACAGTGGAAGAAAGATGTTTGGGAGTTGAGCGTCTCAAGGCCACCTTCCACCCCCTCCTGCTGGGAAGGCGCCGGGGTTGCTCCTACTTACCTACAGTTGCAAGCATCAAAGGAAAAGAAAAGGGAAGGAAAAAGGTCCGTTAACATAACATATCCCCTTGGCCAGGTGGGAAACCTCATACCTATCCTTTGCGCTTTGATGGCAGGAAGGGAAACATCCTGACAATGCCCCACTTTTATCCCCAATGAGGACCTATAGTTGCTAACAACATTCTTCCTACTTGATCCTCACAAAAACTCTCTGAGAGGGGTTAGGATGGGAATGTGTGCCTGGCCCAACGTCACTCAGCAAGCTTCCGTGATGGAATGGGTCTCCCGGATCCTAGTCTGACACTCTAACCACTGTACCATCCTGGCTATATTGTAGGTTAGAGTGGCTAGGGCGGTATCTGTCCAGAGTTGCAGGAGAATTATCTCTGCGCAGCATGCACGTGAGAGCCAGCATGGCATAGCGGTTAAGGTGTCAGACTTGGTCCTGGGAAACCCAGGTTTAAACCCCCACTAGCACCATGGAAGCTTGCTGGGTGATGTTGGGTTCATCACACACTCTCAGCCCTGACCGGGCTAGTATTTGAATAGGAGACCTATACCAAGATCATGATACAGAGGCAGGCAATGGCAAACCACCTGAAGGTCTCTTGCCTTGAAAAACCTTAACAGGGGTTGCTATAAGTCAGTTGTGACTGTACGGTCAAAAATACTGAAGAAGAGCTCTAATTAATACCCCACCTTTCTCCCCTTTAAGGAGACTCAAGGTGGCTTACGAGCGCCTTTCCCTTCCTCTCCCCACAACAGACACCTTGTGAAGTAGGTGGGGCTGAGAGAGTTCGGAGAGAACTGAGACTAGCCCAAGGTCACCCAGCAGGAATGTAGGAGTGCGGAAACACGTCTGGTTCCCCAGATAAGCCTCTGCCACTCAGGCGGAGGAGTGGGGAATCAAACCCGGTTCTCCAGATTAGACTCCACCTGCTCTTAACCACGACACCACGCTGGCTCTCAAAAAAGAGCGCGTGTGCTGGGGGGCGCGCAGATTGGGGGTGCAACTCCTAAAGCCTTGCAAGGTTCATATGGGAACTCTGCCGTGTGGATCTGCCAGGTGCATGATCAGACAATTAGTTCATTTAGCCCATTACCTTACCTTGATGGCACCTCTAACCGAGAGAACGACTTTAGCAAGGTGAACAGTAAGCTTAGGGAGAACATCTTGGAAGGAAGTGGCAGCCCCTGCTGTTCTTCTGCAGTGTGGCAGTTTCCATCTAGTTCATCCCACCCCCCACCCCCACCCCCCCCATGGCCAACTGCATTACAAAACTAAGTTAAATGAAACAGGCAATCCACTTGTGGATTTCTCAGATATGCCCATGGTGGACAGCAGGGAGAGAAGAATGCCTGAAGTCCGTGTTTTCTTCTTGGCCTCGCAGGTTTTGGACACCTGACCAAGGAGCTGATGAAACTGGCAGGCGGGCGCGTTGTCCTAGCGCTGGAGGGAGGCCACGACTTGACCGCCATCTGTGACGCCTCCGAAGCCTGTCTCTCCGCTTTGCTTGGCCTTGAGGTCAGTGTGCCTGGCAGGGCTGTGGCTTGTCCAGCCTCTCTTGAAAAGGGCAGGTGAGAAGGCTCAGGCTGCTGGCTTGGAAGGAGAATGGCAGAGGAGCCTAGGTCCGTGGTGGCGAACCTTTGGCACTCCAGATGTTATGGACTACAATTCCCATCAGCCCCTGATGGGAATTGTAGGGGCTGATGGGAATTGTTGTCCATAACATCTGGAGTGCCAAAGGTTCGCCACCACTGGCCTAGGTGGATCAGACCACTGGTCTTCCTGGCCTAGCATCCTGTTTCATACAGGGGCCAACCAATTGCCTTGGTGGGATCAACAAAGAAGAAGAAGAGTTGGATTTCTATCTCCCCTTTCTCTCCTGCGAGGAGACTCAAAGGGGCTTACAAACTCCTTTCCCTCCCCCCCCCCACAAAAAACAGGGGTGGGTGGGGCAGAGAGAGCTCCAAAGAACTGCGACAAGCCCAAGGTCACCCAGCTGGCATGTGTTGGAGTGCACAGGCTAATCTGAATTCCCCAGGTAAGCCTCCACAGCTCAGGCGGCACAGCAGGGAATCAAACCCACTTCCTCCAGATTAGAGTACAACTGCTCTTAACCGCTATGCCACCTCTGCTCCTGAAGGGGGCAGCATGGCCTTCAATGTGCCCCATGATGTGGTGCCTGGGGCTCCATCTCCCCTGTGCCCCCCCCCCCCCCCCCCCCCCCCCCCCTGTGCCCCCCCCCCCCCCCTCAGCTATGCCACTGTGAAAGGTGAAGGTAGGAAAGAAACTGGAGCGGAGCTAGAAGATTCCTTGTCCTTTTCACTTCCCCCACAAAAGAACAGACCAATTCCTATAAAACCCAACCAGAGGGCTAGGGGTGTTTCAGGAGAGCTGCCCCTCTTTCCAGCAGTGGGGGGGCCGTCCCTGTTTGTGTCCAGGGAATGCTGGTTTAAGGAGCTGGATGCTGCCTTCACAAGGGGCTCTTTTTACTGCCCAAAGTGAAGGGCTGGGACACATTACTGACTGACCACTTCGAAGTCTTTACAAGGCTCTAGTTCTCAGGGCAGCAGGCGACACTCACCTCTGGTTCTTCCCTGGAGGTCTTGATGGCCTTTGAGGTGCTGCTGGACTTGAATCTTGCTTTTCTAATAACAGAGGTTCCTTTTAGTCCACATGGCCTGCAGCCCTTGAGGGACCTCCGTGAATTTGTCTGATTCACATTCAAACCCACCTTCGGGTGTAGCTGTTGCTAAGTCCACAGGCAATGAATTCCACAGGGAAGGATGAAGTATTTTAGGTGATGGTTGGCTGCAATTCGGCTTTGAAAAAGAAACCTGGCACTGACTGGGTCAGAGGGGTTCTGGGGAAAGGGGAATAAAACCATCTCTGTCCCGGCACTTGAAAGTGTGTCAGTTTCTGTTCTGAATATTCATTTCATGTTTATCCTGCCCGTGGCATCTCCTCAAGGCACAGCTGGAAGTCAGAGCCAGCATGACAGAAGAGGAGTTATGTTTTATTGCTGCATGGCAGAGCCCCAAACTAAATTTGCGTGGGGACAAAACTTATGCATAGCCAATTATATATGCATAATGTTGAACCCTAGCCTCAGGGGAGCCATATCAGTTGCTACGTTAAGATACCAGTTACTCAAAGGAACTTATATTTGCTAAATAATTCTGATTGTGTAGTTTGTGATTTGGTGGCCAAGTTATAACTAGAAATTATACACCCTACATACATACATACATACATACATACATACATACATACATACATACATACATACATACATACATACATACATACATACTGGGAGCAGCAGTGGCGTAGTGGCTAAGAGCAGGTGCACTCTGATCTGGAGGAACCAGGTTTGATTCTCCGCTCCGCCGCCTGAGCTGTGGAGGCTTATCTGGGGAATCCAGATTAGCCTGTACACTCCCACACACGCCAGCTGGGTGACCTTGGGCTAGTCACAGTTCTTCGGAGCTCTCTCAGCCCTACCCACCTCACAGGGTGTTTGTTGTGAGGGGGGAAGGGCAAGGAGATTATAAGCCCCTTTGTGTCTCCTGCAGGAGAGAAAAGGGGGATATAAATCCAAACTCCTCCTCCTCCTCCTCTTCTTCCTCTTCTTCTTCTTCTTCTTCTTCTTCTTCTTCTTCTTCTTCATACACACACACACACACACACACACACACACACACACACACACATACATACGCCTTTATTGGCATAATCAGAAAGCAAAATCAATACATCGGTAATAAAAGCAAAAAAGCCCCAAAAGGACCATAACAGATACATACTATTAGATACTCTCAGCTATCTCCATATTAAAATTGGCGACCTCTTCATAAAAACCAGGGTCAGAGTTATTCATCAATAAAGATAACCTAATCAGATCTGGAAGCCCAGATTGGAAAAGAGGATATAAATGGATATATTTGGATCTGATTTTAACAAATCTGATGCAGCGCAGGAGTTGGTGGGCCAGGGTTTCAACCACATTGGATTTGCAGCTGCATGACCTTGCAGATTTTTCTAGGTTACTAAGCCTGCCCTTTAATAGGGCAGAGGGCATAACATTGAATCGCGCAATGGTGAGAGCTCTCCTTGCTCGGGGGTTCGTTAGAACATAAAGGTAATAGGCCATACGACTCTGCTCGAATGGAATTAAGAATTGAGTAGGGGAGCATTTATACACCCTATAGGATAGCTCTGTTCTTCTTAATTTTGTAGTGTCAATTATGAAGAGATTCTTTGGGGGTTGTTTTAAGTTTGTTTTTGTTTTTGTTTTTATCTTACCTGTATCGTCCTGTATGCTAATAAAGGCTTGGTGGTGGTGGTTGTGTGGGGACGAAAAAAATCAGATTCGCTCAGCCTTCTCTCTTGCCTTTATTTCCTACTGGTCTTTCTTGACCATCTTTCCTTGTCCCCGATTCCCTCAAGCCAGCTCCTGAAAGCCTTTTATTTTAGAAACTAAGTTTTCTCTTTCTGTCTCACCAACACAGCTGGAGCCGTTGGATGAAGCTCTGTTGCACCAGAAGCCCAGCGCAAACGCTGTGGCCACGCTGGAGAAAGTCATCGAAATCCAGAGTAAGTTTTTGGCCCAGCTCCTTCGACCTGGGGACAAGAGCTGCTTTTCTGTGTTGAGGGGGGTTGCAGTAAAAAGTCTCACCGGGTTTGCCTATCAAAACAAACGTGGTAAATGTGTTTTGAAGACACGCTGGCTAGAGAGGCCCTCTCACTCAGGAGCTGAGATGGCACTAAAACTCCCAGGTTCCTTCTGCACTAAAACCCGCCTTTGGAGCTGTGAGGTGGGCAAAGGGATTCCAAGAACAGCATCTGAAATGGAATGTTTTTCACAAGCGGTAGCAAAGCGGGAAGCTGCTTATGGGGCCAAGTGGTTTGGGTTCCCAGATGTGTAATACAGGAGCCCAAAATGCAGCTGCTTGGGATAAGATGTTAGCGTCGATCGGGCACGTAGAAGATTAGAAGAAGAGTTTGGATTTTACGCCTCCGTTTTCTCTCCTGTAAGAAGTCTCGAAGCGACTTCCAAACTCCTTCCCTTTCCTCTCCCCACAACAGACACCTTCAGTGCACTTTGCAGCTGGATTCTACTGTGCAAAATAGCAACCTCCACTTGCAAACTGTTGTGAAAGTGGATTGAAAGTGCCTTCTTCTGCATGTGCGGAAGTGCTCTGAGTCACATCTGACTTACGGCCACCCCTGGTGAGGTTTCCAAGGCAAGAGACATTCAGAGGTGGTTTGCCACTGTCTGTCCCCCGGGTCACACCCTTGGTATTCCTTGGAGGTCTCCCATTGAAATACCTGCTAGGGTTGGCCCTGCTTGGCTTCTGAGATCTGGCAAGATCAGGCTAGCTTGGACTATGCAGGAAAAGGCAGCTTGTCCCCTGCATTCCATCAATCCCTCCCCATCCCCAGAAAATAGCCCTCTGTCCCCCTCCAATTTTTCTTTCAAATGCCACAATGTGCTCACCAACCTGCTCCTTAGCTTGGGCGTGGAGAAGAGAGAGTTCCAAGAGGCTAGTGATTCTCCCCTAACGCACTGCCCCGTTATGTCCTAGGCAAGCACTGGAGCTCCATGAAACATTCGGCAGCAGTCATTGGTTGTTCCTTGCTGGAGGCGCAGAAGGGCGAGGCAGAAGAGGCAGAGACGGTCAGCGCCATGGCATCGCTGTCGGTGGACACAGAACAGGGGAAAGCAGACTGCACTGTCCGGTATGCTTGTTGAAAAGTCTTGATTGGAGCCCTGATAGGTTGGAGAGTCTTGATTGAAGCCCCTGATAGGTTGGAGAGTCTTGATTGAAGCCCCTGATAGGTTGAAGAGTCTTGATTGAAGCCTCTGATAGGTTGGACCCTCTCTGATGCTGTGTACAGACGCACATAATTTCAGCAGAGAGCCTGCTGTGGGCGCATATCCCGTGCACATCCAGCCTGCCTTTGAGGATCAGTCTTGGGGAGGATCTGTGCTTCTAGTTTCCAGCAGAAACACAGTGTGCACAAATGCACTGACTATCCATACCTCATCAGCCATGATGGACCCCTCCCAGTATTCTCAGCATCAGGCTGTGCACAGAGGTAATTGGTTCATCTTTGTGGCAGTTTTGCAGCCACCCCCCTTATAGAGCGAAATTCAGTTTAAATAGAAAAACAGTAGAGTTGAAACAAATAATAGAAGGGCCAACAGACAGTAGGATGGATAAACACACTAACTGTTTAGAAGATAGCCTGGCCAAATCTTGGGGTGGAGATAAGGAAGCATTTTTCTGCCCACGAGATTCTCCGTGTATTGTCTGAGTAAGGATGGCAAAGAAGAGACCATCAACTTCATTTTTAAAAGGCGGCTCAGTCCCCTCTGGGCTGACGTTTGTTTTTTGTACTTTTTATCCCAATTGCGCCGAAAAAGCGATCGTGCAGATTTTATGACAGCACAAATGTTGCAAGCCATTCTATCCTGGGAATCCTTTGAGAACTCTGGCCGAGGTTCATTCTCGGCACGTTCCCAAGTCTGTCTCAGGGGAAAGCAGTTGAATGGTGGTTGAGCTGGCTTTCTCCTTCTCTTTCTCATGTGCTGTTCTAGTAGGTGGCCTAATTGGCGCATGCTGAGCTGTCATTCTGTGGGATTTAACCAGTTTTTCCTTGGTGGAAAAGGAAGAAGGGAGTCCCCTTTGACAACCAGAAATGCTGGGGTTCACGGGAACTGCTTAAAAAGAGGGAGGTTGTAGTAAGGAGGAGAATCCAGCGAGGCTGCATTACTCTTCTGAAAGTGGTGTATCTCCAGGTACCTCAGTTGTTGGGAAATAGCTACTAGGTCTGACAACACATGAAACAGCTCCAAGGCCTCTTCCGCACTAATGCACTTTCAATCCACTTTCAGTGCACTTTGAAGCTGGATTTTACAATGTGGAATATCAAAATCTACCTTCAAACAATTGTGAAAGTGGATTGAAAGTGCATTATTCTGCAGATGCGGAAGGGGCTTAAGTCTGGTTCAGTGTGTGCACACTCGCAGAGGCCAAAGACTATGAGGTTGGATGCCTCGCATTGTTTCTTTCCACTTAATTTTTGCACATTTCCTTGTCTTCACAGCAGCCTTTGGTCCATGTAAGCCCCCCACGAGTCTTTGATATCACTTTTGGGCTCTCGCAGGCGGTTGCTAGGGGATGTGGGACGGAGGGACACTCCATTTCTGCCAGTTCTTTCCATCAGAGGCATAGCAAGGGGGGAAAGCGCCCAATGCACTGGTGCTTCCTCTGCCCCGCCCCCACCACGCGCTCACCACACCCCATCAGGGGCACGCGCCCGGTGTGTTGTGCACCCCCCATCCCCTTGGAGCTACGCCTCTGCTTTCCATTGATGTTCCACTGGATATAGACCCATATCCACCAAAGAGAAGGAACAAATATTAAAAGTTGTTTATGTTAATGTAGTCAGTAGCATCTGGTGCCTGTGTGTAAAGTGCTGTCAAGTCACAGCCAATTCATGGTAGCCCAGTAGGGTTTTCTAGGCAGGAGACTAGGGCCCCTTCCACACATGCTGAATAATGCACTTCCAATCCACTTTCAATGCACTGTGTGGAGTAGCAAAATCCACTTGCAAACAATTGTGAAAGTGGATTGAAAGTGCGTTATTCTGCATGTGCGAAAGTTCCAATTATAATAGAGGCGGTTTGACACTGCCTTCCCGATACAGTAAACGTGGGATACCTTGATGGTCTCCCATTCAAAAATAACCACCGCTGACCTTGCTTAGCTTCTGAGATCTGACAAGATCAGGCTAGTCTTGGCCAACTCAGCGAGGGCAGCATCCGGAGTCTAGAACATTTTCCATTAGATGCATGGAATGAACAAGGAGAAATGTGGCACATCGACATAAGTGTAGAGGAAATGGGATGGCTAGAGGACCAATCAGGTTGACTAAAGCTAAAAAACAAAGCAAATATGTCCTCATTGCAGAGGCCAAATGTCAACTGGTTCGTTGGAAGTCCAAGAGAACATGGGGGGTGCTGATGCCGACCTACCTGGCATCCTCCGATAACAGCGGAGCCGCCACCATGTGCCCAGCTTGGCGAGCCGGGCTGGTCTCACAGGAGGCAGGGACTCTTGTTCTGGCGACGACAGAGGACCATTAACCAGCTGTTCTTTGCCTTCCCCTTTCCCACAGACAAACAGACGAGCCAATGGAGGCCGATCCCGTGTTGTGAAGTGCCAAGACTTCGATTTGTATAGCTGTCACTCTGTGGGTTATAATTGGTCATTTGTGATTTCGTTTAAAAACAACCAGAAGAAGAAAACGAATTAATTTTTTTATCTATTAAAAAAAAATGAGAAAAAACAACAACGTTGCACTGGACAACATGAGCCCATGTGTGCGTGATCGCGTCTGTCTCCTGGCATTTATTCTCACCAGCATCACCATATTGTCCTAACTCTTGGGGGATTTGTGAGTGGAATGTGAAGGGGGAGGCTTTCACGTGGGTATTGCCACTGGCGTATCTTGGGGGGGTACAGGGTGGGTCTGAGCCCAGGCACCACTTTTTTTTGGGGGGGGCACATTTGAACCCCCACCCCCACTGTGCCCTGGTCCGGAACTCCCCCCAGAGTTCGGGGCTGGGTTGCAGTTGAGGGCCAGTGAGCCAAGCTCACCCCACCCACGATCTCCATGTGGGGGTTATGGGCGTGGCCATCCGGGCTCATCCCCATCTCCATGTGGAGATTGGGTGGGGCCAGACCCACACTCAACCTCCATGTGGAGATTGCAGGTGGGGCGAGCCCAGCTCTCCAACCTTCAACTGCTCCTCGTACCCGTCGGGGGGCAGGGGGCGGCTGTGGGTGGGTGGGAGCATGGCACCTGGGTTAGCCCCAGACTCCATTTTAACTAGATACGCCCCTGGGTCTCTCCTCCGTTATTCCTTTCCCAGTCATCCTTCTTTCTCCCCACCCACCTCACTCCTGGGTTGCCCGCGGTGAAAATTAATTTTGCCATAACTACACCTGCGCACTCCTACACCCCATCAGCTTGTAGGCAGGGGACAGCTGTGTTTCCTCTGCAGAATTAGATCCGTGCTCCATACAACTGAATGGGCGCTTTTGTGATTTTCTTTCACTTGTACGGCTGCGCAGGAAAACCGATGGCGGTCAGGAGAACTGGAGTGGGGGGGCAAGCACGGATGGAGACGGCATCAGGTGCTACGGTACCTTCAGTCCCGTTTCCCCAAGGGCAGAAAAGGGAACTTCGTTTCTGCTCAGATTTGTCTGATCCTCTTGAAGCCCCTGGAATATTTGCAGCCCTGGAGAGCTGCCGCCTGGATCGCCCCCTTGGGCTGAGTCCGCCGTGCTCCTCGTTGACGACTCTTGTTGTCGAAATGCCCTTTGCCCTCTACTTGGGTTCTTTGCACGTTGCAACGGGGCCGAAGGCAAACCCACAGATGCGTTGTCAAATATCTTTTCTCCACCTTCCCCGATCCCGATGGCCTTTCCTTCTCCCCCCAACCTCCCCCCCAAAAGACCCCAAATTCTCAGCTGTAATCTGAACGTTGTTGCCTAAATCTGTCTTTCTCCTGATCCCTTTAGCTATAAAGTGTCCCTCAGGGTGTACAATTCTACATGACTTTCTAGCAGGAGCCCCCAAGGTGAGGAGAAAGGAAAAATGTGTGCCTTTAATTCATTTTTGTTAATGCCTTAATTTCCCTGTGAGTTCACTACTTCTCCACACACCCCGTACCTTCCCCCCTTTCTTAGTTACCTTTCTCTAAGGGAGACCCCCCTTTCTAATGATGGAAAAGAATCACACGTAATCCCCCACCCCCGGCACCAATGCACATTGGCCCCGATCCGGCTCTAGTCGTACGTAACCGATCTGTTAACCTGTGACTAGTTGCACATAAGACGTTCTTCCCATTCAAAGCAATGCCATGCCAATAGACCACATCCAATTTACGTCTGCAGTTCCCAATCCAGCAAGTGAATCGTGCGTGAGCAAAACTTGTTTATGAGAATGGGTCTCCTTAGCTGGATAAGGGGCGTGTGTACTTAACACCCCTTTTGTAATTAAGACTGTGCTTCTGTTGACTGTTTCATGACCAATGCTTTTTCTGGAAATCCTCTTTCTCTCGCGCTCTCTTCTTCTGTTGTCACTGTCCGAAAGGCGCCTCTTCACTTAACTGTAAATAATTTGATTTCTTGTATCACGTGCACAAACTTTGTTTTAATGAAACTTTTGTCCATTCATAAAGAAAGAGAAAAAAAAAGAAAAAGGAGATAATTCTTTTTGCTGTTACGACTTCACCAGCCAAAAAACAAAAACAAAACACAAACGTGTAGAGCGATTGTAGCTTTTAAAAAAAAGAAATGGATATAAAGATAAAAAAGGTATATAATTTTATTACAGATGTATTATTTAATAGTATTTTTTTAACTTGTACCACAGAACTCTTCGTTCCTTTGGAGAGTCATTGCCAGACAGGGCAATGCGCCGCGAGGGAGTTGAAGGGACTTGTTGGGGTCATTTTCACTAATTCGGGGCGGTGGGATTTGTAAGTCGGGATGGGGGAGGGAGGAGGGAGCTGTGTGGCGTGAGACTGTGATATATTTTTAACTGCACTTTGGTTGCTCAACCTCGCCGGGATGTGTTTTTAGGAATCTTTGGGCTGGGTTCGGGCGTAGTCTTCTGAAGTGTCCCAGGGAGGGGTATCTAAAGCGATAATCATACTCGTGTCTGAGGCAAATGAAAGCCAGGTCTTGTCAGTGCCTTCTTTCCCTCTCCCCCGCCCCCCCTTTGCTCCTGGTTTGACAGTGTGACAAACGTCTAAGTATTCCCCTCCAGAGAATGGCAGAGGGACCAAAAAAGGCCTTCTCTCTAGCCCTGATCTACTAACGTTCACAGCTTATGGCTGGTTCCTTGCCCCTGCTGTACCAGATTTGCAAACCCCTGCTGGGGTGTTTTTGTATTTGTGTTAACATGTGCGGGGATGCACCCAGAGAGGTGGAAACGGAGACCTCACTCACCTGCTTTGGCCTTGTTGGGATCCCCAGGGAGTAAATTGGCTGCCTGCTACTAGGGAGTGTTTAAGCACAGATGCTCAGCCTCACTGACTCAGGTTTTGGGGACTCTGTATGAAGTTAAGCCTGTGTTAACCCAGACTGTTGTACATGGCCCTTTGTGAATCCTCTGAAGCTGCTGTGGACCCCCAGATTCAACGGCAGCGAGGGGAAAATGAAAGGCCCCTCCGTGGCAGCCTTTGGCCGATCTCTTTCCACCGATGGGTTGTGTCGGCTAGAAGCAAGAGCAAGGGATTTGTCCCGGGAATAGGCAACGTGGTTATCAGGGTGAGCTGAGCCATCCTCAAACATCTCCAGCATAACTTGGGGTCATCCGATGTACCATTTGCATTTACCTTTTGTGTTGGTGGGTTGGCTTTGCAGTCCTCTCTGCTCACCTGGGGGCCGTGTGTGTGTGTTGAACTGATGAGAGGTAGGAACAGACCAAGGGGATTTGCAAAGCCAACAAGCGGGTTGGCGGGGGGGGGGCGGGGGGTGACCCATCCATTCAGAATTACAAAACGAAATATTGGGTCTTTGCTATTGGAACAGCCCGTCTATGAGATGCCTCGTTGCTAGATGCACAGTATTGTGGTGAATCGGGTGGGTCAGTCAATTTTAAAATCTTTCGATTGCAGGGGTACACTCCCATGTAATCAAACAGTCTATTTTTTAAAACAAAATGAACGATTTGACATGCATAAAATCTGCAGTCGATGGGCGCCATCTTAAAAAGGGGCGTTTCCTCCCTTCTCTCTCATACACAGCAGGAATGCCTCTTCTAATATGGTATTGCCATGATCCCTGCAAGCATCATTTCCAAGTACCTTCTTGTTTTGCTCACAGGCAGATCTAAACAACTGGCTTTAATCCCTGAATCTCTTCGTTCAGGTGACAACAGGCCCTGACTCGACCGTGTGGCTCAGGTCGCTTCAGAGATGAGGCTGTAGATGTTCTGTCGCAGGCGGGTAGATATCGCAGGATAGGACCGTGCATCTTAAAATACGAATCAGGGGGGCGAACCAAAGGTGTTTCTGGGAACCTTTCACCATTTATGAACTTCATGTCTGTTGGTGCTGTTGTTGTTTTTAATTCCATACACGCACGTGGCATTTTTCTTTGTTTGCATTTGTAGTGAGGAAAAATAAGCCATAGGAGGAGAAGGGAACGCTGAGGAACAAATCCTTGGCCAGAAGGGTTATTGGTGAAGCTGTCCCTGGCTTAAGACACCCACATTAGTTATGTCGTTGATAAAGCGACTGGCAGCCCTTTGCCGGCATCGTAAACACCCTTATTGTTAATTGGTGACAATGACATTTAGCCCTACGTGGGACGTGTGAGTGCTGCTTGCTACTCCTCCACGTCACCTCAGTTTGCAACTGGTGTGATCCAGAGAGAGAGAGGGATCCTCAGTCTTGCCATCCATTATGAACAACACTGTGAAGATGCGTCACGCATCCATCCGTATGCCATGAAGGGATGCCATGTCGAAGAGGGAGCAAGCTTGTTTTCTGCTGCCTCAGAGACTAGGACACGGAGGAATGGATTCAAGGGGCAGGAAAAGAGATTCCAACTAAACATTAGGAAGAACTTTCTGACCGTCAGGGCTGTTCGACAGTGGAATTCACTGCCTCGGAGAGTGGTATAGCCTCCTTCTTTGGAGGTTCTTAAAGAGAGGCTGGATAGCCATCTGTCAGGAGTGCTGTGATTGTGTGTTCCTGCATTGCAGGGGGTTGGACTTGATGGCCCTTGTGGTCTCTTCCAACTCTATGATCCTATGCTGAATCCCTAACTGTGCCCAGGAGATGGGCTAACATGACTGATGGATAAGCATGCCTTTAAAAATGGTGTCCCACTGAAAATGTAGATCTCAGCTCTCTGTTCTAACACCAGGGGAGTTTTTAACAGCTGCCTTGAACCACTCCAAAAAGCAAGTGTCGGTTTGCTCTCCGGGGCTTCCCATGTCTTGACTAGCATCTTAGAAGGCCCATTTTAAAGCAGGACTTGTCCTTTCTCATGTAGATCAAGGCCAGTTCCCCTTCCTGCATTTATCGCATGATGGATTTTTCAGTCATCTGCGGAGTGATCTCAGTCCACCTGGCTTCTTTCTCCACAATCTTCAGGCAGGATTATCCGCCTTTCAAAAAAGGTGCGAAGCATAAAATGGACATTTTTGTAACTTAGATGTTTGTTCGTTGCAAAATCCATTTTGAACAGAGCTGGGAAACTATTTGGGGGCAGTGCTGTCGCAGGCACTAGCCAATTAGTGCTGTGCACAGTTAGCTTCTACAGGGTCAAAAGTTGTTTCCCTGTGCTTCACCAAGACCACAAATTGTACATTGGTGTGCATTTCCATAATGGCTTAAACAATATATAGATGTACATGCTGTTTACAGTTCACCAACTGTACAAGAAGTAGATATGAGAGGAAAGTACAGTATTTGTGGTTTTGCACATTCCCTCAGTCTGTGCAAAGTGTGGTCTATGCATTCAGGGGAGTCTAAATGGCTTGCATATGTATAGTGTACCATAATGTACACCTGTGTCTCCTTTTCCATGATACCCACCTGCCCGAGTTATCACCAGCCTCACAGGCAGGTAAACTCCCTGCCAAAAAATGGGAAGGAACATGGTATCATTTCCTCTACCCCACCCACCAACTCAGAACAACTGCCCACCCCTGTTTTCCTCTAGTAAATATTTTTTATCTGTTTGCTGCTACGGGGAAGAGAGCTATGCTAGAGAGTATATTCAGGGTTTTTTTTAATGCCATATGGCAATGGCCCTAGAAATACTTTGTTAATTAAAGAAACTCCAGTTTCACTTTTTCAGCGACGGATCCACTCAAGCCACTATACAAAATTTACTCCTGGATAGAAACTGTCCATAACTAGGGAAGCTATTGGCCTTTAAATATTGTCTTTCTTCTTTTGCGAAGCTGCGCGCACTTCAGTCACATTTTCTTCACTTGCAGCTGGAGGGTTGGATTCCACATACAGTCACCGTAAATAATTTCTAATACCGATTCAGGCCCATTGAGAAACCACAGATTCCGACACAGAAAGATTTTGAGCTTGTACTTTCTTCCATATCCCATGGCAGCTATTTTATGATTGGCTCCCAGTCCTTACGGAAGCCATTTTGTAGTGGTACTCCCTCCGTTTCCTCAAAATTCCACCTGCAACCAAGGCGATCAAACAAATTGAGAGACTCGGCCCAGGCCCACCCAAGCGTCTAACTTCTTTGGAGAATTTTTGGTTTCTTTCAGACCTCAAATTATCCCACGCTTTCCTCCCTTTTTGCCGGGGCAGAAGTACGGAAGATGCCTTGGTGGGTTACGTTCAAGCAAGTCTCCAACAATGCATTTATTAATTCAACCACTTAATGGTAACAAAGCTTAAGAACCTTGACTTGACGCAAGTTGTTATGACCAAGATATACACAAGGCAGGAATTGGGAATAAGCTTAGCGTAGTATCAGTAAAAGTGATCCCATCTTGCCCACTCTGAGTAGTCCACCATATTCTAACTATTATTATGGGAGAGTGCCCCATATAAGCACAGGCAATCCACTTTAACACCCAAAAAGACTAATTCCCTTGTCCCAAGACAATGGTAATATTGTCCAAGCCAAAATACGATTAATGATTTGATGACGGACAAATGTGCACGTTGTTAAGCTTCGTTGTTTAAACAATTCAAAAAAGATTGCCCAAGCCAGAATATGGTTGATGATTGATGACTGACAAATGTCTAAATTGTTCTGATTTTTGTTTAAACAACCGAAAAAAGAGATTTCTTTGCATTGTAAAAATTGCAGTTACGTGTAAGTTCAAATTGTTTATTTTGGCGAGTGATTAGAGAAGCCTTTCTGTGTGTACATTACATTATAAAGATTTGAAAATTACCATCGTCTTGGGACAGGTGAATTAGCCTTTTGGGTGTTAAAGTGCTCTCTGAGAAGTGGCATTGAGCCCTAGTGGGAGGGTTAGGCCTGCTCACTCCTCCAGTCCTTGACATTGAGAGCATCGCTAAGAAGTTCTCAGCCTAACAGAGGGCTGGCACCTGTGGCTGCTAATGCCACAGCCTTCTGTTCAGTCACTTACCTGGCCAAGCAAGCACCGATAGCTTATAAGAACAGCCATCACCAACCAAAAGGAGACAGAAGTTCGGTGAAGTTCAGGAGATATTCCTAGCAGGTAGGCAAGAGAGAAACAGTGATAAATTAGTAGTAATTGCTACCACCATTCTTTCTGCCCTCTCTACCACACCTAGGAAAGGGGGCTTGCTGGGCACCACGTGGCCAGGAAATCACCCCCCCCCCCCATCATTTGCAACCCCCTCCACCATAGTTGAATACATAGTTGAATAGCAGCTTGGTCCAGACATTCCTTGAAACCATGGTTTAATTTAACTTTCAGTTAATGTGAGTGTCTGGTCATGGGTTATGACCAGAGGTGGGATCCAACCAGTTCTCACCACTTCTCTAGAAGTGGTTACTAATTTTTTCTGAGTGCCGAGAAGGGGTTACTAAAGCAACCTCCCTGCCCAATAGGGACTGGAGACGTGTGTGTGCGGCGGTGCCACTGTTTGAATCCCACTACCATCGGAACCTGTTATTAAAATGTTTGGATCCCACCACTGGTTATGACCTACAGTTGGTTAGCACAGTTAAGTCTTAATTATGGTTTTACACGATATACACGTGTGAATATTCTGGTTTGATCCTGGTGCGTTGCTAGTGCTGCCAAGCAGAGTGAGATAACCAGCCAAATCTCTGCAGAAGGAAGGTAGCAAAAGCAATTCACCAGCATTTGAGTGACCCTCTAGAACTGGAGTCCCCAACACGGGAAGGGGGGGCACTTTGGAAGCCCTGGAGCCTGCTGACCCCTTTCCTAGTGCGCATCAAGAGAACCAGCATGCTGTAGTGGTTAGGGACAGGTGGAGAATTGGCTTGATTCCCCAGTCCCCCACGTGAGCGGCAGACTCTTATCTGGTGAACGGCGAACCAGATTTGTTTCTCCACTCCTACATTCCTGCTGGGTGACCTTGGGCTAGTCCCAGTTCTCTCAGAACTTCACAGGTTGTCAGTTGTGGGGAGAGGAGGGAAAGGAGTTTGTCAGCCTCCTTGAGTCTCCTTGCTAGAGAGAAAGGTGGGGTAGAAATCCCAATTCTTTTTTAATAAGTGGACAGAGCTTTTGGCCCAAAGGGCCTTTGATTGGCCATGGGAGATCTGATTGGCTGTGCAGATTTTTTTAAAAAAAATTGCTTTGTCAGTCGCTGCCACCACAATGCAAGGATCTTCACTGCATCACGAAAAGTCAGCTTGCTTATGCAATAAAATATTCTTTTACACACCACGTTCGTCTCAGAGGCATCTTGTTAAACAGACCTCCTGCCTGAAATGTTGAAGTGACTCTTAGAGTGGTGCAAAACTTCACTCTTAAGACATTTGCTGCTCCCGTGGCAGCAGTTTTGTGGGTAGCTCTACCCTCCTGGCTGGCATTGCCCACAATCCCATGTCAAAATTTCAAAGACGCCAGCAAGTTCTAACAGGCGGAGGGGCGCTCTCATCCAGAAACTGGATCCTTTCCCGAACTTGCCTCAGTTAAAATAAAGCATGGTTTCTGTCTGAACCAAGTCAGTGAGAATTTCTGCTGCTTCACAACATGGTACCAGCGTAGGTAAAATTTGGAGAGGAGAGGTATTTTCGGGAGACTTGTGAGCATTTTTAATGTTTGTCTGCACAGAGCACAGGTGTCAAACTCGCAGCCCTCCAGATGTTATGAACTACAGTTCCCATCATTCCCTGCCAGCATGATGCTGACTGGGGATGATGGGAACTGTAGTCCATAACATCTGGAGGGCCGCGAGTTTGACACCTATGGACAGAGTATGAGGAGAGGTGGTTCTCGGGAATACTCAAACTCTTCCTGCCTGTCCACATCCCCATAGGACGGGCATGCATTCACCCCATATGGCAGTTCTTTCTCACACATCCAGTGTTGGAAAATCCTACTCAGGCTTCGCTTTGAGGCTTTCCTAAGGCAGAATGTTCCCTCTGTGACTGAACAGCCAACACCCAAGCATTTGGGAGGAAACAGTAACTCCTAGGGCACAGGTGTCAAACTCGTGGCCCTCCAGATGTTACTTGTGGCCCTGCCAGCATGATGGGAACTGTAGTCCATAACATCTGGAGGGCCGCGAGTTTGACACCTGTGCCTTAGGGATTTTGGGGCAGGTTGGCAGATGCAGGCTTTTCCTTCTGTACTTGCCGGGTTTTGCAGTTCTAGCACACAGTTGGCATTCGTTGGATCAGGCTAACAACTCAAAATAATTTCCTTCCCTCTTACAAAGGTATCGGTCAAGGCTGTAAAAATTAGCACCTCTCTTTCTGCAGTCACAAAAATCCCTTCTGTAAAACGTGAGATAGAGCAAACGGTTGCAAATAGGAAGGGACAGTTGTCTGTTGTTAGTTGTTCCATCTCATTTTTTTGGAGGGGGGAGGGAAGTAAAATTATTTCCCCACCAGCCATGTTTTCCTTCTTGATTATTTCTCATTTCAGAATTAACCGGGGGGTGGGGCGGGGGTAGAGGCTGAGCAAAAGTGGAAGGTTCTTTGAAAAGCCATTAGCCCTTAGGACAATTTCACGGAACAGTTGTCTGTCGCGGCTGTGTTTTGTGGGTACCCGGTTATCCCGGGATTCGCCAGTATTAAGTTGTGCGTGGGGGCATTCTTCATGTCGATTCCCCCCCCCCCACCAACCAACCTCCGTGTGATGGTGAAAGATGCCCCCGCAAGTGGAAATATCTGTATATTTTTTCCCCTTTTCTGCGTTTCTTCCTGCTTTCTGTCTCTCTATTCTCTCACACACACACACTGTTTATCTAGCTCTGGAAACGATTTTCAGTTGAGTATTTTGTAATATGTTCCAATGTTTGTCCTTGTGTAAATAAAATTGTTTCTGGCAATACTCTGTGGTAGAATCTCTATGTGTGGTGCCTTCTGGCTTTCTTTGTATATGTGTGAGTCTTGTCTCTGCTTCCCCCAACTCATTGGGGAGGGCGGATATGTGTGTGGCGTGTCTTGTTGTTTTAAGGTCTTGGTTTACATTAGCCCTAACCCAGCCCTCATTGTGTCATGGCTGTAGGTATTTGCAGGACTCAAGAAAAGAATGTAACAAGGATTGGGAAAGCATTTGCAAAACTGTGAGACAAAATGGCTTTGCAGGGCAGGTGGGCCAAGGCCCTTTCTGCGCATGCAGAATAATGCACTTTCAATCCACTTTCAAGCTGGATTGTACTGTGCAGAATAGCAAAATCCACTTTCAAACAATTGTGAAAGTGGATTGAATGTGCATTATTCTGCATGTGCAGAATGGGCTGGGGAGTGGAATAGCTTCCAACTATATAGTTCTCTTTTACAAAATTGCGCGTCCATGTGTGAACAGAGGGAGGGTCGTTGGTTGTTTCCCCTGATGTGATCATGAGCTTCCTCAAAACCTTTTTGCGACCTAGCACTAGAGCAGGGGTAGGGAACCTGCGGCTCGAGAGCCACATGCGGCTCTTCTGCCCTTGCACTGTGGCTCCACGAGCTGAGCCGCCAGCCCCATCCCCATCCTTGGGCCAGCCCCATCCATGCGCTTCTCAGAATGAGCGGAGTAAACGGTAAACCCCCTCCCCCCCATATATATAGTGTTATCTTTATTTTAAATGTCAAAAATTATTTGTGGCTCCAAGTGTTTTCTTTTCCCGTGGAAAACAGGTCCAAATGGCTCTTTGAGTGTTAAAGGTTCCCTACCCCTGCACTAGAGGGAATTAATGGTAGAAAAACCACGTTTGGAACACTGGGAGAATTCTCACTTGGTGGGAGGTCATCTTCTCTGAGAAAGGAAATCTGGATCGGGGTGCCTCATGAGCTACGAATAGCTTGGCTGGTGCTGCAGGGTATTTCTCGCAGCCTTTAGATGGCTCAAGAAAAAAAAGGCAGATCTGCTCCAGTTTGGTTTTTCAAAAAGCGGTTATTTCAAGGGGATTTTTTTTTCTATGCTGTTTAGGTGACGGCTTCCTTTCTGGCTGTTTTTCCTAGTCCATGCTCTGTTTCTAGGGCAGAACAAGACTTGATAACATGCCAGTGGAGGGAAGGGGGGAAGGAGCTGTGGATATTTGTCATTATTCTGAAGTCGTTCTCTTCAAAGGACAATTGGGCAACCCTGATCGAGACCCTAAGCCGCTTGGAAAGCCTCTCGGCTTTTATTTCCACAACGCCTCTGGCGAGAGTGCAGGGAAGGCGAAAAGCTTGAGCCAGGCAGACAGCGAGAAACGTCACGAACACAAGTTTGGATTTCACAGTTTATTGCAACACAAATATGTAGGTTTTGGTTTTTTTCAAAAAAAATATTGGGCAAAGAACGGGGAGGAGCGTAGCAAACTCCAGGACGGCGAAATTCAGTCGCTTTGTGTCCAATGGGCTGGCTTGCCCTTTCCCTCCAATACCACCTCCGTCCGTGATTCTGCCGTCCAGGCCACTATGTTTCTAGATACACTTTTAAAGAAAACGGTCGCTGCTCGACAAGAAAAAACACAAACCTTGTTCAAAAGCAGCGACGTTTCTTGACATATGTGCACGGAGTACATGGGTGAGCTCATGAAGGGAGGAAAATGGGTGCCTAAAATGAATGGGGAGGAGGGGCGGCCTGAAAGACCACACAGTGATGACCGAGGATCAGGGACCCGTGCAGAAGAAACTGAAGGTAACATATGCATCTGTGTCTACTAACACTAGAGACTCGTACCAAAGCTGGGAATGTGGGTTACCTGAGCAGGAAGCATTGTGCTTTTTTCTATTGGAGTGAGAACAGGATAAAATCCCGCACCTTCATTCTTATAACATCCCACCTGACCTTATTCAGCCAAATGTTCAACTAATGCAGGGGTAGGGAACCTGCGGCTCTCCAGATGTTCAGGAACTACAATTCCCATCAGCCCCTGCCAGCATGGCCAATTGGCCATGCTGACCGGGGCTGATGGGAATTGTAGTTCCTGAACATCTGGAGAGCCGCAGGTTCCCTACCCCTGAACTAATGCGTTCTTTGACTAAGATTATCCCACTGCCTGGCCAAGCAAAGAGTTTCTCGGGCTCCTTCCTCTCTCTCCTGTCTTAACATCTAACCTCAACTTTTTTGGTTGCGCTCTGGGACCTGAATACAAAGAGTAGTTCCCGTGTATGTATGATGGGTGCGCAGCAATATTTTAGCTTGCCAGAGGTGGGGACAGGAAGGATTCGAAGCAAAAGAAGCCGGAGACCTGGAGAGGACTGTTTCAGACTAACAGAAGAAATGGTCTCGGCCCAAGTGGAATGGTTCTTTCAAGGGAACCGTTTCTGGTTGACACAGCAATCTTCGTCTGTGGGAAAAACCCTTCCCATCGCAAGATGAGAAACAAGCTGAGGCCTACTAGGTTTGCCTCCTACGTTCTTTGAGGAACAAGGAGCCCACCTCCTAGCTACTCTTGGTACGCGATGACGTCTTCTTAGATGCTACAGCATGGACTAGACTGGGAAGCAGCGCTCCTACCACCCAAGGAAATGTGGCATACTTGACAAAGGTGAACCCGTACCAGAAAACTTCAGTCTCTGGTTGTGCTGTGTCGCTCAGGAACTTCAGGACCAAAGCGGCCAAGCAGGCACACAAGACTCGCTGAGGCCGGCTGAGCTTCTCCCGTTTGTGCTGGGTGTAGGAGGAGGAATGGAGAGCCAGCCCGAGGCCAAGAGCTGTAGCTACATCGCGACTCAGCGATGCAAAGGGCCGCGTGTCTATGCGGATCCACTCGGGATTGGCGCACCACTTGGTAGCAAGGCTGATGGACCTGGAGGGAGCAGAGTAGAGACAGATAACGTGTGTGAGGTCATTAAAACCATTGCTAGAGGGTTGCATTTAAACCAGGCAGATTCTGCTTTATATCTACACTTGGCTACAAAACTTAGTGTGATCTTGGGCCAACCAGACACTCTCCTTTTCCGCCTAATTTACCTCACAGGGTTGCTAAGACAATAAAGGTAGGAAAATCTCCCCACAACAGACACCTTTGTGAGGCAGGTGGGGCTGACAGAGTTCCCAAGAACTGTGACTAGCCCAAGGTCACCCAACAGGGATGTTAAAGAGCAGAAACACATCTGTTCACCAGATAAGCCTCCGCCACTCAGGTGGAGGAGTGGGGAATCAAACTCGGTTCTCCAGATTAGAATCCACCTGGTCTTAACCACTACACCACGCTGGCTCTCTGAGATACACTCTTGTGACGTCTGGTCAGCATTGCTATCTGACCAGCAGTTATTATGTGGATTAAACAAAAGTTTCTTCTCTCTGCCATACTCTGGGGACATTTCCACCTTGTCCCAGAAAAAAGATGCACGGTCAGTTGAGATAACAGCAGTTGAGACAATTGTATGCTTCTGCATTAGAATAGAGTCCCAAACAAATATGAGGACTATTATTCATTTTTATATGACGCCTTTCTCAAAACCATTGTTGTAGCATGTTCAACTGAACGCCAAAATGTATTTTCGTTTTCAAATTATTTTAAAACAGATGGGCTGGAGCAGGTCTCAGGTAGGTACTGGGACTCAGGTGAAATATTCTACGACCAAGAAGTTGAGCTGCGTGGCAGAGAACTATACAACCCTGTTAACATCTTTTTCTGAGATGGACTACAGTAAGCAAAGCAAAGCCTTTATTGGCATACATAGAACAACAGCAACAAAACACAACAAACATAAAAAATTTAAAAGGCAAAAAGGATAACCTCAGATAAATACATATTATTACTGGCTCTGAATTATTTCCATAACAAAGCTTGCAACCTCTTCACAAAAAACAGAATCAGAATTATTCAACAAGAGAAATAATCTAATCAAATCTGTTAACTCAGATTGAAAGAGAGGGTGTAGATTGACATATTTAGATCTAATTTTAGCAAATTTAGTGCAATGTAATAGCTGGTGAGCCAATGTTTCAACTACCCTAGAATTACAGCTACACAACCTTTTAAATTTTTCCAGGTTATTAAACCTGCCATGTAGTAAGGCAGATGGCATAACATTGAATCTAGCAATTGTGAAGGCTCTCCTTGAGCAGGGGTTAGTTAGAAAATATAAGTAGTGGGCCATGCGACCCTGCTCAAATGGAATTAAATATGGACTATAGTCCTGGTTATGTCAGGCCCTGTTTAAAAGTACAGCTGGGATAAATTGTGATTAAGGATTAATTAAAGTCTTTCTTGTATGACATACCCCCCACCCCCCACCCACGGCCCTGTTGGCAGAACTCACCAGTTAAGATCTACACCAAGAGCTATCAAGGTCCAATAGGTCGTCAAGACACCTAATAGAAGGGATAGCGAAGCCCACAGATAGAAGCTAAGTTCTCTCTCTATTGGGATCCGGGATTCCAGCAGCCAGCCAAGAGAGATTCCTGGAAAGGGGAAAAGACAGCAGATGAAGAGAAAAATCAGAGGCAGCCAGCTCCTTCCAGCAAGTTTTTATCACTTGTCACCCAAGAAGAAGAGTTTGGATTTATACCCCGCTTTTTGTAACCGTGAGGAGTCTCAAAGCGGCTTACAAACTCCCTCCCTTCCAGAGCCAGAGTGGTGTAGTGGTTAAGCGCAGGTTCTCTGCAATCTGGAGAACCGGGTTTGATTCCCTGGTTCTGCCACTTGAGAACCAGATTAGCTTGTGAATTCCATCACACTAGTCACAGTTCTTTGGAGCTCTCTCAGCCCCACCAACCTCACAGGGTGTTTGTTGTGAGGAGGGAAGGGAATGGAGATTGTAAACCCCTTTGAGTCTCCTTATAGGAGAGAGAGGGGGGATATAAATCCAACTTTTCTTCTTCTCTTCCCTCAATAGACACCTTGTGAGGTAGTTGGGGCTGAGAAATTCTGAAGAAAATTGTGACTAGCCCAAGGTCACACACCAGGCACACCAGGTAACAAACCTGGTTCACCAGATTAGAATCGACCATTCATTTGGAGGAGAAGGGAAACAAATCCAATTCTCCAGACTAGAGTCCACTACTCCCAACCACGACATCGTGCTGAACATCACAAATGTGGAAAGCAGGGCGCAAAGGAGACTGATGCCTGCAACCCAGTTCAGCCACAACTGTGCGTTCCAGTCACAACAAGCCATTGCGTAGGCATGTTTAATTACAACACTGTATCCCGGTAGTTCTAACTCCTGCCTCTGAATGGGTGGGGGTGGGAGAGCACTGAGTCACCGTGACTCATAATCATGAATGGACCTCTCCTCCCTGAAGGTGTTGAATCCCCTTTTAAAGCCAACTTGGTGAATGGTCCTCACAATATCCTGTGGATGTGATTTCAACAAGTTAAATACTCTTTCGGAGATGAAATAGTTCCTTACAGTTCCTTGCAGCACTGGGACCCCATCAGTTTGCTAGTGGACTCGGCCCAAGTGGACAGGTAAGAAATCTACCAAAGTTTGGGGGTACTCCCGCATCAAAGTGTCAGTTCTCCGGCTAGAACACACCACTGTAAAATGCCCCAGGGCCTAACTGCATGTTTCTTTTCTTCAGAGGCATCCCTGGGTTCGGCAGAGAAGTGCATCCTGACATTCTGTACTTCCCAGGTTTACGGGGGCCTCATTTTTCTTGGAAGCACGGCCTGCAGAAAGAGCAAGCTTAGGCCTTCTTCCCTGGGCCAATTTCCTGACGTGAAACAAAACCGCCTGTGTTTGGTTGAGCTACATTGAGAGTCAGTGTGGTATAGTGGTTAAGAGCAGGTGGATTCTAATCTGGAGAACCGGGTTTGATTCCTCACTCCTCCACCTGAGTGGCAGAGGCTTATCTGGTGAACCAGATATGTTTCTGTACTCCTACATTCCTGCTAGGGAACCTTGGGCTAGTCACAGTTCTCTCAGTACACTCTCTGCCCCACCAACTTCACAAGGTGTCGGGGGAGAAGAAGGGAAAGGAGTTTGTAAGCCTCCTTAAGTCTCCTTACAGGAGAGAAAAATGGGGTATAAATCCAAATTCTTCTTCTTCCACATTCTACATTTCCACATGTCACAGATACAACCCCCCTCAGGGCCACGTCAGGTTGCAAAAACGTTAGGGAGGCATTAGGCCCTCTGTGCATGATGATCCAGATCAAAACTGTGACTGCAGACACCTGTGAAGCATGTAATTTCAAACCACACCTCCTCCACCAAACCCAGGAATGTCCCCAGGGAAACTGCAGCGAGACTGCCAGAGGTGCGTAAGAAAAGGACTTTCTGCAAAGAATGATAAGTTATTAAAAATGGCCACAACGGCAACAGGACACTCACCTGCCAGGATGCCACCAAGTACCTGGTGGGGAAAGTGAGCCAGGATGAAGATCCGTGAAAGCCCCACAGCCAGCAGGAATAGGAGGTAAACAGTGAAGGGCAGGGCCTTCATCATCTGGCTGCAAAGCAGGATTGGGTTAGTCAAGAGGGGATAGGAGCTTCCTCTGCTCAGAGAAATAGGGGAAATACTATGAAAAAGATTTTAAAACCCATCAGTTAAATACAAATTACTGTAAAACCAGAGGAGGGAAGGATATCTGGGAATTGGAGTCTACAGGGTTGAAGGTGATACCTCTTGGAGTGCTGATATGACCATGCAGACAACATAGTTACAATCGGCCAGAGCGCTGCCCCGGTGATCATACAGTGGCCGGAAGGACTGCCTGCAAAACAAGAGACATGAATTTCTCTTCGATCCTTTTGGAGACGATCCTTCTATCTTCTCGTATTACAGAAGAAAAAGCTTGACAGAATGGTGTGTGATTAGACAGAGAGGCAGGGCTTCACTCATCGCACGCATGCACACTATTTTCAGGTTAAAAAAAAATAGACACACCCCAGCCCTCATTTGCTCCTACTTCTTAAGGGACATAGAGAATAAATACATTTAGTTTTTGGCCTTCAGAACCATTCACAACTCAACCGCCTGACACTGCAACAGGACCAAGTAAACACAGGAGAGACATCAAGAAGAAGAAGAAGAAGAAGAAGAAGAAGAAAAAGAAGAAGAAGCAGCAGCAGCAGCAGCTGCTGTGACTAGCCCAAGGTCACCCAGCTGGCGTGTGTGGGAGTGTACAGGCTAATCTGAATTCCCCAGATAAGCCTCCACAGCTCAGGCGGCAGAGCTGGGAATCAAACCCGGTTCCTCCAGATTAGATACATGAGCTCTTAACCTCCTACGCCACTGCTGCTCCTATCTTAAAAAAGACAGCCTCCTCAAAACATAAAAAAGACAGCCTTTTGACTTTGAAGCCACTGGCAGTGCTCATCAAAATGACAAGGAATAACATTTGTTTTCATCATAAACAATCACAGATCACATTTCCTCATAGAGGTGGCATTTAATCTGCAGGCCAAAATTTCATCTTGTCAGAAGAGCTGGCGACTGGGCTTTTTTCAAATCACAAGGAGATACATTTTTCCCCCAGACAGGATATAATTCTAAATTTCTTTAAGGGCAGCTGAAGTGACTTTCCCGAGCCTTCCTTTGCTGAAGTTTGTTTTTTTCACTTGGTGACATATCTTTCAGAAACGTACTATTTCTTGACCCAGCATAAATAAAAGAAGAGTCTGGTGTTCCTTGGGATGAGTTCGCTTAAATCCTAATTCATAGTAACATCCTAAATACTATTTTATACATACATACATACACACACACACACATACACACACACACACATATACACACACATACATATATATACACACATACACACACACACACATATATACACACACACACACATACATATTGGGAGAGAGCATAATAATAATAACACACACATACACACACACACACATATACACACACATACATATATATACACACATACACACACACACACATATATACACACACACATACATATGTATATATATACACACACACATACATACATATGTATATATATATGTGTGTGTGTATATATATGTGTGTGTGTGTGTGTGTATATATGTGTGTGTATATATATATATATATATGTATATGTATATATATATATATGTATATGTATGTATGTATTTAAAATTAAAAAGCAAACCAAATAAAAACAAAGGTGTAAAAAGCAATACACTGAATACAATACTGCTATTGCAGGGGTCTGCAACCTGTGGCTCTCCAGATGTTCAGGGCCATGCTGGCGGGGGCTGATGGGATCTGTAGTACATGAACATCTGCAGATCCCTGTGCTATTGGTATCAGATTACACAAGCTTGAATTTAACTACTCATTCTACCAAAATGCTCAGGTTTGCCAGTACTAAAACCTTGGAGTAGCCATATAGAGACAATATTTTAGTCACAAATCCCAGCCAGGTAAGGGAGAGACTTGAAGATCGCATGTGTGTCAAGAGAAATGGTAACTTCTGTATCAATCAACCTGACAGTGTAATCATCAGTGTTCGGCCATGTCATACATTTAAAGCGCTACCCTGTTTCCTGATATGTCATCCAAGGGCTGACAAGTAGCATGGGGGAGTTTCATAACAAATGCTTCACAGACTTCACTATTCTTCTGCTGTTCCCAAGCTAAGATGAAAAGCTTGAGATTCCACCTTTGAATGTCAGATTCAACTACTCTCAACATGTCAGATGGAAGGGGGGGGCATCTTGCTCCTCTTTGAGAATCATCTTTTGGATAAAGTTCTAGATTGAATTATACTGGTCCAGGGATCAGTGGTCCAGTTTCCTATACAGCCAGCCGATAACCATCTAGCACAAGGGTCTCCTTGCATGTTTTCCAACAACTACATCAGGACCAGTAAAGGGTCGGACTGAACATATTGATTCCTCTCTCGCCTACTGCTACGTTATTTACGCTGAGGTGAAGACGTTATTACTCGCCTGTCTTCATTATGTAAGTGTATACTAGGAAGCTAGATCTGTTGTTTTATCACTCCTGGCTTGTCCTTTCCCTACGTTTGAACCTGAATCTATTCTTTAATCTTTTCAGTAAAATCTCTTGCTTTTACCAGTGTGGTCTAATGAGTATGTGAGAGTCCAAACTCACAACCAGTCAAACGATCAGAAAAAAAGATTTATTCCAGTGTCCCAGGCTTGTTTCATTTCCTTTAAATTTTAACCCCAGAGAACTCCACAAGCTATCTGGTCCCAAGAAAGGCACTGGAGGTCAGATTTTTAAAATGGTTTATGGCAGAGTTCTCTGGCCGGGTCTCCCCAAAAGAACAGCAATTCTTAAACAATAAAGGACCTAGAGCGGCCCTCCCACCCTCAAACCACAAATCGCCCCTCAACAGAAGTTTTAGAGCCAATTGTCGAGTTACCCACCTGGTCCCGTCTCACAGGATGCGGGGAATTGGTGGAGAGAGACATCCTTGTTACTGGAATATCCAGATTCGAACACCCACCAGAAAGGCCGCTCACCAAACAAGAACCTTTGTGAAAGTGAAAAGGAGACAAAAGGCACAGAGATACCAAGATGGGAATGATACGCCTGTCTAGGATCGAAAGAGCAGCGTGAACGATATGAAATTTGCAGCCGTGAGGTGGGCAGCAGGTCATCTTGGAGGCTGATCTTTCTCTAGTCAGATAGTCATACCGGTAGTCTGCTCTTCTCCCCAACAAGGAAGCAACGTAGCTTACAACATTGCTCTCCCCGTTTCCTCACAGCAGCAAACCTGAGTGGCAAGTTCGGCTAAGACAGGGGTAGGGAACCTTTAACACTCAAAGAGCCATTTGGACCCGTTTTCCACGGGAAAAGAAAACACTTGGAGCCGCAAATAATTTTTGACATTTAAAATAAAGATAACACTGTATATATATTGGGTTTTTTTACCTTTTACTCCACTCATTCTGAGAAGCGCATGTATGCGTCCGCCCTGCTGCTTGCAGGGCGGGCAAGGATGAGGCCAGCAGCTCGGCCTCGCCGGCCGCTGGGAAAGCGCCCACCCCGCTCCAACGGGGCAGGTGAGAGGGGAAGCCCGCGGTGCGGCCCAGCCGGCTGCGGGCAGTTGGTGCGCCCACCCTGCTGCCTGCAGGGCGGGCAAGGATGGGGCCAGCGGCTTGGCTCGTGGAGCCGCAGTGCAAGGGCAGAAGAGCCGCATGCGGCTCTCGAGCCACAGGTTCCCTACCCCTGGCCTAAGAGAAGTGACTGGTCCACAGTCACCCAGCGTGCTTCCGTGGCAGACCAGAGACTATTGGGCCCCTTCCGCACATGCAGAATCATGCACTTTCAATCCACTTTCAATGCGCTTTGCAGCTGGGTTTTACTGTGCGGAACAGCAAAATCCACTTTCAAACAATTGTGAAAGTGAATTGAAAGTGCATTATTCTGCATGTGCGGAACGGGCCACTGCCAGAGCTGCTTCACCACGCTGGCCGATCCCCCACCTCACGGGACCTTCGAGCTAAAGCACTTGTGAGCCACAGATAGTAAACGCCTCAAAGAGGGTACATCAAGCTGCTAACTTCCCTGCTCATCCACATAGCTGCCCATTGTTACAGCAGCCGTATTAACGGTTAACACATATTCCTAAAACCCATTCTTGGAACACTGCTTTGTGACCTTTGCTCACTCTCCTTACCATTTAGAGACTAAATTGAGCGATTCAGAGATTAAGCCCAGCCAGAGCACTTTTACCCCAACCTTCTGGTCCAAGAAATAAGCCGTTGGGAAATAGACGAGGAAGACACATTTCGGATCACCCAAGAAGGTCACCCAAAGCCAGAAATCCTCCAAGCAGGGCACCCTCTGCAGGGTCTCTGCAAACCAGATTCCACTGCTATAGAAAGCATCCATAATAGCTGGGGCTGAAAAACAAAGACAGAGATGTTAAGATATTTTTCACCCAAGCGCACAAACGGTGGTTTCACATGGAAAATTTCAAGTGGTTTTTACTCAGTATTGATGTCCTGGCTTCTCCCAATGAACCTTGGGAATTAGGACGGCTTCCAAGGGGTTTCGGCAGCCTAGATAAACTGTGACTTTGGCATCCCCCCTGCCATCATAGAATCATAGTTGGAAGAGACCCCAAGGGCCATCAAGTCCAACCTCCTGCAAAGCAGGAACACACAATCAAAGCACTCTTGACAGATGGCCATCCAGCCTCTCTTAAAAAACCTCCAAAGGAGGAGACCCCACCACACTCCGAGGTGGTGCATTCCACTGTCGAGCAGCCCTTGCTGTCAGGGAGTTTTTCCTGATGTTTAGATGGAATCTCTTTTCCTTCACCTTGAACCCATGACTCCTGGTCCTAGTCTCTGGGGCAGCAGAGGAGGAGAAGAAGGAGAAGAAGGAGAAGAAGGAGAAGAAGGAGAAGAAGAAGAAGAGGAAGAAGAAGAAGAAGAAGAAAAAGAGGAGGAGGGGGAGGGGGAGGAGGAGGAGTTTGGATTTATATCCCCCTTTCTCTCCTGCAGGAGACTCAAAGGGGCTTACAATCTCCTTTCCCTTCCCCCCCTCACAGCAAGCTTGCTCCCTCACCAACATGACATCCCTTCAAATACCTAAACATGGCTATCATGTCACCTCTTCATCTTCTCTTCACCAAACTAAACATCCCCAGCTCCCTAAGTCTCTCCTCGTAGTGCATGGATTCCAGACCTTTCACCATTTTGGTTGCTCTCCTCTGGACCCATCCCAGCTTGCCAATATCCTTCTTGAACTGCACACAATGTTCCAGGTGAGGTCTAACCAGCTACAGACATAACAACATAACCAAGAACAGCACAGTGTCTGGCCACAACAGCAATTACTGGGGATCATATTTGAGTTATACATAAAAGGGGAAACAAACTATCACACATATTTCATTTAAACGAATGGGCTCAGAACTGGAGGAACACTCTTTAGGATTGCCTGGATAGTCATTTAATCTTCTCATTTACATTTTTTTCCCTCTCTGCCTTCATGAATCTCTATATCTTTAGGTCCGCAACATTCATATGGCTGTTTTTAAAGACCAAATAACACATCTAGGGAGCAAGTCACAGAATCCCAGCATCACCCATGGTTTATTTCTCATCATCAAACATCCAATAAAAGGCAAAAGAAACACAAATCACTACGCAGAGTCTATGAATGCTTATAAATAGATGTGTATGTATTGAATAGTGTGCAATTATAATTTTGCTTATAGGTTTTTTCAGCCCTATAGCATGAATCTGCTTGTACTGAGTATGGTAGAACACATATGTATTGTCTTTGCAGTTTTGTATTAGAGATTTCACACTATTCAATACACGCGTATCTATTTATAAACACTGTGGTTCTTTTATAGCCACTGTATGGTGATTTGGGTTTCTTTTGCCCTTTATTGTTTGTTTGGTGCTTCACTATACTTCTTGTAGTTTGACGTTAACCCCCATCAAAGCCAGTCCTGAGGCCATTTTAATGGATAATAATAATAATCACATTATCTCACTTCTGGATAATAATAATCACATTATCTCACAGAAGACTGCAGATATCTTTTCACACATTTGCTCAATTATTCTGAGCTCATTTTGTCTGCACACCCAAAATACAGCAATCACTTCTTCCACATGTACCACTTCGGCATTGGTGTTCCTTGCCTGATTTATCAGATCACGGGGCCTCTATTTCAGACCAGGGAAGACAAACTGAAAAACAACAACAACCCTTAACTCATTGTGGTGCCCCAAAGCTTGGGTGCAGGAGTGTTTCACCATACAACTTAAGTGTAAACTACAAGCAGTACTTTCAAGCAGGCACACAGCCCCTGGTCAGCACTTCCTACTTCTGCTTTGAACCCCCTGAGAGATCAGTAAGGAATGCAAGTTCCTTTCAGTCTGCTTTCACGTGTTTCAAATGCTCCATACACACTACTTTATTCTCCGCACAACAACCCTATAAGGTAGGTCATAAGAACATAAGAACAAGCCAGCTGGATCAGACCAAAGTCCATCTAGTCCAGCTCTCTGCTACTCGCAGTGGCCCACCAGGTGCCCCTGGGAGCTCACATGTAGGATGTGAACGCAATGGCCTTCTGCGGCTGTTGCTCCCGATCACCTGGTCTGTTAAGGCATTTGCAATCTCAGATCAAAGAGGATCAAGATTGGTAGCCATAAATTGACTTCTCCTCCATAAATCTGTCCAAGCCCCTTTTAAAGCTATCCAGGTTAGTGGCCATCACCACCTCCTGTGGCAGCATATTCCAAACACCAATCACATGATTAGTCCTACTTCTTCCCCCCAGCATTTTCAATGAATGTCCCCTGGTTCTAGTATTGTGAGAAAGAGAGAAAAATGTCTCTCTGTCAACAGAGGTCATTCCTATTCCTACGACTAAGAGGTTTGCTCTGCCAGCGTTAGAGAAATTCAAACCTGAAACTTCCAGCTGAGCCTCTTTCGGCTAGAGCGCAGCCCTCTGCCAGTTAGTAGGACTTCCCAAAGAGGTTCCTTGGAAACGGTGATTTGGTGGTAATGAAAATGCAATAACAATTGGAAGTGGTATAAATCTTAATAAGTATTGCATTGCAGCAATGCAATGGTAGCAAAAGGAATAAAAATGACAAAGGGTGCTCCCAGAGATGTGACGACGCTCGGGCAGATTTATGGAATTGCAGCTATGCCCAAATCCTATGCGCGCTGACCCCGGGAGTAAGTCCCATTCCTCGCAGCAAAACTTACTTCCTCGTTACAATGTATTCGCCAACGAGGTGACTTTATTGCTATCGACCCTTCCTGACTACTCTTCTTCTTTTTTTTCCCGCTTAAAATAACTTTTCCAAGCGTTTTCCTCTTTCTCTTTGCGCCCCCGTTTAAAACTCTCACTCCTCATCGCCCCCTCCATTCATTCGACGCCCCGCTACCTGCAATCAGCCGCTTCGCCACGACACTGACTCTGGAAACTACATTTCCCAGAAGCCTCCGAGACTAGGGGGACGAACCGCCAAATGATCTGTCTACCGGGTGGATGAAAGGGCATTTTTGTGAACTATCGTTGCGAACTCCTGAGTCAGCCGACCTTTTTTGTCCCCTCTTGCGGATGTTTTCTGCAGCGTTTCTACGCTACATCGCATCGCATGCAGACAGTAATCTATCTGTGCAGTCGGCATATCTTCAGTTTGCTTGAAAATTGCTAAGCCGGCAGCGAGCAAGATAATGCAATGAAAAACAGTAACGTGAAAAAAAACAAGAAACAGTAAAACGAAAAAAAAAGAAAGAAAAATGGAAATGCAATAAAATGGAAAATAAATGAAAAATAAAAAATAAAAAAATAATCCTAAACAAAACAAATTAAAAATAAAAGTAAAATAAAAAACAAACCCGTCCCCATTAAAATACAATAAAATATTAAGCACACTATAGCATATTAATTTTTACAACGTGCTGATAATTTTGAAAGGAATACAATGCTGCTCTACACTGTTTATGTACAAGATTTAGGGGGCGATGCAAACATTCACAGAAACTGACAGGGAGTTTTTTGCATTATGCTTCTCAGCAGTATCCTGTGCAGTTTAAGCCCATCGATTTCAAATACAGTATTCTGGAGTAACTTTGCATTGTTTTGCACCCAGTTAGGCCTGGTGAGGATTTCAGCCACCTACAGAACACTGAACTAGAAAAGAAAGATCAAACGGTCGGTCTCTGGGCTCATTTTCCAAGTAATGCTTTTATTGCTCAATAAATGTCTTGTGGTGGCGACAATTCTCGTTCCCTTTGTTGTAAGGCATTAACTTTTACCTAATGCTGTTCTTACTTTGCTGCTGGGGAAATGCAATTAGTGGTTAGAGAACTACATCTTGTGTAACAGATGCACTCCAGTTACGATGAAGGGATGCTCTAGTCTAGACCAGTGATGGCGAACCTATGGCACGGGTGCCAGAGGTGGCACAGAGCCCTCTCTGTGGGCACGCACAAACAGAGTTCATCATGTGGTGGTGGTGGTGGGGGGGGAATTGCCCCCCACACACATCTAGGCTGGCCTGGGCCGCTGGGCTTGATTATTAGCATTAAACCTAGGACGTAGTTTTGGGGAAGCAGTATAGGTAACCCTGTTAAGCGCTGTTAAACTCCACTGATTTTCATGCAAAGAACTAAAGTGTGATCCTTTACCTGGGAGTAAGCTCGGTTGCTGGCAATGTGGCTTGCTTCTGAGTAAACCCTCCTAGGGTCATGATTCACCCGTTCGAAGAGTTGCATGGTTGCGTCAAAGCAAAGCCACCGACTACCACCAAGCTTACTCTTGAGTAATGCATGCCTCGGAGCCAACCTTTTTTCTAAACTAAAACCTCAGTATCCAGGTTAAATTGCCGTGTTGGCACTTTGCAATAAATAAGTGGGTTTTGGGTTGCCGTTTGGGCACTCGGTCTCGAAAAGGTTCGCCATCACTGCTCTAGACAGCCAGCTGCTGTGACTGAAATAGGGCTTGGTTGTCCACCTCACAGGCCAATCCTACACCCACTGGCCTCTTATATCTGCTTTCAACAGGTGTTCCCCCAAGGCCCCTTCCGCACATGCAGAACAATGCACTTTCAATTCACTTTCAAGATGAATTTTATTGTGCAGAATAGCAAAATCCACTTGCAAACAATTGTGAAAGTGGATTGAAAGTGCATTATTCTGTATGTGCCGAAGGGACCCAAGCTTCTCCCCTTCTAAGCAACCCCTTATTTGACCTTTTACATCTCCATCAGAAATCCTCATGAGGGGCATGTTTACAATAATATGTATGAAGAAGGGCAGGAACAGACAGCCAGATCAGATGCAAAGGCAATCCCCATCTTTGGTTGCCATACATGCAACATGACTTGCAGCTGCCCAGGATGAGTATGTTTGCAGAAGTCTTGAGATAAGCATCCCTTTCCCCAGTGTCACCATTCTGAGAAGTTTTCCCTTTCATTTTTACTTCCTTCAAATCTCAGCATGGGAATGCTTGCAGAGCCCCTTTAAAAACCATGCGAACAATGATGTGGACGTGAAAGCCAGCAAAATTGTACCTGTCAGCTATGCCCTGCTCTTTATTTGCTGTACTTAACACTGAGACTCAAAGTGGATGGCATGGTGTATAACACAGTATAGGTCGATTGAATCAAATACGAAGAGACGCTGAATGAGAAACCCTCTTAAGATAAGGATTATCAACATCTGAATGAGAATAGCATACTAGGTAAGCATCATACATAGCAGCCTATTAATATATCCCATACACGGCACTATAATTCACTCCCTTTCCCTTTGTTGCCTTCTGGACCTACCGACCGACCGACCGACCAACCATCTAATCTGTATGTGTATATAGTGTATGTGTATATAGAGCCCTTTGGGGATTGGGCGGTATAGAAATCCCATAAATAAAATAAATAAAAATGTGTGTGTATGCATATATAGTGTATGTGTGTTTGTACATACTTGTGTATGTATGTATAAATATATGTGTGTATGCGTGTATAAAATATGTGTATATGTATATACTTATACGTGTATGTACATGCATATACATACAACATGCGGGTATATACATATGTGTGTACGTGTATATACGTGTGTATACTTGTACACACACACACAATGTAGCGTCCTCACAATTACAGCCTGTCTGTTGATTGCAGGCTGGAAAATGGAAGCCGAGGGAGACGTTACTTTAAATAAGCTTCGCATGCTCCTCCAAACGGGCAAAGCGCAGTCTGATGAAGCCAGCTCTGACTCACGGACGAAAGCGCTGGCAACAGTCTCCCCAGTCCTTAAGGTGCCCGCCAGCCTCCTGTCGCAGTCAGCTGCCGCGCAGACTAACCCCGTTATCTAAAACTACCACCATGTACACACGGATTAAAGCTGACTCCATTGTAATGTGTGTTCCGGCTCCACGTGCGCGCCCTCCTGAAACGCGACCGCGGCTTACATTGAACATTTCCTTTCCACTAACCCCGCCCACACTGACCACGCCCACCGCCTCTGACCTCCCCTCCCCTTTCGCGAACTCTTCCCTTCCTTCGCTTCCTTTCCCCTCCGCGGCCTTGCGCGGTGACGTCGCGTGCGTGGGCACGTCCAGGAGGCGCGCCGTGGCCTTGGCCACACCTCGCCGCCGCTCTAGCGCTCCCTCTCTATCGTCCCCCTTTTTTTTCCACGCCAGGCGGCCGAAAAAGCGACGGAGCCCGCGCGGCCTGGCCTGGCCTGAGGCGGCGGCGGCAGGGCTGGGGGTGGCGGCGGCGGCTCCGGGTAGCCCCGCTCGGGCCTTCCCCTCCGGAGCCGCCTCTGAGGCGGCGGCCGCTGTTGCCGCCGCGGCGGTCGGCGGGGGCGCGGAAGGTGCCTCCTCCTCCGCCGCTGCTGCTGGTGCTGCCGCCGCCTGGGCCTGAGACAAGATGGCGGCGCTGGGCGGCGAGTTCTTCAGTGTGGGCAGCCAAGTGTCGTGCCGGACTTGCCAGGAGCAGCGGCTGCAGGGCGAGGTGGTGGCCTTCGACTACCCCAGCAAGATGCTGGCGCTCAGTATCCTTGACTCGAAGGGCCGGCGGGGAGGCAGGGAAGGAAGCCCTGCCTGGGATGGGGAAGAAGGGCAACCGGCCTCTCTCAAGGCGGCTGGGCCCGGTGGGCTCCAGGGAGGGAGATGCTGGAGGCGAGGCGAGGTTGGGCAGCAGAAGGAGAGACGCTCGGGGCAGGAATGATGGACGGGGGTGGAAGGGATGGCGTTAAAACTCGCAGAAATGATTGACACACAGAAACGATCGAGATAATTAAAAAAGGATTTGCTTTTCACTGTTACAGACAACTCTCAACTCAGTGTATTGTCGAAGGCTTTCACGGCCAAACTCAACTGGCTGCGGTGGGTTTTCTGGGCTGTGTGGCCGTGGTCTGGTAGATCTTGTTCCTAACATTTCGGCTGGCATCTTCAGAGGTGTATCACAGAGAGAAGTCTGTTACGCACTGTGTCTGGACTCTCTGTGATACACCTCTGAAGATGCCAGCCGAAATGTTAGGAACAAGATCTACCAGACCATGGCCACACAGCCCGGAAAACCCACCACAACAATCTCGACTCAGTGTTAGAATTCCTGGGACAGTGTAACAGATTTACATTATATCTGGGGGCTTTACCTTGGGAGACAGTCCGCATCCTCAGTTTTATTTTACTTTATTCCCCTGCTTCCCCTTGTGTTGGTTACGGGAACTTAGCTAGTTTCTGTGTAAAAAGGTGGCTTACTTCCCTGTCCACTGAGCTATTGCAGGGCATGCTTTATCCCTATGGAAGAAAGCCGGTCCTGGAGTGAGATTCTTTTTCTTTGGTTCTACTTATCGTTAACAAACAGTGGTCATATACAAATGGGCCGGTCTCTACTGAGATGTCTGTTTCTGTGACTTTCTAAAATTGTTTCTTGATTTTTGGGACATCTTGAGAAGATAAGTTCTTGTCTCCATTGGATTGTTCCCTGTACAGACAATAAAACCTGCTATGTGTTTTCCTTCCTGAGGCTTCTTTATTTTCATCTGGACAACCCCCTAAAATAGGTCTTCAGGAAGGAGAGTAGTCTTGGTGGGTAGGGATGGGGAATGGTGGGGTGAGGCTCCCACTTGCCTGCTTTTTCAGGCCAATGGGCATCCCTCAAACCTATCTCGAATGCTGCAGGTTGGCCTTGTTTATTAAGGGGGGTATGATGGGGCAATGCCTGGCCAAAAGGCCGATATTGAGGAAAATGGGATGCTTGTGAATGCGAAGCGGAGCACCTTGACCTGTTGGAGGAGGACTGAGAGTTTCAGGTTTCGAAGAAATATAGAAAGGGAGTGGTTGAGAAGGTAAACATGACAGGTAGTATATTTTTAGCCATCTTTCCTTCAGGGAGGTGGCTGAGAGGGAAGTGATGTAGTGAGTTTCACAACAAACCTGTGGAATTGGTCAGGCTAGGTCAAGGTCACCTAACAAGCTTCACGGTATGGGCTGGGCGTGGGGGCAGATTTAAACCTGGATCTCCTATCCTAGGGGCAGGAAGAGTCCTACCAGTTTGACGTGTGGGTAGGTTCCTGAACTTGACTCAGAGTTGCACATTGCTTGCTGACTAAATATGTGAGGCAAGGCCATTTTAGATCGTGTTGCATTTGAAACGAGTTGGTTTGATGTGTGACAGCTAATTTGCATTTACAGGGTATCTTGTGGTTCATGCAGTGGCTAATACTTGTTTGTGAATTTTTTCCAAGAAAGGTTTCAGACAGGAGTTCACTGGCATTCATGATATGGAGTGGAATATGGTAGGTGTTAGAGAATAAGGATGCTAAATGTGCTGGGAGCTCCCCACAAACCCCTAGAGGCTGAAGTCGTCATGTCTTCATGTAACCATGATTGTCTTAATGTAACCACGAGGTTCTGGAGATTAATAAGACTTGGACCAGGCTTGGCAGCAAAAATGCATTTTGGGAAACAGAATACAGTTGATTTTATTGCACATGAAGCCAATAAAGGCTATGGAGTGGATTTGATTGCAGGTTGGAAGTGGCAGGAATTTACATTCGGGAGATTTCTCTGACTTGCATCCCTCGGTGCATTTCTGTAAACAAAACAGTTTTCTTCTTACTGCAGCCCTCTTTGCAATACTGCTTCGGTTCTGATGGATCCAAATCTGTGTTTGGCTGAGTGGAAGTTTACAGCCCAGCTACCGGCAAGGTTGTAAAAGCCGTTTGTTGCTTCGGATTGTCTTTATTGCCTTGATGGCACAGGTTGTGTCCAGGAAGAGGAATGCTTCCTTGTGCACTGTAAGTCTGTTGTGAATCTGTGTGGATTCATGGGGAGGATTTCACACTCACTTTTTCTGTCTCGATTGCAAAGCCCACTATAGGCACAGTAAAATGTTTTAGAGGCACGAGTTAATGCTAGTGTCAGTATACCATTTGTGGATAAGGCCGAGATGGGATAGAACAGTGGTTCTCAACCTGGGGGTCGGGACTCCTTTGGGGGTCAAACGACCTTTTCACAGGGGTCGCCTAAGACTCTGCATCAGTGTTCTCCATCTGTAAAATGAATAAATTTTAGGGTTGGGGGGTTACCACAACATGAAGAACTGTATTAAAGGGTCGCGGCATTAGGAAGGTTGAGAACCACTGGGATAGAAGGAAGGAGTATGGAGTGGCCCCAACGTTTAATCTTCTCTGACCTTGTCAGATGATTGTTGAAATAGCTTCTCAGGATAGGAAGCAAAGGTGCATACCGGTAGTAGGGCTCATGGCTTTAAACACTTGTGTTCTTTTGCTCCACGTTTTTGAGAAGTTGAGTCTTTTTCCATGGCATGAAATAGCTCGATTTCAATCACAGCTTGTTTTATCTGTAGGGTTCCTAACTGCAGACTTCACACACAAAGCCTTACGGAGCCTACAAGCCAGGGTGGTTAGAACATTGGATGGGGGGAGATCCAGGTTTTAAAAATCCCTGTTATGAGCTCCCTGAGTGACTTTGGGTTAGGCACTTTCTCAACCTACCCTTCCGCACAGTGTTGTTGTAGGACGTAATGATTTCAGGGAGGACATGTCAATGCCCTGAACTATTTGGAAGATTAGTGAGATCCAAAGGAAATGAAAAATTTGCTCACTGGTGAATTGTCCTGATAGAAGACGTTGTATGCCAGTAAGCCCTTTGTTTGGATGGTACTCTAATTAATCCTTTCTTTTTGAAGCACTGAACTATATTTTCTGGGACTGTTTCCTTAATAATTTTTTCCCTCCAGAATGTCCTTCTTCCAGTGGCAAGCCCAACCATGCAGATATCTTGCTTGTAAACCTACAGTACGTTTCAGACGTGGAAATAATCAACGACCGCACAGAAACCCCCCCTCCTTTAGCTTCACTCAATGTTAGCAAGGTAAGAATTCTTCATGAAACCGACTCTCCTTTATCTGAGACCGCTGGGGTGACATTTGCAGATCATTAGCGGTATGAAGGTCTTCCCCTGAATCTGTTTTAACTAAGCTTCATGAGCTTCCATTCTGATGACTGTGTGGCAGCTTTTTGGCTGGTTAGCCGGGGTAGTGAAGGAGTTGGACTCTGCATTATTTTGTTAAACCGTAGGGTCCGAGGCTCAGCAATAGATCACGTGGGTTGCTTGCAGAAGGTTCCAGGTTTAATCTCAGTTATATCTAGGTAAATGAATTCTAAGTAGCAGGTGATGGGATAGCCCAGTGATGGAGAACCTTTTCGAGACCGAGTGCCCAAATTGCAACCCAAACCCCACTTATTTATCGCAAAGGGCCAACACGGCAATTTAACCTGAATACTGAGGTTTTAGTATAGAAAAAAACGCTTGGCTCCGAGGCGGGCGTCACTCAGGGGTAAGCTTGGTGGTAGTCGGTGGCTTTGCTTTGAAGCAACCACGGAACTCTTCGAATCACAACCCTAGGAGGGTTTACTCAGAAGCAAGCCCCGTTGCCAGCAACTGAGCTTACTCCCAGCAACTGAGCTTATTTTGCATGAAAATCAGTGGGGTTTAACAGCGCTTAACAGGGTTACCTACACTGCTTCCCCAAAACTAGGTCTTAGGTTTAATGCTAATAATCGAGCCTAGCGGCCCAGGCCATCCTAGATGGGGGGGGGGGGGCGATTTCACCCCCACATGATGAACTCTGCGCGTGCCCACAGACAGGGCTCCGAGTGCCACCTCTGGCACCCGTGCCATAGGTTCGCCACCACTGGGATAGCCTCATCTCTGCCTGGAGTGTTGTAGACCTTGCCGGAGCAGACAGGAGTCAGCTGGACACACCAGCGACCTAACATTCCCTAGGCAACTTCGTATCTTTTTGCGAGATTAAATGTTTAGTTTTCCCTCTCCATATATCTGCAATTGTTCTTGGTGAAAAAAAAAGAGATTGAAAAGAGTTCTGCTGGATCAGAACAGTGGTCCATCTAGCCCAGTGATGGCGAACCTTTTCGAGACCGAGTGCCCAAATTGCAACCCAAAACCCACTTATTTATCGCAAAGTGCCAACACTCCAATTTAACCTGAATACTGAGGTTTTAGTTTAGAAAAAAACAGTTGGCTCCAAGGCGCATGTTACTCGGGAGTAAGCGTAGTGAAGCAACAGTGAAATGCTTTGAATGGGTGAATCACGACCCTAGGAGGGTTTATTCAGAAGCAAGCCCCATTGCCAGCAACCCACCTTACTCCCAGATAAAGGATCATGCCCAGGCCAGCCTAGGGGTGTGTGTGTGTGTGTGGGGGGGTGATTTTCCATCCCCCCCCATGATGAACTCTGTGTACCCGTGCCCACAGAAAGGGCTCTGAGTGCCACCTCTGGCACCCGTGCCACCGCTGATCTAGCCTGACAAGCTGTTTTACCTGATGGCCGATTATTTACCCTCGAAGGCCAACAAACAGGACATAGAAGCTAAGATTGATCCCTGACGTTGCCTCCCAGCACAGGATTTCAGAGGTTTATTGCCGTTTAATATGAAAATTCCCTTCAGTCGCCTTGACTAGTAGCTGCTGTTGGGCCTCTTCTCCGTGAATCCATTTTAAAGCCGTCTATACTTTAAAATGCCAGCATGGTGCCAGTGGTTAAGAGCAGGTGGACTCTCATCTGGAAAACCAGAAGACTTTGTTATTCATCTTAAGGGTGCCCATTTGCCGTGAGAGGCATCATGTCAGAGTTGTAAAGGTCGGGCACTATCTCAACACCAACCGTCTTGCTTGAAGTCTTAAGGCACTAATGCTAGCTTGAAGCCTTTCAAAATTTTGTGTGTAATTATGTAATTTGCTGCGGGCAGGTGAGACGAAGTGAATCCTCCATCTCTTCCTTGTCCATAGAAAACTTACACACCAGATGAGAAGAGGAAGCGGCCTTTGGAGGAAAGAACATTTGTCCCTAGCTAGAGATGTGTCATGCACTTGAGCATATGATGACCTTCTGTTAACATGTTTCCTCCTCTCTGGAATGAATGGGGTTGAATGTGGGCAAAGAATGAAGACCATTAACACAGTCCTAACATTCTTTTTGTGACTCTTCTGACAGCTAAGTGGTGCTTCCCCTACTTCGAACTCTTGCAGAGTATTTTTCCCCCCCATAATTACATCAGTGCCTGTATCTCAATTGCCTGGCCAAACCTCTGTTGAACTTTACTGATCTGACTTAATGTGGTTTGCACCATCAAGGAGTCACCTTACCTAACGAGCTGGTCGTGGTCCCCGTTGCCCGAACATCACCTGCAGAGCTGGCATCTGTTGCTCTTTACAGTCCCAGGTTAACATCTGTGTGCATCTCTTCTGCTTCCTTTCCCAGCTTGCGAACAAAGCACGGAATGAGAAGGAAGAAAAGCTGAGCCAGGCATACGCAATTAGTGCTGGGGTCTCTTTGGAGGGACAGCAGCTTTTTCAGACTATACACAAGACGTAAGTAGCAGACTGGAAGGGTGATGAACAGGGGACTCATTGGCAGCTGGTGGAAGGACAGGGCCGCCCGGATCTCATTTTGGAAGTCAGAAGTTGCAGCCCAATGCATACCCTCCCCCCCTAGGAATATAGATTGTGTTCTCCACAGGATCAGTTCCATCATCCCCTGCCAGCATCATGCTGGCAGGGGATGATGGAAACTGTAGTACATAACATCTGGAGGGCCGCAAGTTTGACACCTGTGCCCTAAATGGTGTGATTCCTCCATCTCCTACGTACAGATTTTTCTTTCCTACTTTCTCATAGCCTTTGAAAACTTCTTGGATGTAGAATTCACTTCTTTTCTTGCAGGAGTAAGCAAGGCGAGTACATTTTGTTGCTCATCTCTGCCTCCCTTCTTCAAGGAGCTTAGGGTGCTAAAAACGCCTCTCCGCCATTCTGTTGTTACCCTCTCAACAATTTGTGCCAGTTGGTGACGCATAAAGAGCAACTGAACCCAAGTCGCCGTGCGGGAATTTGAATCCCCAGACCAAATCCGTCACTCCAATAACTTCTCAAATGCACGGTTTATTCAGGTCATGTATCAGGTTGTCCTGTCGTGCTGGATGGCGTTTTAGTAGCGGTCCCTGACTATGCCCTGATCTCAATGTACGAAGGTACTTTCGATCCCTGGAAAGTGCCCTCAGAAAAATGATTCAAATGAGACTTGCTCAGCTGTCACACATTCACATTGCTACAAGAATGTGGACTGCACCCTACCCAGCTTCGGTCAGCATCTATTAAGCAAATGAATGGTGTTGTCAAACACGTGACTCCTGAATTAGCATTTCCCCCCTTTGCTGTAATGGTTTTGTGTCCTTGGTTGACTGTGGTTATAAACCCAGAAGACCCCGACTGTTTAGATAGCAAAACCGTACCATGCCAAAGGTGTGCGTGTAATTTATTTACATACAAAGGCTTGGATGTAATGAATGCATCTTGCGCATGTTGGTCTCTGCTGCGAGTCCATTTCTCTCCTGCCACTTCAGTTTGTGCGGGGCGCCCACTGAAAACCATTGATGTGGCACAAGAGGTATTAGTGAACGTGTACTTTGTGACTGAGACTATCCAGCTCTTGCAGAACCGGCTCGTAGGATCCCAGCCAAGAAGACCAATTACGAAGGCACTGTAAAATTATGCATGCAAAGTATGCAGCTGCTTTCTAAGACAGAAGTGAAAATGTCTGAAGCTATGTTAATGTGGTAGATGGATTCAGTGACACTAGCCGGTAATCCAAGTTTCTGGGGAGGGCGAGGCTCTTGTTTTACTTGAGTTCAGGAGTTCCAGGCTGCCGTGCGCTTTGCAGTCAGGTTTCTGCACTAAGATTGGCATCAGTAAGGTGACCCCCAGGTAGCCAGTTTGTCTGTGCAGTGAAGAGTTTCATGTTGTACCAGAAGATTACAGCTGTCCTTGACAGATCTGTATTCCATGATAGATTTGTATACCTTATATATACACTATTGCAGTGGTTTTGCAATATATGTTTTGTATAAATTTTTAACAGTTGCTTTTTAAAAAAAGGGTTACATGATACACTTTTGATCCAGGTGTGTTGTAGCTGCACTATTTAAGTATCTGTGGCCTTCTGGATTTGTCTCTTGCTGTTTGATTACGTGTGTGACAGTGCGTTTTAAAAAGGTTGACTAATTCTGTGAAGAGAATAGAATAGGGTTACTGTGCCTAGTAGAACAGCATGTATCTGTGGAAACAGTAGATGTAACTGATGAATCTGAAAATACCCACATGTGGTCTGATAAATAACACACCCAGTTTGCATGAAGCATCATGTCTTTTGGGAGAAGGATAAGTGAATCAGAGGATATATGTCCCCTGCCCCGGTCAAATACAGTGATTTCCACTGTGGCTAATAACAGTTTTGAAGGGGGATGAGTTGAATGGTTTGAGGAGAGGCTTGTCTTCTGTTCTGATTCTATGGCTCGATCCACTTTGCGGCAGGCTGGGTTTTTCCCATCTCACCAGAGCTGTGTGCGACGCGCATCCTCATAAGCAGACAGATTTGTTCTCTTCAGAACGGCACCTGTGTCGTAATCATGTGACGGACACAGTTCATGAACCCATACTAATTTCTAATCCATAGCTAGTCAGTTCTCCTGTTGTGACTATTCCAAAGAGTCAGAAGCAGCTATTCTGTAACACGCAGTGTATTGTTGCCACATTGTCTGGGTGAATATATTTTTTTTTCTTCAAGCAGTTTTAAGTAGACTCCTTGACACATTTTTTTCTTCCCTCGCTAGAAAATTGATAGTCTAGTCTTCATACTCTACACAAGTTTTGAGTAAAATACTATAATTATGCTTTGACATTCACAGATGTCAGCCTTGAACTGAATGTTAAGAAGAGTACTTAAATTAGCTAAGTTCCCTACAAGACTAACATTGGGTGAACAGGCATACAATCCATTTTACACATTAATAATAGTCATCGTTCTTTATTTACGGCTTTTCGCCAATTAAAAACACAACGAAACCTAATCATAAAAAATAAGTTCCAACAAAGTTAAAACAAGTAAAACGGAGAATTTGCAGAATTAATTCATTAAAGATACAACAAGTTGTTGGGCTTTAAGTAATAGCATGCATTATTTTGCAACCTGGACTGTAATTGGGAGGTTATCTCCTATAAGAAACCTCTTAACGTTTTACACATTATATTTTCATGTTCACAACCTCCTTTTTCAATTTTGTTTTTTAGTCACTGTTTTGGCTAGTGAAATAAAACTGCAGTCCTAAGGATTTTTCTTCCAAGTGCAGGTCCTTCTGAATATGACTGAAGTCTATAAAATTATGCACAGAGTAGAAAATGTTGACAGGGAGAAATTTTTCTCTCTTTCTCACAGTGCTAAAACCAGGAGGCATACATTGAAAATGCTGGGGGGAAGAATTAGGACTAACAAAAGGAAACATTTCTTCACGCAGCACGTAATTGGTGTTTGGAGTATGCTGCCACAGGAGGTGGTGATGGCCACTAACTGGATAGCTTTAAAAGGGGCTTAGACAGATTTATGGAGGAGAAGTCGATCCATGGCTACCAATCTTGATCTGAGATTGCAAATGTCTTAGCAGACCAGGTGCTCGGGAGGAGCAGCAGCAGCAGAAGGCCATTGCTTTCCTGCATGTGAGCTCCCAAAGGCACCTGGTGGGCCACTGCGAGTAGCAGAGTGCTGGACTAGATGGACTCTGGTCTGATCCAGCAGGCTAGTTCTTATGTTCTTAATAACGTGGGAGTGACTTCTGAGTAGAGCTGCTTAGAATTGCTCCTTTAATCCTGGCTGGGTTTTTTAAAGTGGTTTGGCAAAATGACTGTGGTAGTAAACCGAGTGCTGATGCTATGTGCAACAGGAGCTGCAAACTGACCAGCAGCAGTGTGTTATACCAAGACCGCAGAGGGACTGAACTGGGTGGCTGAACCTCCTAAAACTGGACAGCTGATTCTTGTTTGCATCTGAAAGATGCCAAGTCTGCATTTTTCCTTGCGGTGGTCACCAGAAACACTGTTTTGCGTGCCCTTACTCTGGAGAAGCAGCGCTTACATTTTATTAAGCCTTCTTTTGCTTTCCTGGTTTTTTTTTAAAAAAAGTTTAAATCCTTCTGTGTCCGGGCTGTCTCTTCTGTCGAGTGTCTGCCACCTTGGTGACCCTTCGTACTATATAATAGCATTCCTATTTGAGGTAATGGCCTAGGAGCTAGGTGGAAGTGATTGTCCTGTCAGCAGTGGCGTAGCAGTTAAGGGCAGGTGTACTCTAATCTGGAGGATCTGGGTTTGATTCCCTCCTCTGCTGCTTGAGCTATGGAGGCTTATCTGGGGAATTCAGATTAGCCTGTGCACTCCCACACATGCCAGCTGGGTGACCTTGGGCTAGTCACAGTTCTTTGGAGCTCTCTCAGCCCCGTCTACCTCACAGGGTGTTTGTTGTGAGCGGGGAAGGGAAACGAGTTTGTAAGCCCCTTTGAGTCTCCTTGCAGGAGAGAAAGGGGGGATGTAAATCCAACTCTGCTTCTTTCCCCTGCACGGTGGGTACTTGGCCACAACGACCGTGTAAGTTTAGTCTGTAAAACTCCTCTTGTGTTTTTGTGTTTGCCTCTCTTCCAGCATTAAAGACTGTAAATGGCAAGAGAAGAATATAGTTGTGATGGAAGAGGTCGTCATTTCCCCTCCGTACCAAGTGGAAAACTGTAAAGGGAAAGAGGGGAGTGCCCTAAGTCATGTACGCAAAATAGTAAGTAGATCAGGGGCTTGGGCCTGGCGAGGGGATCTCAAGAGGAGGGAGGAGGCGAATCGGCACGGCCTAGTGGCATCTGCAGGATCCTACTAGAATGAGCTTTCATTCCACTTTGGGCCATCCTGTCAGACTTTCGGCCCCATCCAAAGGACTTCTGCCATGTTTTTAGTGGCTGAAGTATGCAGTAGGGGCCACCTGTGCAATGCTGGCAAAGACTGGAAGAGAGCCAACTAATGTCAGCTACACTACAGGCCATGCCCCCAGACTGGGGTCATAAACTCTGCCCGCCTCTTCCTCTGCTTTGACCGTCTGCTGGGTTTCGTTCAATGAAGGTTTGTTCTGCCACGTGACAGTGTCAGTCCTTCAGACAAACAGGAAGCGGTTTTAAAACCCATCCTCCCGTCCTAACTCCTTGTACCCCTTTTTCTCCTTTGTTCAGGTCGAGAAACATTTTAGAGATGTCGAAAGCCAAAAGGTGATGCAGCGTTCACAAGTCCAGCCAACACAGAAGGAAAGTGCCCTCTCGTCCTGAGTCCCACCTGCCCTTCCTTGGTTGCGACAGATTGCGCGTGCGGGGGGGATGGGGTGGGGTGGGGGATACCCTTCGAACACGCAGCAGCAGATGACATAGACCTCTTCTGAGAGGTCTGGGGAGAGCAAGGGGAGGGTTCCATTTCTGTTTCCGTGGCGGCCCTGTAACGATGGGACCCGCAGCTTCCGAACTTTAGACTTCAAAAACAAGAGAATAATTTAAAACACTCATTCATTACTTGACTAACAGGTTCTTTCATTTCCGCCCCGCCGGGTTTTCCCCCTAGAACAGTCAGCTGGGTTGTATTTGAGTTTTCTCTCCCTCCCGGAATCCTCTCATTGTTTTTAGCTTTATTCAAATTGATTCCGCACCAAGCCCTCCTTCCTCCTGTATCATAGGAGAATTCAGCTCCCCAATGTCCTATTAAAAAAAAGAAATAGAGAAAAGAAAGAAAATTAACAAGCTGACTGTGGTAATGTAATCAGGACCTTTCGTGTGACTGGCGATCTTGTTTTGGTTTTTGTTTGCACAGGGCAAGGCTTGAATTAGCCTTATTTTTCTTATCTCAAAATTATATATATATAAATATATATAAAAAAATGTCCTTTAAATATTTTCTGCTTCTTGCAGTACTCTGAACCGGGATCATGGCAAAAAAAAATATATTCAAGCTTAAACCATCAGATCTCCATCAGTGGGTGTTTTTATGCATAATTATGGAGGTCGGGCACTACGTCTACCCTGTCTGCGGTGATATTGGAGAGGCAAACATACATTTGATCTTTACGCTTTATTCTTTTAGTCTTTTACAAGTTGATTTTTTAAAGTATGTGCCCATAGATCTGATCTCTGGAAATACCATTAGATTGGCATGGCTTTTTTCCTCTCAGCCCATGATATCGTTGGAGCAGTTTTGGTCTTCTTGGGGAGCTGGGGATGAGGGGGTTATGTTAGCTTTTCCCTCCCAAGGCTTTGTAGGTTGGGCATTATTCCCGGATGATGCTTTTTGGCCTTTGGAATCCCAACCAGATGTTGGAGGGCAGGCGTGAAGAGGCTTGGGTCAAGCACACCCATAGGCATGTTCAGTCCAAATCTTCTGCAGTTCACTCTTGAATAAAGAAGACAGTGCTAGTGAATGAACACGCTACTGGGATGTTTGCAGTACCTTCATTTTTCCCGCAGTGTAAAAATGCCAGCGTGTTTAACTTTTGCAACTCCTCTTGAGTCGCTCCAACAGGCATGGCATCCATCGTTTGAATCCCTCCTGTGGGACGTTGCTGCATGCCATGTTTGAAGCAAAACCCTGCTAGTGTCAAGGCAGCCTCCCTGGCTCCATTGTTTTGAACATAACTTCAGCAGATGAGCCTCGGGGCCATTGCGCTGAAAGATTCAAATAGGACGCTGGCAAAAATAGTCTCCCGTAGCTGTGAGTGGTAGAATACCCAGTGTAGCACACTTCTCTTTAGTCGTCCTTGGCTGAAATCTCATGGACCAACACATTGAGCCCATTATTTCTCGAACACATCCTGGAGTTTCTGATCAGCCCGAGTCTTGGCCATAGATCGAGCATCTGCTTTTGTCTAATCAGCATCTCCCGGACTGACCTCTCATTGTCTTCTGTTAATCTGATTTGCCTTAGAAATACGTTGGGGTGGACAAAGTATAAGAAGTCGAGGAAAAGGTGGGATTACAAAGGACATTTTTTTTTTGCCAGGATCCCTTTCCCCTTCTCCCTTTTGTGTGTGTGTTTGTTTTTTTAAAAAAAACAAATGGATCAAAATTTAAATAATTCAAGCCCTGCCTTTGAGAATGGAGGGATTTTTTTTAGTATTGTCTAGCAAAACCAATAAAAAAACCCAGAATTTTTTTAACCATCAAACAAGTGTTTGTATTTGCGGGTGTGTGATTTGCAGGGCGGGTGTGGGAGGGTGTTGGGAGCGGGGACGCACCAAGAACATCACAAGCAGAAGAGAAAAACCTGTGTGATTAATCCATGGGATATATTGCACCCGAGCTTGCTTTTGGGGCTGCCTGTTGAAAATTGCTACGGCGTAATGCAGGCGACACGCCTGGACGGATCGGAGCTGTGGGTTGAGAAGGTTCTAGCAGATCCCTTCATTCATGATCGCTGCAGGGCTGATATTTGGGAGGTAAGTGATGAATGCCATAGAACAGTGGTGGCGAACCTTTGGCACTCCAGATGTGCCCAATTGACCAAGCTGGCAAGGGCTGATGGGAATTGTAGTCCATAAAATCTGGAGTGCCAAAGGTTCGCCACCACAGCCATAGAAGGTGCCAAATTGAACCAAGGTCAGCACTGAATCATCCTCACATGAACACGTAGACAATTTCCCTTTTTAGTTTGGGGTGTGTATGTGTGTGTGTACTTCCTCCTGAGCCTGTGTACCCTATTTGTACAAGAAGTTGGAAGGGGTAAAAGGCAAAGTTAGTGCCCTGTGCAAGCATCATGGGGTGATGGCACATCACGAGATTTACTTGTCAGACAACATTTATAGGTTGGTTTGCGTCGCATTCCCCAGTCATCTACACTTTGTCCCCAGCAAACTGGGCTCTCATTTTACCGACCTCGGAGGATGGCAGTCTTGAGTCGAGCTTGAGCTGGCTGCCTGAAATTGACTTCTGTTGGGGTCACACTCGAGTCATGAGCAGAGCTTTTGACTGCAGCTTACCACTGTATAGCACAGGGATCTTCCTCAGAGGAGGTAAGGGCAGGGAAATTAAACAAGCAGGGTCTCTGCCCAGTTGACTGTTTGTGTTCACCCAGGAACCTGTGAGATGGGATTGCGATTTGAGGGAAAGGAGTGGACTTAAAAGCCTGATGCAAGATTTGCAGGTGACCATGGGGAAGAGGATGGGGGCTTCATCTATTTAGCATCGGGTGTAATGCAAGGACATCTCTGGCCAACAGCAGCCTTCCTGACACTTGCAAAACACGGATGAGTAGTTAATCACACAGGAAGGTTTTTTTCATCTGTGTGATATGACTAATAATTCCGAGTGAGAGAGGACAGTGTGTAGCGGTATTGTTCGGCCCCAATTATATCAACTGCAAACAGTTTAGGTATATTTGGAGAGAAGGAAGATGAGACTAAATGGAATTTTTAAACAAGTAATTATGTTTATTACAGTCATTGACCAGTCATCATGTAAAAGTAAAATTGAAATGAGTGAACATACAAAATAGAAAATACAAATGGAACTGGGTGCAGAGGCTAGGGCCAGATTTAAGTGGAGCAGCATCTTCTCTTCCAAGCCACCCCAAAGAATTACCAGCTGTAAGACTAGCAGACACCTTGTCACTATTCCTGTAAAGGTTGCTGTGGGTGAGGTGGGGTATGAAGCTTAGTATGCTGAATTTTGGGTCTATGACAGGTCTGGTTTGAGAAGACTTGGTTAGAATTTGGCCCCCAAATATTCTCTGGGGATCAGGGCCCACCCAGGTAACCCATCTGGTGCCAGTTCCAGAGAGCAGCAGTGGTGTAGTGGTTATGAGCAGGTGCACTCTAATCTGGAGAACTGGACTTGATTCCCCACTCTGCCACTTGAGCTGTGGAGGCTTATCTGGTGATCTAGGTTAGCCTGTGCAGTCTAACACCTGCTAGCTGGGTGACCTTGGGCTAGTCACAGCTCTTTGGAGCTCAGCCCCATTCACCTCACAGGGTGGTTGTGGTGGTGGGGAGAGATGGGAAAGCCCCTTTGAGTCTCCTTACAGGAGAGAAGGGGGGAATATAAATCCAAAACTCTTCTTTGTTTACTTGTTTGTGTTGCTGGGCCTTATTTAGAAGTTTCACAACAGCAAAGAAGATGAGAGATTCCATGTCTTAAGTTACACGTCCTTGCAATTTTTAACGTAGCCAGTTTGAAAAACTCACGTGCTTGCCTTTGTCTGTTGCCCTCTCAGGAGGACCTTTGCTCAGTGTTTTGTCGTGCTGGCTTTCCAATTGAAGGGAACTTCTTTTATACATAGAAGATAAATGCCAAGTGAGAATCTCCATGATCCCGCTCTGCCCACCTGAATGGTGTTGTCCATTCGACCTTCCTACTAATGTCTCAGTCCTTGGCAGGTGAAAGATCAGACCTGGACTGAACCTGCCACGGAAAAGGAGGTGGAAGTTGGACTAGAAATGGGCTATACCACTTCAAAGTGCAATAGGGGGGGGGATTGCTTTTTAAACTTTCTGAAAAGGTAATGATGGGCATTTGGGAGAAAGCCCTTTCTATACTGTGCTGGGTTTCTACTGTCAAGGAAGGATAAACTAAAGAGGAAATTTAGAAACACCTTCAAACTTTTCTTGTAGGTCCCTGTCTGCTGCAAAAGCATAGAATTCAGGTGCCTGAGTGTCTGTTTTTGACTTTCAGAGAAGTAAGTTTCTAGTCCTCTTGGTGGAAAAGATATGTATATTTTTTTAAAAAAACTCATGAAAGGCATAGCAGCATGTGGCTGAATTTGCAATATTCACAGTCGGGCTTCGCCGCATCTCATCTCTAACCCTGGCCCCCTCTTTGGAAAAAAAAATGAAACTCTGCTAATTGCAAACGACCGCTTCGCAGTTACCACCATAAAAGCCCTGTATTTTTAGTATACCGCAGGTGCAAAGGGAACGGGGGCTCTTCAAGCCCACATTAGAAGGAAAACTTGGAGCATGGTGCTTCCAGCGATCAAGCCGCTGGACGTGACCAGCCTTCGTATTTAATCCCTGCAAAATATATGTCTGGCTCTTGTGCCTTAGGTCACCATTTCAAAACTCAATTCAATTCAATTCAACCTTTAATGGCATACATTAATGGCATACACTGTTTTAAAACAACCCCTGCAATCTTAATTCACCAAACGTGCGCAGTTCTTTTGTCGCCATGTGGCCATGCCTGCAAGCAAGAAACGTGTCTTAAAGAAACAGGCGCCATTGAATAGCTGTAGTCCTGTGGTGGCGAGCCTTTGGCACTCCAGATGTTATGGACCACAATTCCCATCAGCCCCTGCCAGTATGACCAATTGGCCATGCTGGCAGGGGCTGATGAGAATTGTAGTCCATAACATCTGGAGTGCCAAAGGTTCGCCACCACTGCTGTAGTCTGTTGCTGGCAGGGGATGGTGGGAACTGTAGTCCATAACATCTGGAGGGCCGCGAGTTTGACACCTGCATGTTGTCCTGTTTTGCATGCCAATAAAGGCTTGTTGTTGTTGTTACCTGCGTGTTAGAGGCGGCAGGTAGCCGTGGCAGTCCAAAGAAGACTCCAAAAGCATGCACTACGTTTTCTTTTGTGTAATGGATCCCTCTCCTGTAGCAGTGGTGACACCCATTAGAGAGTTGACAAGGTTTGTTCCTTCCAGAGAACTGTGGCAGCCACAGAAAAGTTCCAAAAGGATCAGTCGGGGCCCACCAAATGATCACACACAGCAAGCAGGATAATTTTCTGCATTCTCCAAACCTTTTCATAAGGCTGGGTGTTCAATACAAAAAAGGTGGGAGGGGGGCTGTCGTCGATCCCCCAGCAAACAATACTCTTCATATATTTGAAGGCTTTCACAGCCAGATTCAACTGGTTCTGGTGGGTTTTCCGGGCTGTGTGGGCGTGGTCTGGTGGATCTTGTTCCTAACGTCTCGCCTGCATCTGGGGCTGGCATCTTCAGAGGTGTATCACAGAGGGAAATGTTCAGACTTCCCTCTGCGATACACCTCTGAAGATGCCAGCCCCAGATGCAGGCGAGACGTTAGGAACAAGATCCACCAGACCACGCCCACACAGCCCGGAAAACCCACCAGAACCAATACTCTTCATAGATGTCCGCTCTGTGGCGAAATCTCTTTGATGAGTCCATTTGGCGGTCTCCCCCTAGTGGTATCCCAAAGGCATTTTCTGAGAATTGGGTAGAAACTGGATGTGGTTGATTTTTGTAATTGGCTCTCCATCTTTCTCCCCGGTGGGGGCTTGAAGTGACATGCATCGTTCTCCTCTTACCCATTTTATTCCCACAACATTCCACAACATTCCTGGGCAGTAGATCAGGCTGAGAGTGAGTAACAGGCCCAAGGTCCCTCGGAAGCTTTCATGGCCGAGTGGATATTTTAACGTGGGTCTCTCTGGCTCTCTAACCCTGACACTGCCTGGTCTTTCATGATGAAAATTAGTGTTAGCTGTGGACTTTCTTTTTCTGCAGGTGAATAGCTTTAGGGGACCGAGATCTGTGAACTTCTTCATTATCATCAGTTAAAGAACATATACAGCCTGAAAATATGAAGAAATTAGCACACGCACATTAAAAATCATTCTAATTTCTAGGGGAAATACCTTTAATGAGGACTGATTAAAACACTGCCAAGTGACAAGAAATCTTTGGAGCAGCGGAATTCTTCAGGCTGGATGTTAAGCAAAAATAAGAGGCAGGGGGAGTGAAAATCTGGGTTCTAATTAGCCCCCCAAAAGAACATCCAAACTTATTGATGAAACAAAATAGCAAAGCCATAATGCACACACTAAACATGGATGGTGGGCACATACACAAAACTTTAATGTGTTTTCGTGCCAAACATATAAAGATTGCAATTTTTTTAAAAAAATATGGAAAATAATAAAGAAATTATACAAACCTACATCAAATGCTTGCATAGCGATAGAGTACGAAACAGCCTAACCTTCCAATCAGCTCATCTGGTTTTGTTTGTTTGTTTGTTTTCAGATTTTTATACCACCCCCTCCCCCCGAAGGGCTCTGGGCGGTGTCCAACATAGTTAAAACAACATTAATGGAGCGTATAACAACACATCACATATAATATCAGCTCCACTGAGCATAACATTAAAACCCCATAAAGCAACATATCATACAAAATATGAATTTGGTGTCCAGCTTAAAATCTTAATTTAAAAAACCCTCCCAGGAAGAAAGGAATATGAGGGGGGCCCCATAGATGTTAAGGGGCCCAAAGGAGAACAGAAGGGGGCACACATCAGCGGCCACCCCCCCTCCCCCCCAAAGCAACCCAAGCCTTCGGAGTTTTCCTACATCTGTACCTTCTCCCTTTTCTTACTCTGTGTTCCCAGATGGAATCTTTCCAGAAGAGGGGCTTCCCAAGAAAGTCAGGGGGAGAGATCTTTTGAAATGGAATAAAAATGAAGCAAAATGAGAAACAAGCATGAATGGGAAGGGAAAGTCAAGAGCAGGACGGATTAAGTAATTCAGAGAGGCAAGTGGGACCATGCTGGGTTTCTGATCTTGTGCTTTATACTCTTCTTCACTGATTAGAAGCAACCCCTCCCTTATTTGCAAATGAGATCCCACTTTTAAAAGTCTCTTTTATGTTATATATTCCGTCTCAAAATTCTGCTCCAAATCCCTATCTGTGGGAGGCATCCCACAGACCCTCGTAGTTAACAGCCACTGATGAATCTAATTTTTAAGAGTTAGTGTAATCCCCTTTGAAGGTCATTTAAGAAGAAGAAGAAGAGTTTGGATTTATATCACCCCTTTCTCCTGTACGAGACTCAACGGGGTTTACAATCTCCTTTCTCTTCCCCTCCCCCCCCCCCCGCAACAAACACCCTGTGAGGTGGGTGGGGCTGAGAGAGCTCCAAAGAACTGTGACTACCCAGCTGGAATGTATTGGAGTGAGCAAACTAATCTGATTCCCCAGATAAGCCTCCACAGCTCAAGTGGCAGAGCGGGGAATCAAACCCGGTTCTCCAGATTAAAGTGTACCTGCTCTCAACCACTATACCATGCTGGCTCTCTTAAGTAGCAGCTGACACTAAATCTTGTGGCCGTGAGTCCCTTATGTTATGCATGTTATGAAGGATTTAAAAGAAGCCCAACTTAGCCTAAGAAGGGTGAATGATGAGGTGAATACAAAATGGATCTCAAATAATTTTGGACAGCCCCTTGTGTTTTGCTTCAGGGCCACAATTCATGCAAACAGATAGTTGGGCTGCAAACATTTTCCTGGTGAACGGAGTAAGAGGATCTTGCTGTTTAGAATAGCCACCAATGAATGAGACAGTCAGATGGTATAAAATAGTGTCCTATGTTTAAGCTACCACCAAGCTAAACAAATACGCTGATATACCAATTTTTCTGGTAGATATTTTCAGGTCTCTGCACCAGTTCTGAACACAGGCACCTATTGTGCTAGCATGATTGGACAAAACCTGGATTGGACAGTTAATAATGAACGAGGTCCCATGGGGATGATTTTATCCGCTTGGCACCAGGTCAGGTGTTGAATGACTGGAATCTGATGCTTCACAATGGTGGACGATGGATTCGTAAATTATAAAGTAGGGCTAGTCTTCTAACTTTGGGGGATGGAGGAGAAAGATATTTATATGTGATAGAGCATGCAGCAATTATGAATGAAAACGTGCGTCTTAAGGAACGTATAAGAAACCGGGCCGGAAAAATATACAAGACTCACGTATGCTGCTATAGTGGCTTCAATGTATTATACACTCATATTTCTCAACATACATAAAATGCAATATACACAATGCTTATTAATATTTCTATTCTCAATAGACTCCCTCGGAAGGAGCGTTGTAATCACTCCTTATGTGCTAAACACAATTTGCACCCGGCTCAGTCCAACGTATCATGAAAAATGAACAATCTTGCTCTTCATATGTCCATATCCAAATAAATGGTATTCTCCTTATATTTGCAAGGTTCTTATCCTTCAGCGTGTATTACTGTTTTAGATACGTGGCTGAATTCTTACGTGATCTCCTTCCGTAGTCCATCAAAGGAGCCTAGTCCCCAAGCGGAGAAACAATCAGCAAGCAGAAGCTAGTCGCGTAACTAAAGCTTTTCGATGCCTTCTTCAGTGCTCCATATCTTTCATTGTCCTTGTCTTTCTGGATCTCATCATGCTCTGCAGAATTTACACACAGAATATACACACTCCTAGGATATAGAAATATTAATAAGCATTGTGTATATTGCATTTTATGTATGTTGAGAAATATGAGTGTATAATACATTGAAGCCACTATAGCAGCATACGTGAGTCTTGTATATTTTTTCGGTCCGGTTTCTTATAGAGCATGCAGCCCCAGTATTGCAAGAGCTCCATTCTTCTGATATCTAGAACTGAAGATATTTGAACCCCCGAGTTAGTACTATATTGAGTTAGTGTGGCACAGAGCCTAGGGGGTCAGACTCGGATGCGGAAGACGTGGATTCGAATTCATATCCTCACCACGACATGAAGGGAACCCTAACCTGGTCATTGTCTTTCAACCTATCCGACATCACAGAGCTGTTGTGAGGGTGAAATTAAGGAAGAATCATGTAAGCAGCTCAGAGGTCGGTTAAGCTGGGGGTGTGGCTGGACCAACACCACCCAGGGAATTTCAGAGCACGGTGAGGACTTGAACTCAAGACTCTGTGTTCCCAATGCAACATTCCACCCGCGTTGCCAGTGTGACCCAAAGTGGTGAAAGTCTGTCCCTTTTAGAGTGGGGAATTGGTGAGAGCAGAATCTTGGCTTAGCAAAAAGCCACACGAGCTTGGGAGCTTCGTTGTCGAAGTATGTGAGCATCAGCTTTTGCAAGAAATTCCACAGGATAGCAAATAAAGTTTAACAAGTTTATTTAGAGATAATGGGAGTACACAAGCACACAATAAGGAAAGCAGCAGAATATACACACTCCTAGCATATAAGCAGTGTTGAGGGGATAGGTTGGGAATCATGGAGGAACTGGGGGAATTCTTAGGGGGGATACTCCATCAGATCCTGAAAGTGGCTTTAGGTCTGTGAAGCAGAATCCAGCAACCTGCACTGGGCTCCAAGGAAACAGGATAGAAATCAGGTGGCCCACAGCAGCAACTGAAACCCAAGGCCAGTTCAGACGTACTGGTCAGTCAGAACAGTGGCCAGACCAGCGGTCCAAACACACTGAACACTAAGCACTGGGTGAGGACCTATTTCATAGGGGAGATCAGACTCTCTAATCATGCTAAGAGAGCTTCATCTCCCAGGACAAAAGGGAATCCTGCCTTTCCGGAAAAGACAGACATCAACCTTAATGGAGTCGTTAAGCTAATGGTTTGAGTGCTTAGCTTGATGAGCTGAGCTGGGAGTGCCCGGAGGTGGGCAGATTGTGAATCAATCATAACTGTAATACAATGGAAATGTAAATAAGGTGGTCATTAGAGGGAGATTAGTCAGAAGAAGCAGTTTTTGGGTTAATACAATACTGGGAGGAACACTCGGGACAAACTCATTAACAAATCCTTTGTTTCTGGGGTGGGGGGGGTGCATACTCCAGGGCTGGAGATGGGAACGCTCTCCAGGGCAGGGGTATTGTGTTCTCTTACTCCCTTCAGGAAGGGCGCAGCAGCTATTTGCAAGGCACGTGTGGGAAGAGCAAGTCCAGACAAGTTTTTGCTGTGTCCTTGTGGGTACACTAGCCAATGCAGAGAATGAGCTCCCCATTTTGGCACGGCAGTGCTAGGCACCCTGTAGGGATGAGCTGCTGACCCAGCAGCACCGTAAGTAGAGCGCGGAACACCGGCGCTCCTACGGTCTTCTGGTCGCACCGCTCCCCCACCCCTCACCCCCCGATGAGTCACAGGTCATGAACTGCCTGGCTCACAACCACCGGGTGTCCCAGACAAAGGGACAATGGTCTTGCCCCCAGGTGAGGATTAGGCCCAGACGCTGATGCTCCTCTCCGCACGTAGCAGCCAGGTGAGATCATGCATCACATGATGATCTCTCAGTCTCCCGCTCTCCCGCTCTCCCGGATTTCCCCCCGATCCGCCCTTCTACACGCCCCCGCTATAATCATAATAAAAGGTGCCAGGAACCAGCACGCGGCAGAGTCGCTAGGAACACGGACACCTGCGCTCCCGCTGCTGGCGCTCTCCACCAGATGAAACCTCCGCGTCTCGCCTCTTCCTTAGCGACGACCCTGCGGGGATGACTACAGCACCCCAAGGTGTTGGAAGAAAGGGTAGAGACACCACCCACCATGGGTTGGTCTGGTAACACCAGGAAAAAGTCAACACCCAGAGCCTGACAAGAAAACAAATAAGAAGACTTGCTGGCAGCAAGAATGCAGTGACGAAGGGAGGGGGAACTGCATCAGGGGCATGAACTCCCCCCATGCACCCTCCCTGCCTCTGACACGCCCCCTGAAATGCCCCTGACATGCCCCCTCCACATGACTCCAATGGTAGCCCCTGGGGCAAGCTGCCCCAGATGTCCCCATTGCAGCTATGCCTCTGCAAGCGTGTCAAACGTTTTTTCACTCCATTTCTCACATTTATGTGCCGCCCTTTCTCCCGCAGCAATATACATTATCTTCATATTATATCTTCACAACAACCTTGAGAGGTAGGTGATGCTGAGGGTGAGCTCACACAGTACAAAAAGTCCACAAGGTGTAGAGACAAACCACGTATTAGAGCCCCGTGCTCAAGAGTTTAATTCACATACGTTCATGGGTCCCAATTCATATTCAGACTGCAAAACACAGGAAAAAGGAGACCTAACGCCATGGACAGTTGCCTGAAGATACACACAACCAGCTGCATCCAGCACAACATTTTTCCTTATGCTGAGGAAAGAAGGGTAGATAAAAAAATATAGCTATATGTATAAAATAATGATCAAAGCAGCACATGCAACAATAGCTTTAGGCTGGAAAGAAAAGAAAAAAAATGGACAATCCAGAAATGGTTGGAATACATCTGGGAACAAGTGACACTGGACATTTTCGACATAATGACAAAGAACAAACTGTGGCAAGATAAAACAGAGCGAAATCTCGAAGATATGGACCATATACGCGGACTGGATGAAAGAAGCTGGAGTCAATGAGGAGAAATGGGAGAAGAGATTACAAAGAATGAACTTACTGCTGTTTGTTTGATAAAACTATGAAAAAAATATAGGGGGGAGGGGGAAAAAGGGGAAAATGTATTGTTTGAAAACGAATGAAGAAAAGCATTAATATAAAATGTAATATTCAAATGATACAATAAAATAAAAAAAACACCATTTTTGCTTATGCTAGAGCAGGGGTAGGGAACCTTTAACACTCAAAGAGCCATTTGGACCCGTTTTCCACGGGAAAAGAAAACACCTGGAGCCGCAAATAATTTTTGACATTTAAAATAAAGATAACACTGTATATATTGGGCTTTTTTAACCTTTTACTCCACTCATTCTGAGAAGCGCATGGATGCACAGCAAGGATGGGGCCAGCGGCTCGGCCTTGCCGGCTGCTGGGAAAGCGCCTGCCCTGCTCGAACAAGGCGGGCGAGAGAGGAAGCCTGCGGTGCTGCTCAGCCAGCCGTGGGCAATTGGTGCGCCCACCCTGCTGCCTGCAGGGCGGGCAAGGATGAAGCCGGCGGCTCGGCTCATGGAGCCGCAGTGCAAGGGCAGAAGAGCTGCATGCGTCTCTCGAGCTGCAGGTTCCCTACCCATGTGCTAGAGTTGTTGCACAGGTGGAAATACGATGAAAACGCTAAGGCCCCTTCCGCACATGCAGAACAATGCACTTCCAATCCACTTTCAAGCTGGATTTTACTGTGGATTGAAAGTGCATTATTCTGCATGTGCGGAAGGGGGTACTTGTTCTGAATCAGCTTTATTGTATCTGCATCTGCATTTTCGTCTGCATAAGGTCTTATACAGCCAATTTCTGGGCACTGTGTTATTTAGGGAGGAAAAAGCCAAGTTGCTCAAACAGGAACAGGAAAACCCCCATTGCTCAAGAGGAACAGTGTTTTGCTTGGTGCAAACCAATAGCTGGATGCTATAAAAATTAAACAGAAGAAGAATTTGGATTTATATCCCGTCTTTCTCTCCTGTGAGAAGACTCAAGGTGACTTACAAGCTCCTTTCCCCACAACAGACACCTTGTGAGGCAGGTGGGGCTGAGAGAGTTCCGAAGAACTGTGACTAGCCCAAGGTCACCCAGCAGGAATGTAGGAGTGCGGAAACACATCTGGTTCACCAGATAAGCCTCAGGCACTCAGGTGGAGGAGTGGGGAATCAAACCCGGTTCTCCAGATTAGAATCCGTCTGCTCTTAACCACTACACCACGCAGGCTGTAGTGTAGGCAAAAGAGGAAGAAGCAGAAGCAGAAGCCGAAGCAGAATTGGATTTATATCCCCACTTTCTCTCTGGTAAGGAGACTCAAAGGGGTTTCCTAACTCCTTTCCCTTCCCCCCTCACAACAAACACCCTGTGAGGTAGGTGGGGCTGAGAGAGCTCAGAAGAACTGTGACTAGCCCAAGGTCACCCAGCTGGCGTGTGTTGGAGTGCACAGGCTAAACTGAATTCCCCAGAAGCTCCACAGCTCAAGCGGCAGAACGGAGAATCAAACCCGTTTCCTCCAGATTAGAGTACACCTGCTCTTAACCACTACGCCACTGGTTCTCTATGTAGAGTCAGGCACTCGGCTACAACTTGATCACCTTTTCCATTAGCACCACCAATGTGATAATAATAATTAATAATAATTGTAGTGAATTATTAACACCTACAGTTGCTTGTTGCTGCGATTTATAGCTGTAAATAAATTTGGTTGCATTAGAACGGTCTGTCTTTCAGAGTACAAAGGCAAAAAAAATCCAATTAGTGCAAATTAAGTGAGTTTGCATGCATTTCATTGTTTCTGCAATTTATTCCAATGGCATGCTTCATGTTTTCAAATAACTGTAGCTGGGTTTGTTTGGTTTGTTTGTATGTTTTGTTTTATTTTTGCAGGGAAGGGATTGGCAGAGTTCTAAATCTAACAAGTGAGGCATCTTGGAGCTAAATTAGTAGCTCTGTGCAGGCAGTATAATATCCAGAAATAATCAGTGGATGGAACAGGAGGGGGGAATCTCACACACTGGTCCTGATCTTGCCCACTACATGCTGACTGGGTTTCCTGTATAGAAATGACACAAGCCAGCGTGGTTCTAGTGATTAAGAGCAGGTGCACTCTAATCTGGAGAACCGGGTTTGATTCCCTGCTCTGCCACTTGAGACTTATCTGGTGAACCCGATTAGCTTGTGCCCTCCAACACATGCCAGCTGGGTAACCTTGGACTGGTCACAGTTCTTCAGAGCTCTCTCAGCCCCATCTACCTCACAGGGTGTTTGTTTGGGGGGGGGGGAGGGAAAGGAGATTGTAAGCCCCTTTGAGTGTCCTTACAAGAGAGAAAGGGGGGGCAGTGGTGGAATTCAGCAGGTTTGCACCACTTCGGCAGAACCGGTTGTTAAAATGGTGCTTGTAAACAATCAGTTGTTAAATTATTTGAATCTCACCACTGGAACCGGTTGTTAAATTATTTGAATCCCACCACTGGGTGGGGGGGAGGGGGGGAGATATAAATCCAAAACTCTTCTTCTTCTTTTCAAATGGGACACTCATGGGCTCTGTGTAAAGACCCCATCAGTATGTGGAACATGGAAACAGGACCTGTATGTCTGATCCCAGAACAGGCTCTTCCAATCCTTGGACATATTGCGTTCAGGTATAGGTAGGTAAGGGTAGTCCCCTGTGCAAGTACCGGATCATTCCTGACCCATGGCGTGACACCACATCACATCGTTTACTAGGCAGACTTTGTTTTCGGGGTGGTTTACCACTGCCTGCCCCAGCCATCTACAATTTACCTCCAGCAAGCTGAGTGCTCATTTTGCCGACCTCCGAAGGGGAGACAGCTGAGTCAACCTCCAGCCAGCCATGGGAACCAACCTGTTTTATTGTGATTATCATCTAAGTTTTAGTAAAATAATTTATTTGGTGCAGTTTTGGCTCTCCAGCAGCAGGGGTCTAACACAGACTCACAAATTATTTGCTTTTAATTGCTGAATATCTCCTGGATTCTCTACGGTAGCCTGTCTCTTTCCCGCTCCGGATGCCATGTGAGGGAAAAGAATGCTGTTTCAAGCCAGCTAGTTAATGGCACCTGGCCAGGCAGTAGCTGCCGGTAATCCCAAACTGAGATTAGAACTCATCTGCTTATTCATTGCTGGAAAGCAATCCGTTCTGCTCTGTTTGTCAGTTTTCAGACGAGGAGAGCGTTCCTCAGCAAAATGGGGCCACAGATGCGGAAGGTGGCATGGGATGAGGCGAAGGGGAGGCATTGCCTTCTTGACAGGATGAAGACGAGTGCTTAAGGTACGCCTGGAAACTAGGGGGGAAGCGGGCCAGTGAAGATAGTTTCCATCCTGTTGATGTGGAAGGTCAACAGGATAGTTTCATTAGCTGATAGGTACCAAATCGATCTGTCTCTTCATCAGTTTAGGGAATTAGAGGTCTGTCATTCTAGAAGAGCTCATGGAAGCAAAGAACCCTCCTGTATGGGAGGCAGAATGGGATAGATCTATCAAGAATGAATTGTGTTTTCCGTTCTCTATTAGCCTGCAGAGCCCTCATTTCAAAGATCTTGGACATAGCAAGATAAAGGGTACTCTGTTTCCTGATTAAATTTTCTTCTGGGAATTTATATTATTTACTTAATTTGCACATGACCTTTCTCTCCAGTGGGGACATCATACATCATTATCTTCTCTTCTGTTTTATCGTGACAATGAGAATGTGACAGGAGTTAAGAGTTAAGACTGGACCCTCAGGGCAGACTAGAGTTTTGAACCTGGGTTTCTCAGATCCTAGTCCAGTGATTTAGCCACAATACCACCTGATGTCTAAGCGGGAAGTGAGAGCTCGTGTTGTGATGGAGTGCTGAAGGCTAGAGACACCCACATCCAAACCCGCCCAATTCACTGGGTGTTTGTGGGCTAGTTACTCTTTCTGTGTTTTATCCACTGGCGTAATGCCCATTGGGCAAGGTGGGCAGCTGCCCAGGGCATCACCTTGTGGGGGGCATCAAAATGCTGGGTTCGTTTTGGGGTATTTTAGTGGTTTTCCATTTTTGGCCTGCAGGGGGCGCAGCTTTTAGGCTAGCGGTACCAAAATTTCAGCGTATCATCAGGAGACTGTCCTTATGCTACTCCCCAGGTTTGGTGAGGTTTGGTTCAGGGAGTCCAAAGTTATGGACTCCCAAAGGGGGTGCCCCTATCCCCCATTGTTTCCAATGGGATCTAATAGGAGATGGGGGCTACAGTTTTGAGGGTCCATAACTTTGGACCCCCTAAACCAAACTGCACCAAACTTTGGGGGTACCATAAGGACAGGTTCCAGATGATACCCTGAAATTTTGGTGCCGATGCATCCAAAAATGCACCCCCTGCAGGAACATCCCAGAAATTTGCCCAAGAATCTTTGTTCTGCATTGAGTTTTCTGTATTGCTGTCCATGGGGGTTGCAGGCGGGGGGGCGGGAATTTCTGAAGGCACAGTCTCAAAACTTTCAGGGTCTCATCAGGAGACTGCCCTGATGATACCCCCCAGGTTTTGTGCAGTTTGGTTCAGGGGGACCAAAGTTATGGACCCTCAAAACTGTAGCCCCCATCTCCTTTTAGCTCCCATTGGAAACAATGGGGGATAGGGGCACCCCTTTGGGAGTCCATAACTTTGGACTCCTTGAACCAAACCTCACCAAACCTGGGGAGTAGCATAAGGACAGTCTCCTGATGATATGCTGAAAGTTTGGTGCTGATATGTCTAAAAATGCACCTCCTGCAGGCACCAATGTCCTGGTGCAAAAAAAATTTGGTTGTGGTGGAGTGGCCGCCCAGGGAGGGGGGGCATCCAACTCAGGTTTTGCCCAGGGCTACAGTTTGCCCAGGGCTGCCTCATTACGTCCCTGGTTTTATCTCATAGGCCCGTGGTGGCAAACCTTTGGCACTCCAGATGTTATGGACTACAATTCCCATCAGCCCCTGCCAGCATGGCCAATTGGCCATGCTGGCAGGGGCTGATGGGAATTGTAGTCCATAACATCTGGAGTGCCAAAGGTTCGCCACCACTGTCATAGGCTCATTATGAGGGTAAAACCATTTTACTACCATCTTAGCGTTATTTTAAATTGTTTCAGATTGTTTAACATGTTCATTTTAGATGTAGATTTATATTTTTTTTAATTTGACAACCCTGAGTTCCTTTGAGGGAAGGCAGAGTAAAATGTGCCCAATAAATGACCCAGTTAGACTTGATCTCTGCCGGGGAGACCGCAAAATAGTAGCTTGCATTGTACCTCTGAGGCAGTCTTCTGATTCTTGTGACAGACCAGGGGAGCATAAACAACAACTGTAAAAATGGTGGCTAAGACGATTATTTCTCTGTTCATGTCGAGCATGTGTAGGCGACCACATCATTGTTCCAGCGTAAATGTTCAAAACAAATATAGAAATAAGTATCTTAGCTGTCATTGTTACAGAGAGCCAGTGTGGTGTAGTGGTTAAAAGCAGCCGACTCTAATCTGGGGAACCGGGTTCGATTCCCCACTCCTTCACATGATGGAGAAGAAGAGTTTTGGATTTATATCCCCCCTTTCTCTCCTGTAGGAGACTCAAAGGGGCTTACAATCTCCTTGCCCTTCCCCCCTCGCAACAAACACCCTGTGAGGTTGGTGGGGATGAGAGAGCTCCGAAAAGCTGTGACTAGCCCAAGGTCACCCAGCTGGCGTGTGTGGGAGTGCACAGGCTAATCCGAATTCCCCAGATAAGCCTCCACAGCTCAGACGGCAGAACGGGTAATCAAACCCGGTTCCTCCAGATTAGAATGCACCTGCTCTTAACCACTACGCCACTGCTGCTCCGAGCTGCTTGAATCTGGTGAACTGGGTTTCTTTCCTTGCTGTTCCACACGAAGTCTGCTGGGTGACCTTGGGCTAGTAGTCACAGCTCTCTCAGAACTCTCTCAGCCCTCCCTACCTCATCAGGCATTTGTTGCACATCTCTCTCTCTCTCATTGGCCTTATGCCCCATTCTTTCGAGGAGACTTGAGCATTTGTTTATGGCTCTCTGGTTATTTCCACATGGAAATTTTGCTCCGTGTCCTCCTGCTCAAACTGTAGCTCCCATTTCTCCCAAGCATTTGTCTAACTTCTGGGTTTTTCAGAGCTCCACTTAAGGTTGCCAACCTCCAGACAGGGGCCTGCAACCTGTGGCTCTCCAGATGTTCATGGACTACAAATCCCATCAGTCTCTGCCAGATTTTTCCACACTACCCTGCCCACACTACGGATTTCCACTCTACCCTACCCTTTCCACAATACTAGAACCAGGGGGCATACATTGAAAATGCTGGGGGGGAAGAATTAAGACTAATAAAAGGAAACATTTCTTCACGCAATGCATGATTGGTGTTTGGAATGTGCTGCCACAGGAGGTAGTGATGGCCACTAACCTGGATAGCTTTTAAAAGGGCTTGGACAGATTTATGGAGGAGAAGTCGATCTATGGCTACCAATCTTGATCCTCCTTGATCTCAGATTGCAAATGCCTAAACAGTCCAGGTGCTCGGGAGCAGCAGCAGCAGCAGCAGCAGCAGCAGCAGCAGCAGCAGCAGGCCATTGCTTTCACATCCTGCACGTGAGCTCCCAAAGGCACCTGGTGGGCCACTGCGAGTAGCAGAGTGCTGGACTAGATGGACTATGGTCTGATCCAGCAGGCTAGTTCTTACGTTCTTATGATACTGCTACAAATTCCTTTCCTCTTGTCCATGCTACCACCATGCATCACTTAGGCCCCTTCTGCGCATGCAGAATAATGCACTTCCAATCCGCTTTCAATGCATTTTGCAGCTGGATTTGACTGTGTGGAATAGCAACATCCACTTTCAAGCAATTGTGAACGTGGACTGAATGTGCATTATTCTGCATGTGCGGAACGGGTCTTAGGGAGTCAAGCCACTGCCGCTGGAAAGTGTTTGTTCTCTGCAAGCTCCGCCGGTAAATCTGCCAGAGTAAGTAGGTGGACCCAGACTTGCCAAATGGGATGATACATCATAATAGAAAAAGTCCCCCTGGAGAGAATGGTTGCTTTGGACAGTGGGCCTCATAGCATTGTACCCTTCTGAGGTCCCTCCCCTCTCCAAGCCCTGCCCTCCACAGGCTCCACCCCCAAAATATCCAGGTATTTTCTAACTCAGGCTCCTTCCGCATATGCAGAATAAGGCACTTTCAATCCACTTCCACAATTGTTTGCAAGTGCATTTTGCTATTCCGCCCAGTAAAATCCCGCTGTAAAGTGCACTGAAAATGGATTGAAAGTGCATTATTCTGCATGTGCGGAAGGGGCAGAGGTGGGATCCAGCAGGTTCTCACCAGTTCCCAAGAGTGGTTTACTAATTATTTGTGTGTGCCAAGAGGGGGTTACTAATTGGGTCTGCTTTTCCATTAGAAATTCCATTAGGTCCAAAAATCATAAAGTCCTGTTGTTTCCTATGTGGCTGGTTAGTGAAGGTAGAAAACGGGATAATTCTCCCTGTTGGGCTGTTTTAAAAACATGTTTTAGAAATACGGTAGTTCCTGGTTTAAGGAAAGTATCCTTCTTTTGATTTCTAGAAACAAAATTAATTATTTGAAAGTATTAAGTATTTGACAGGCAGTCAATTAGAGGAGTATTATTATTATTATTATTATTATTATTATTATTATTATTATTATTATTATTATTATTATTTATATTTATAAACCGCCCTCCCCCGAAGTAGGTGTTTCTGTTGGCAGTAGACGATAGGACTTGCTACAATGAGTTTAAATTATGGACAGAAAGATACCATCTGGAAATTAGGAACTTTTTTTTTACAGTAAGAGTTTTTTACAGTAACAGAGAAATTATTAATGCCCCGCCCCCGTCGTGCCCGGCCACGCCCCCGTCGTGCCCCGCCCAGCCCCATTGGCGCCACGCCACTGTTTGAATCCCACCACCATGGGAACCTGTTACTAACGTTTTTGGATCCCACCACTGGGAAGGGGCCTTAGAACTGGCGATGCTACCCGCGGTGGTTGAGCTTTTTGCTTTTAGAAAAAAATCCTGTAGACGTACAAGACATTCAAGGTGCAGGAAAAGGGATTCCACCTAAACATTAGGAAGAACTTTCTGGCTGTCAGGGCTGTCTGATCGTGGAATTCACTGCCTCGGAGAGTGGTACAGTCTCCATCTTGGGAGGTTTTCAAACAGAGGCTGGATGATCTCATGTCAGGAGCGCTTTGATTGTGTGTTCCTGCATGGCAGGGGATAGGACTTGATGGCCCTTGAGGTCTCTTCCAACTCTATGATTCTATACCTCTGCAGCATCTTAACATCATAGTGATAGACCCACTGCTGATATTTTGTTAAAAGAAAAATTAAAAGCATTTCTCCCCTCTGGCGTGTTTCATGTCCTATCACAAAGCAAGATAAGGAATGTTTAGAATTAAAGTTTAAATGCTCTAAATAGAGACGAACCAATAAGTGCCTTTATCTGCCTCTGGGATTTTTGCTGGATTGTTTGTTGGCTTGGCTTGTTTCAAAATTAATCCCGAGGACCAGCTGTTGAACGAGACAGAACATAAATAAAATCAGTGCAGCAACTCCAGGATACAAAGATGAAAGGAGATAAGTACCCTTCTGGATCTTTTTTTTTTTAACCTTGCGACAGAAAGTTTTTATATAATCCATTTTGTTCCCGTAAAGTCTGTTGTGCACTTGCCCCGAGATAGCTTGCAGTGAGCAAAAGACTGCGGCAAACGGTGTAGCTGTAGAGATAAATTTCTTAAACCAGCAGAATACCTTTTTCACAGGGCTAGTCAAACTATCGCAAATTAGCGATATTTCAAGTTCTCTGGAATCTTTCATTCGTCCAATGCTCTCCTGCTCTGTTAACATAAATGTTACTTTGCCCCCTTTAACTCTCTGCCTTTACTAGAGCCCTGTGGGTTCCAATTACTGTCAGATGCCCTAATTAACTGCTTCTATTTTCTCAGGTTGGTTTCTCTGTCCCGGTAGATTTTGACGCATCTCAAAAACATATTTTTCACAGGCGTTGAGTCAGAAGGGTGTTTGGATCATGTGGATCATCTGCTCCACCGAGTGTAGTGCGATCAAACCGATTTGGTGCTCCACTTTAAAACTCTGTGTACTGTGATGGTTCTTCTTCACCAATGACCTGAAGCATATCTCCCGCCCCACCCTTTAATTTTTTTTCTTTTTGATTGGAATCCTGTTTGTGAAGAGCTTCAGGGAGATGCTTAGTAATTCGACATATATCAACTGGTCCAAATAAGGTGTGCTTAAAAAAAAACCCCTAAACTTCCTCCAGCAGGGGCGCGGTGGTTAAGAGCAAGTGTACTCTAATCTGGAGGAACCGGATTTGATTCCCCGCTCTGCTGCTTGAGCTGCAGAGGCTTATCTGGGGAATTCGGATAAGCCTGTACACTCCCACACATGCCATTTGGGTGACCTTGGGCTAGTCACAGCTTCTTGGAGCTCTCTCAGCCCCATCTACCTCACAGGGTGTTTGTTGTGAGGGGGGAAGGGCAAGGAGATTGTAAGCCCCTTTGAGTCTCCTGCAGGAGAGAAAGGGGGGATATAAATTCAAACTCCTCCTCCTCCTCCTCCTCCTCCTCCTCCTCCTCTTCTTCTTCTTCTTCTTCTTCTTCTTCTTCTTCTTCTTCTTCTTCTTCTTCTTCTTCTTCTTCTTCTTCTTCTTCTTCTTCTTCTTCTTCCAAATTGTTTAGGGCCATATACATTAATCTCCCCTTCTTTCCTTTATCCTCATAACATCCTAGTGCGGTAGGGTAGGCTGAGAGAGAATGACTAGCTGAAGGTTGCTCACGGTTTCATGGCAGGTCTAGATTTGAGCCTGGATTTTCTTGAATGTAGGTCTACCCACGACACCACGCTGTTTCCATAATTTGCTATGTGTTACTGTAGAGTGCGGAGAAGACCCTCATAGGAGCAGTTGGCTTGGAACCCTTCCCTACGCCCCACTCCAAGTTGAGAACAAGTTCTTTCTGAATCATACATCATAGTTAATTCTGTTAACTATCTGGCTGCCGCCTCTTCAATTGGCATCCCAGCCAGAGAGACACAATCTATACTTTCCGCTGATAGAGTTACACACAGTGCTATACTTGCCTGCCAAAGGGGACCTGGTAATGCTCATCATGTAACACTACGGCTGAACTGTGGTTGGCTCTCTATAATTGACCTGTTGTAAGACATCTTTCCAGATCTGTGGTATTATCAGGCTGCCATTATTATGCCTGGTTTGAGGGAGATCTGGATAGGACTTCAAGAATCCAGTGTATCCACCCCACTGTGATAGGCACAGATCAAAGCTCTGCCACAGTTAAATAAACCAGTTCCACTTAGATTCCTCTGTTTCAAAGTTTTATTCGTTCAAAGCTGCAGCTTTGGGAGATCTCCTGTGAGGTTCAGGGAAGAGCCTCAGAGCTCTATTGTTCGCAAACATGCCTGATACCTTTTCCATTAGACCAGTGATGGCGAACCTTTTCGAGACCAAGTGCCCAAATTGCAACCCCAAACCCACTTATTTATTGCAAAGTGCCAACACAGCAATTTAACGTGAATACTGAGGTTTTAGTCCTGCGTCCACCAGCCGCTCTGCCCTGCGCTGCTCCAGTGCCTCCACCCCACCCCTCTGCCTCCACCCCACCCTCTCGAGCAGGGGCCAGCCTGCTCTAGCCTCCAGCAAGTCCCGCACACACTGCTCTGCACCTTTCTAGCATCTCCGCCTACTCTGCCTCTGCCCCCCCTTGGGCAGCAGCCATTCGGAGCACAGGCACCAGGCCCGCCAGCCGAGTCCTCCCTGCTCTCCGCAGGGCATCAAGCCCAGCGGCCCAAGCCAGCCTAGATGTGTGTGTGTGTGTGTGGGGGGGGTGATTTTCTGCCCCCCCCCCATTATGAACCCTGTGCCCGCGTGCCCACAGAGAGGGCTCTGAGTGCCACCTCTGGCACTCATGCCATAGGTTCGCCATCACTGCATTAGACCCTCCCAAGCAACTCTTCTAACATTATTCATTGTAGAGATTGCCTGTCATGCTCTTAATCTTTCCACAGAGGCGTAGCTGGGCCAAACTGTTCCCAGAAAGGGGGAGGGGCCTGGGGCGATTTTCTGCGCCCCCTGGTGCACAGCGCACCCCCGTTCCCTTGTAGCTTTGCCACTGTCTTTCCCCCCTCCCATAGCTCACCTTTGCGTTCTATATTTGGGCATACTCTTTAAGTCACCTTGTCCTGTACCAGGATTTGGGTTGCTGTATCAACCAAGCCTGTTTTTCTCCCCATTATCTCTCTTGGCTTTAATTTTGCATTCTTTTACCCTTAGCTATCAGTGAATGTACAGCTTCTTGCAAGAGCTAGTGTCTTGCTTAAATCTTACATTTTTCGAATACCAATAACAACACACTTTGCCTTAATACATACACCCATATATTCCTATCAATTGCACTGGCATGAGGTTGGATCCTGAAGGCTATTTTTGGGATAAATTTTGCCCAGTTTCCTCTTTCCCCCATAACACACTTTTTTGTTCTTGTTGATTCCATGATCCACAGCATAGCCTTTTCTACATGGTGTAGTGGTTAAGATCAGCGGACTCTGAGAGAACCGGGTTTGATTCCCCACTCCTCCGGGATTAGCTCAGGGCAAAAAGGTTAGATTCCTCCCTGGCAAAGGGGAAAAACTTACGAGGCCTTGATCCAACCCCAACATGAATCCATAGTGTGCAACTCTGCAAGGATTTCAGCCTTGAAGAAACTGGATCCTATTCATCACCGGGGCTGAGAGTGTACACCCCCCCCCCCCCCGTGTGTACTGCAGGAACATTTGAAGTTCTCAGGAGTCTGTGCAGTTCACAGCTCTCTCTGCAACATGCTGAAACGGCTGCCTCAGGCTTCTTCCGCACATGCAGAATTCAATCCACTTTCAGCGCACTTCTGCAGCTGGATTTTACTGTGCGGGACAGCAACATCCACCTATAAACAATTGTGAAAGTGGATTGAAAGCACATTATTCTGCATGTGCGGAAGGGGCCTCCGTCCAGCCACCTCACTTGGATGGTATGTTCATTCCACAGAGTGTGCATGTAAGGGGGGGGGGGGATCTTTGCAGCTCCAAACCAGAGAAATCCAGTCTTTGTGCCAATGTGTAAATATTTTCTGCAATAACCAACAATGTTGTCGAACAACATCTCAACAGGTAACACAGTCCTCGCTACTTCCCCGGCCAGGGTGATGTCTTCGGTCTCGATATTTATTTGCCCAGCTTCCACAGGCTGTGACATTCCGCTTCGCTGAAATATTGTTCAGCCCATAGCAATTGTGAAACAATATTTGCAGATGATTATAAGACCCAGGCAGATGCCTTGCCACCATGCACTGACTGAGCGCGTGTTCTCAGCGGCTGAGCTACTTTTCCGTCCTCCATGAATTCTTGGGCCGCTGGATTTAGACAGCCGGCTACTGCTTCTGTTGTTATTGGGCCTGGAACGATCATATGAAGGCTGTGAATGTGGAAACATGATTCACAGTCTCTCTTGACGTTATTAAACCTCGACATCAGTGGTGAGATTTTAGTAACAGGTTCCCATGGTGGTGGGATTCAAACAGTTGCGTAGCGCCAATGGGGCTGGGCGGGGCATGACGGGGGTGTTGCCGGGCATTCTGGGGGCGGGGCATTGCTGGGCAGGGCTGTGGCAAGGACGCAGCTGCTGCGCCAGTTCCTGGGCGGGGAAACGAATGAACGCAGGCGCAGGCTGCCATACACACCGGTACACCTCCTGCTAGATTGCTTCAAGTTCTGCATGCTACTGCTGAGGAGCGGCGTAACTAAGGCAAAAATCATGTGGCAAAATCACCAATTAGTAACCCCCTCTCGGCACACACAAATAATTAGTAACCTACTCTCAGGAACCTGTGAGAACCTGCTGGATCCCACCTCAGCTCGACATTATAAAAACAGAAGCAGTAGCCGGCTGTCTAAATCCAGCTGCCCAAGAATTCATGGGTCAGCCAAACAAAATCCCCCAGTTTGACTTGGAAAGAAAAATGTACTTTTTCACATCACGGAGCTCTGCTCTCTGAGTGTTTTTCCCTTGAGGCCAAATAGTTCTGGATACCTGCTGTTCAGCCATTTACAGTAGAGGCCCTACCTGAATTCACATCTTTCAGAGCCAACTGACTTCAACCGGTTGCAACTCTGCTAAGGACTGCACTGTTAGTGTCTGTAGTCAGATGAGCAGAGACCAACCAACTCAGGGCTAGCCTAGGGCTGCCAACCTCCAGATGGTAGCTGGAGATATCCCGCCATTACAACTGATCTCCAGGCAGGCCCATGGCCAGAAAAATTTTCATTGGGGTGGCAAATGAGTATTTTCTTTATTATTTATTTTCTGTATTATTTATTTGTTTATGCTTTGTTCTTTACGAGTGTTGTACTTCGTTCTTTACGAGGTGTACATGGTATAAAGCGATGAAGTTGAATAGCATGAGTGCTCTAATAAGCAATGTAACAGGGCTAGGATTACAAAAATTAGAAAAGTGCAAAAAAGGTTTCAATGTCTCCCCCCCCCCCCCCAGCTTTTTAAATTAGCACCCTTCAGTCCTGCTAACTGCTAATTTAGTTCTAGCCAGTTGCACAGATAATTCACATTTGGAAGATTTATGTGAGGATTTAAAAAATCTCAGCTCTTTCCTTTTTTTAACATAGAGAATTCACACTTGAAAGACTCATTATAGGTTTTACACCAACCCGAGAGCTGACTGGGGGGACATGACAAATGATTGATGGGGCCCAACCCCTTTTTGCTCCACAATGGCTAGAGGTCTGTTTCAATCTGGGGATGGGATGTAATTCCACTTGAAGAAGAAGAGTTGGATTTATATCCCCTCCCCCTTTCTCTCCTGTAAGGAGACTCAAAGGGGCTTACAGTCGCTTTCCCCTTCCTCCCCCACAACAAACAGGTGGTGAGGTAGGTGGAGCTGTGAGAGCTCCAAAGAACTGGGACTCGGCCAAGGTCACCCAGCTGGCGTGGGTTGGAGTGCCCAAGCTAATCTAGTTCACCCGACAAGCCTCCACAGCTCAAGTGGCAGAGTGGAGAGTCAAACCCGGTTCTCCAGGTTAGAGTGCACCTGCTCTTAACTTCTACACCACGCTGGCACCTGGAGGCATACAACCCAAGGGACGTGCCCTGGTTAGAAGCAGCAACCCAGAGTCAACTACTGCTGCACAAGATGTCCACATGAATATTTAGCCCCTGACCCTGGTCTTGGCTTCAGGCAAGGGCTCAGTCCTGGCCACCCTCATCATCTGATTATACAATTGGATGCAGAGAACGGAGGAAGCGCTTTAAGCCTCTAAAGGCTTTCTGGACAGGATTGTGCGTTGCCAGCGTGATCTGCTTCTGCCAGCTCCCCATCTGGAGAATGAACAGCTGGGAGCTTGTAGATGCTCCGTGCTTAGTGGGCAAACCTGTGCACAGGCCTCAGGGACGTAGGTATAGATATTTTATGGGGGGGGGGGGCACACCACCACCTGCCCCTAGGGCATGGCTATGCCTCCCCTAGCGCTGCCCCTGGCCTAGCGCTTATAAAAGCAGCTCTCTGAGGCCGGGGATGGCAGACTCCCCTGCCCCTCCCACCTCACCAAACCCCGGTAGTATCACCAGGAGAGTCCCCCAAACAATCCCTGAAAGTTTGGTGCTGCTAGCCCAAACAATGCGCCCCCTGCAGGCCAAAAACCGAAAAAGCACTAAAATGTTTTAAAAACCCACAAACGGAGGGGCGGAGCTTCGGACATGAATGGGGGGGGGGGGTGTTTCAAACCCGAGAAACCCCCCCTTACCTATGTCCATGACAGGCCTCCATGAGGCGGGGAAGAATTCTGCTTTGCTGCATGCCTGCAAACTTCCAGTACAGTAGACGTGCTGAGAACTTGGAAGTGATACTGGCAGGGTTGCTCTCGGTTTCTCTCTCTCTCTCGATTTTTGAGCTTGGCCTCACTCTTCCTAATGGCAGGTTCCAATGAGATGTCTTTTGCAGTGTTTGGGCTAGGTGAGCCCCCTGAATGAGAACCATGGAATCATAGAGTTGGAAGAGACCCCAAGGGCCATCAAGTCCAACCCCCTGCCATGCAGGAACACACAATCAGAGCCCTCTGATAGATGGCCATCCGGCCTCTTTTTAAAAACCTCCAAAGAAGGAGACTCCACTCACACTCCGAGGCAGTGAATTCCACTGTCGAACAGCCCTAACCAGAGGTGGGATCCAGCAGGTTCTCACAGGTTCCCGAGAGTAGGTTACTAATTATTTGTGTGTGCCGAGAGGGGGTTACTAATGGGTGATTTTGCCACTTGATTTTTGCCTTAGTTACGCCCCTCCTCCACTCCGCAGCAGTAGCACGCAGAACTTGAAGCAGTCTAGCAGGAGGTGCACCGGCGTGCGTGGCAGCCTGCTTCTGCATTTGTTTCCACCCAAGGATCAGCGCATGCTGCTGCCCCTTGCCACAGCCCCCGCCCAGCAATGCCCTGCCCCTGGAATGCCCGGCCACTTCCATCACGCTCACTAGCCCCATTGGCTAATAAGAAGCTTTGAATCCCACCACCATGGGAACCTGTTACTAAAAGTTTTGGATCCCACCACTGCCTCTGACAGATGGCCATCCAGCCTCTTTTTAAAAACCTCCAAAGAAGGAGACTCCACCACACTCCGAGGCAGTGAATTCCACTGTCGAACAGCCCTGACTGTCAGGAAGTTTTTCCTGATGTTTAGGTGGGATTTCTTTTCCTTCACCTTGAACCCATGACTCCTGGTCCTAGTCTCTGGAGCAGCAGAAAACAAACTTGCTCCCTCAGTTTGATGCTAGTGTTAGTGTGTAGCTTTGATAATGAGTTGAAAATCAAAATCACCCACCTCACCAGGTGTCTGTTGTGGGGAGAGGAAGGGAAAGGAGCTTGTAGGCCACCTTGAGTCTCCTTACAGGAGAGAAAGGTGGGAAATAAATCCAAACTCTTCTTCTTCTTCACCACTGCATCAGGCTAGCAGACCTTACAGAGTTGCTACGACTGTGAAATAAGCCAAGGGAGAATCATGCATACTGCAGAGAGGTGGGTTGATTTCCAATTACATTTTAAGTGCTTTCTCGGTTTTTTCCTGCTTTCCTCCTCCGACTTGGTGCCGACCATCTGTTCCACCCCAGAGATGTGTGCCTGGAGCCTGCTGCTGTGTGCGAAAGATCCATGAGATGGCAATAGCCAGGGGAACAGAACGGAATAGCTTTGGCTGCCCTGGTCTTGAAACTGCACACAGCAGAGCCATTGGAAAAGAGAGTAGCAGTTGTGGGTTTCCCCAGAAAATCCACGACAGCCTAGTGATTCCAGCCATGAAAGCCTTCGACAATATAGGGAAGCAGTTCTTTGGGAAGAAGAAGAAGAAGAAGAAGAAGAAGAAGAAGAAGAAGAAGAAGAAGAAGAAGAAGAAGAAGAAGAAGAAGAAGAAGAAGAGGAGGAGGAAGAAGAAGAGGAGGAGGAGGAGGAGGAGTTGATTTGAGATCCCTTGTCTCCTGTAGGAGACTCTGGGCTTACAATCTCCCCTCACAACAAAGACCCTGTGAGGTGGGTGGGGCCTGAAAAAGCTGTGACTAGCCCAAGGTCACCCAGCTGGTGGGAGGTACAGGCTAATCTGAATTCCCAGATAAGCCTCCACAGCTCAAGCGGCAGAGCTGGGAATCAAATCTGTCCCTCCAGATCAGAGTGCACCTGCTCTTAGTCACTGTTTTAGCCACTAAGCCACTCGTAGAACAGAGTAGGAACCTGGGGCTCTCCAGGTGTTCAGGAACTACAATTCCCATCGGCCTCTGTCAGCATGGCCAATTGGCCCGTGCTGGTGAGAACTGATAAGTGTCCCTGAGCTGGCTGGAGGCGCGATTCCTGGCGTAGAAAGGAGGAGGAGGAGGAGGAGGAGGAGGAGGAGGAGGAGGAGGAGGAGAGGAGGAGGAGTTTGGATTTATATCCCTCCTGTAGGAGACTCAAAGGGCTGACAATCTCCTTGCCCTTCCCCCCTCACAACAAACAACCTGTGAGATAGATGGGGCTGAGAGAGCTCAGAAGAACTGTGACTAGCCCAAGGTCACCCAGCTGGCATGTGTGGGAGTGTACAGGCTAATCTGAATTCCCCAGATAAGCCTCCACAGCTCAAGCGGCAGAGGAGGGAATCAAACCTGGTTCCTCCAGATTAAAATACACCTGCTCTTAACCACTGCGCCACTGCTGCTCCCTCCAATCCAAAGAAGCGTTTGGATTTAAACCCCGTCTTTCTCTCCTGTAAGGAGACTCGAGGCTGCTTACAAACTACTTTCATTTCCTCTCCCCACAACAGACTCCTTGTGAGGCCGGTGGGGCTGAGAGAGATCAGAGAGAACTATGACTGGCCCAAGGTCACCCAGCAGACTTTGTGTGTAGGAGCGGGGAAACAAATCTTTTTCATAAGAGTCTGCTACTCATGCGGAGGAGTGGGGAATCAAACCCGGTTCTCCAGATTAGAGTCCACCTGCTCTTAACCACTACATTTTCTCCAGGAGAACTGCCGGGAGATGAACTGTAATTCCAGGAGATCCCCCCCCCCCGCCCCCGAGGCTGGCATCCCTAGGTCACAGATCTGCTGCCAATCTTTGCTACCACCTAGTCTTAAGCAAATATTACAAAGGTGCCAGACATTTCCAGTCCTCAGTCAAGCTGAGAAGAACTGCCCCCACCCCAACCTTTTGGAGGAACTGGGGAGTTTCTAACAGTACGAATTGCCAGGTTTTTAAAACGGCTTCCAATTGCACAGCCGCTGACCTCATTAGCGGGCTGGCAATCGCTCTGCTCCAACCCTGTCCTTGCTCCGCCACCCTCCTCTCTGGGATTAATAACATTCCAGCTGTGAGAACAAGTTGGCAGGAAGAGGGTTTGAGTCCACGGATGATCAGATTTGGCCTCTGTCGATAATATGTGCCCAATCTGCTGCCGGGGGCAAGACAGGCACAGAGGAAGGTCACCTTGGTTCTTCTGCCACCAGCCCCTGCTTTGACAAAGATCTCACCTCTTTTGGTGGCAATCTCATGCTTCTTACGTTGCCCTAGCGTGCTTCACCGCTCAAGACGCTGCAAATATACCAAGATGTTACGAATCTTGATCCTCCTCAATTTGAGATTGCAAATGCCTTAGCAGACCAGGTGCTCGGGAGCAGCAGCAGCAGCAGCAGCAGCAGCAGAAGGCCATTGCTTTCACATCCTGCAGGTGAGCTCCCAAAGGCACCTGGTGGGCCACTGCAAGTAGCAGAGTACTGGACTAGATGGACTCTGGTCTGATCCAGCTGGCTTGTTCTTATGTCCTTATGTTATTTAAAAACAGCTGCGGCTTGTGCATCTAGGCCTCTTTAAGAGTGCAGGCAAAGGTGCCGACAAATCGTGCAGAGTGCCGACAAATCGTGGTGCTCTCTCCCACGAGAAACCCACCTGGCTTCACTGAGTTATTTAGAAATCTGTCTGGGACTGCAGAGGACAAATCTGCCCCCTGTCCTGATTTCCTTGCTGCTGCTTTGACGTTGCTGTGTGCAAGTTTTATTGTGGCTTTGCAGGGTATTATTTTAGTACCATCAGTCATCTTGTGGGTCACACCAATGGAAAGGTGGGGTATGAATAGGTGACAAACTCATGGCCCTCCAGATGTTATGGACTACAGTTCCCATCACCCCCTGCCAGCATCGTGCTGGCAGAGGATGATGGGAACTGTAGTCCATAACATCTGGAGGGGCACGAGTTTGACACCTGTGATTAGACGTTCCCAACACTGTTATAGCTTATGTTGTGTTGTGAATAGGTAGCAGGTGTCACTATTATCCATAGGGTCTGGGACCTCCATATTGCTTATAATCATCTTCACAGTCCATACTGAAGTCAACTGTGGACTCTTCAAGATCTGCGGAGGGCCTCAAACATCATTCCACTAGGAGCTAGAAACACACCTGAAACTCAAGCCCCCATCCTTGATTCTAGTCATACACGTGATCACTTGAGTCCTAAAAGGGGAAAAGCCTATTTTATTTCTGAAATGTCATTTTTATTATATTTTATTACATTTCTAGACCGCCCTTCCCTTTGTGAACTCATTTGTTTACAACCTAGACTGGCCCTGGTTTCCTTGTGTCTGGATACGTGGCCCTAATTCCCCCTCATGATGGAGTGTTGAATGAATCACTGTGGATGCTTATTTTAAGCAGAGTGAGTGTCCACTGGCATCGGATCATTCTGTTTTGCTTGGGGTACCAGTTTTACCTCACCTCTTGGTGTAGTGGTGCAGTGGTTAAGAGCAGGTGGATTTTAATCTGGAGAACCGGGTTTGATTCCCCACTCCTGCACCTGAGTGGCCGAGGATTATCTGGTGAACCAGATGTGTTTCCACACTCTTATATTCCTGCTGGGTGACCTTGGGCTAGCCGCAGTTCTCTCAGAACTCTCTCAGCCCCGCCTACCTCACAAGGTGTCTGTTGTGGGCACAGGAAGGGAAAGGAGCTTGTAAGCCTCCTTGAGTCTCCTTACAGTAGAGAAAGGTGGAATATAAATCCAAACTCCTCCTCCTCCTCCTCCTCCTCCTCCTCCTTCTTCTACGCCAGGGGTAGGGAACCTGCGGCTCTCCAGATGTTCAGGAACTACAATTCCCATCAGCCCCTACCAGCACGGCCAATTGGCCATGCTGACAGAGGCTGATGGGAATTGTAGTTCCTGAACATCTGGAGAGCCGCAGGTTCCCTACCCCTGTTCTACGCAGTGGCGTAGTGGCTAAGAGCAGTGGCTAAGAGCAGGTGCACTCTGATCTGGAGGGACCAGATTTGATTCCCAGCTCTGCCGCTTGAGCTGTGGAGGCTTATCTGGGGAATTCAGATTAGCCTGTACACTCCCACACACACCAGCTGGGTGACCTTGGGCTAGTCACAGTTCTTCTGAGCTCTCTCAGCCCCATCTATCTCACAGGTTGTTTGTTGTGAGGGGGGAAGGGCAAGGAGATTGTAAGCCCCTTTGAGTCTCCTACAGGAGACAAAGGGGGATATAAATCCAAACTACTCCTCCTCCTCCTCCTCCTCCTCCTCCTCCTCCTCCTCCTCCTCCTCCTCCTCCTCCTCCTCTTCTTCTTCTTCTTCTTCTTCTTCTTCTTCTTCTTCTTCTTCTTCTTCTTCTTCTTCTTCTTCTTCTTCTTCTTCTTCTTCTTCTTCTTCTTCTTCTTCTTCTTCTTCTTCATGCTTGAATTAACACTGCCCGCTTGGGTTAAACCTCAGCGTTTGCCTGGGAGTAGGGAGTTAACTAAAATACAGCGCCCCACTGACTCCTCTTGCGTCCTTTAGGGTGTTCAAAGTCACTAACTGCATAAAATGACATTTTAAGTTTATTGTGCGGCTGTTAGCTGGCGAAACCTTTCCTGGATGGAAGAAACGCTTTGATCAAAGGAACGGCAGTGGTGGGGAGATAAGGAAGATAAAATAGAGTATGGGCTGAGGATCGAGGAAATGTGTTTTCTGATGTTCTCTCCCTCACCCCTGACTACTGCTATTGCAGACTTAAAGGATAGCTACCCACAATCAGGTGCCTTCCACACTAAATGTACCACTCACGGCGTGTTCTCTCTCTCTCTTCCCTTTTATGTGCTTTTCTCCAGAAGATCGGCCGGGAAAGCCCAGCCTCCTCCCCACCCCCCGCCTGGCTATCAAAAATCCACGCTCCTGAAGCTGAAAGTGGAGACGGAAGATAACGCATGATTGACACATCTTGGAGAAAGTGGTGCCGCTCCAGTTACAGGCCCGGCTGATACGTTTCTCCCTCTCATTCACTGAAGTTGCCTGTTGTCCTTCAAGGTTTGAGTCTAAGGAAGTCGCTCGACAAAGGACTCTTTTGTTTTGGATTGCTCTGAAGAAATCCGACTCGCTTCTCCTGGCCCTGGGGAGCTGGCGATGATCAGAACGAGAAGTGCCGGGATCCACTGATCTCCGCTCACTGCCTGCCTGCGTTCGGGCTTTCCTGTGGGGCGGAGAAGTCACTTCTCCATCTGGCCTCCTTGCAATGCCTCCCTTGTTCATCGCTGTCCTTCTCCTGCGGGTCCTTGTGGCGTATGCTTCCAAAGCTTGCCCCCAGCTGTGTTTCTGCTATGAATCCTCCAGTTTTGTGGACTGCCACAGCCGGCAGCTGGCCCATATCCCCCTCGGCATACCTCACAACACATGGATGCTGGACTTGAGGAACAACAACCTGACCGGGCTGGAAGGGAGCGGCTTCGACGCCTTGTGGTCGATGAAGATCCTGCTTTTGTCCCACAATTCCATTGGCAAGATCCGGCCCAGAGCTTTCAGGTCCCTCAGCTTCCTGGAGAAGATGGACCTCAGCCACAACCTCCTCGTCCGTCTGCCGCACTACTTCTCGGTCGACCTGACCTCCCTGAAAGATCTCAAGCTGGCTCACAACTATTTGGCCGCCTTGGGGTTTGAGAGCCTGCAATATCTGGAGAGTTTAGAGAAGCTGGACTTGAGCCACAACTGGGTGACTGCCATCGAGAGGGGGACGTTCCGAGGCCTGTCCAGGCTCAGACACCTTTACCTCCAGTCGAACAGGCTGGCGATTGTCCACAACGGCTTCTTTTTCATGCTGCAGAACCTGGAGGTCCTTTTGCTGGACAACAACAACATCAGCTCCATCGAGGTGGAGGCCTTCACCTCGCTGCACAACCTGAACCTTTTGGCCTTGACCGGGAACCAGCTCATTCACCTGAAATTCAAGACCTTCCTGAACATCCAAACCATCAGCACCCACATCCAGCTTTCGGGCAACAGGTGGGCCTGCGACTGCGACCTCCAGCGGGTTTTCGGGAAGATCATGAGCGTGCGGCACCTGCATGTGGACGATTATGAAAACATTACCTGTGCCAGCCCCTGGCAGTTAGCCGGCTCGTCGCTGATGTCTGTGGATAGCCAGCTGTGTGTAGCGGAGACGGCCACGGTCTTGGTGATCACCGTGACGGTCTTGGTGACGGTCATTGCGGCCATTGTCATGGCGGAGAGGAACAGGAAGAAGAACCAGGAGAAGAACTGGAATGAGTCCGAAGGTCCCTTCGACTCGCAGGAAAAATGAGATCAGAGAACAGGGGCGGCAGGAACTGAAACCAGCTTCCTCGTGTTTTCCAAGCTCTGCCTCATTCTGAACAAGAACTCTTGGGTTCCCTGTTTACTTCTTAAGCCGTCCTGTTCCCCAAGACATACGGACTGTTAGTTGTTCCTATTTGCTTTTCTCCCCTTCCTTGAGAGTAAAGACATTATTGCGGTAGTTTGTCCAGCCCTCGCCCAAGCCCTCCAAAAAGGTGTTGGGAAAAGGCCGAACTTGCTTTGAGTTGCATAACTGTTGCCCAATCCTCTCAGTGTGGTGTAGTGGTTAACAGCAGGTGCACTCTAATCTGGAGAACCAGGTTTGATTCCCTGCTCTGCCACTTGAGCTGTAGAGGCTTATCTGGTGAACTAGATTAGCTTGGGCACTCCAACATGTGCCTGCTGGGTGACCTTGGGAGCCCACAGTTCTTCGGAACTCTCTCAGCCCCAACCACCTCACAAGATGTTTGTTGTGAAAGCGGGGATTGTAAGCCCCTTTGAGTCTCCTTACAGAAGAGAAAGGGGGGATATAAATCCAAACTCCTCCTCCTCCTCCTCCTCCTCCTCCTCCTCCTCCTGCTGTTCTTCTTCTTCTTCTTCTTCTTCACCTGTCAAACAGGTGGAAAAGTAGTCTTAATCAATGTCATGGTTCATACATGTACTGCAACATCCCAGTGGTGTTTCTCTGCTCTACTTTTGGAATTGGGTTGCTGACATTTAAAGAATTAAGCACTGGGAACAGGAGAATGTGAGTGCTTCATGTTATTCTGGTCTCAGACCGACACTGTGGGTTAAATCTGGCCATGTATGATTTGCAAGCCACTGTGTTGTAGTTGTTAAGAGCAGGTGGATTCTAATCTGGAGAGCCAGATTTGATTCCCCACTCCTCCACCTGAGCGGCAGAGGCTTATCTAGTGAACCAGATGTATTTCCGCACTCCTGCATTCCTGCTGGGTGACCTTGGGTCAGTCCCAGTTCTCTCAGAACTCTCTAAGCCCCACTTACCTCATGATGTGTCTGTTGTGGGAAGAGGAAGGGAAAGGAGCGTGTAGGCCATCTTGAGTCTCCTTACAGGAGAGAAAGGTGGGGTATAAATCCAAACTCCTCCTCCTCCTCTAGTTAAAATGATTAGCTAGTAGTTGGTGTGGAAGACCTGACTGTGATCCTGAGAGCGACCGCCAGCCTGAGTAAACATTATTGACCATGATGGAACGATAATCTGGTTCAGTAGAAAGTTGCTCATGTGTATATTTAGCCAACTAGCAGAGTATTGCTACTGAAATTGGCAGCAGAGTTCCAGGCTGAGAAGGTTCCCAAGAGTTGCAAACTGAGATCCTAGAGGATCCTGAGGCTGGACCCGGAATATGGAAGAACTGTGACTAGCCCAGGGGTAGGGAACCTGCGGCTCTCCAGATGTTCAGGAACTACAATTCCCATCAGCCTCTGTCAGCATGGCCAATTGGCCATGCTGGTAGGGGCTGATGGGAATTGTAGTTCCTGAACATCTGGAGAGCCGCAGGTTCCCTACCCCTGGACTAGCCCAAGGTCACCCAGCAGGAATGCGGGAGTGCGGAAAGACATCTGGTTCACCAGGTAAGCCTCAGCCACTCAGGTGGAATCAAACCCAGTTCTCCAGATTAGAATCCACCTGTTCTTCACCACTACACCCCGCTGACCCTTTATGCCAGTGTGCTAAAATAATTGTCCAGGGTGTTCCTGCGTATATTGATGACTCACTGCAAGACGTTGTGCGTGCTGCTTTATAATAAAGGACTCGCAGCAAGCGGTGTTTGGGCTGTGGCTGTGTTATGTACGACAGTTGCCAACCATGCTCAGTGATCCAAGTGGCTTTTGTTACGTTGGCTCTTTGTCGCTCCCTCGCTCTGAAGGTTGATGCCGTCGGGCTCTTCGATTATAAAAGGCTGCTGACCGGAACGACACCCTCTTCCCTACCTGAATTTGAATTCGGAGGTTGGATTGTGGCCCATCGTGACTCTCACCTCCATCGGAATGAAACTTCTCTTGGGCGGCATAACAAGTATCCCCTAGTTGTGAGCCCCACTGTGATGTTTTAGCTGGTTGCTATCAGTTCAGGGGGAAACACCCCCCCCCCCACTCCATTTTCACACACCGAAGGTGATGAGCAGAGAGGATCCCAGCTGTTTGGCGCTCAGAGGAAAGAACCTGCAATTGAAGACTTTCCACTGTGGTAGGTTCCAAAGAGATTTAATCAGCTCTTCCTTTCGGCTACCCCCCCCCCCCCCCCCCCCCCGCAAGACTGTCAACCCTGATTGGTTGCAGCTCTGCAAGATCTTGGGCAAAGAGAAGAAGAAGAGTTTGGATTTATATCCCCCCTTTCTCTCCTGCAGGAGACTCAAAGGGGCTTACAATCTCCTTGCCCTTCCCCCCTCACAACAAACACCCTGTGAGGTAGGTGGGGCTGAGAGAGCTCCGAAGAGCTGTGACTAGCCCAAGGTCACCCAGCTGGCGTGTGTGGGAGTGTACAGGCTAATCTGAATTCCCCAGATAAGCCTCCACAGCTCAGGCGGCAGAGCTGGGAATCAAACCCAGTTCCTCCAGATTAGATACACGAGCTCTTAACCTCCTACGCCACTGCTGCTCTAGGACGCCACCCTGCATGTATGTATCATTCCATAAATCTCCACAGAAAATGGTTTTTGTTGTTGCTAAATGCAGCAGCAAAGCGGGGGGATTAGAAGCTGGGATTCAGATTGGAGAGAGCCTGATTCAAATCCTCGCTTGCCCTGAAACTGACCCAGTAACTTTGGGCCAGACATTCTCTGTCTGGCCACCCTACTTTGCAGGGTTGTTGTGAAGATCAAATGGAAGATAGGAAATCATGTGCCCTGAGTTTCTGGGAGGAAGGGTGGGATAAAAAGGCACTAAAATAAATGAAATTAAACAACTGGCTGCTGTGGGTTTTCTGGGCTGTATGGCCACGGTCTGGTAGTTTTTGCTCCTAACAGCAACTATGGCTGGCACCAGGAGTGGGATTCAGCCAGTTCAGTAGATCCGGTACCTTTTTTGTTGAGTTCTGCAAACTGGTCGTTAAAAGTGGTTTTCAGAGCTCTGTAGCTTCCAGGCGCCTTGCCTGAGGCACTAAAAGGTCCATCGCCCCCTCTCCCAGGGGAGGGGGGGCGAGGGGGCTTTCAAAGCAGCAGTGGCAAGCCCCCATTAACCCCTCTACCCCCACATGAAGTTCCTCCACACTAGTGGGTGGTAGTGGTGGGTGTGTGGCAGGGGGCGTGGAGGGGGCGCTTGGCGGGGGTGGGGGCGAACCAGTTGTTAAATTATTAGAATCCCACCACTGGCTGGCACCATCAGAGACATGCCACAGTAAGATGAAGAAGAGTTTGGATTTATACCCCACCTTTCTCTCCTGTAAGGAGACTCAAAGCAGTTTACAAGCTCCATTCCCTTCCTCTCCCCACAACAGACACCTTGTGAGGTAGGTGGGACTGAGAGAGTTCGGAGAGAACTGTGGCTGGCCCAAGTTTTCATGCGTAGGAGCAGGGAAACAAATCCAATTCTTCTGATAAGAGTCTGCTGCTCAGGTGGAGGAGTGGGGAACCTAACCCGGATCTCCAGATTAGAATCCACCTGCTCTTAACCACTACACCACACTGGTATTTTGTCAAAACAGTAAGATGTGTTTCTCTCCATGACACTGTGACACATCAGACCCCGACGACACAGTCCGGAAACCCACAATAACCAGTTGTGAAAGTCTTCGACAACATAGAAATTAAATACATTAGAGCAGTGATGGCGAACCTTTTTGAGATTGAGTGCCCAAATTGCAACCCAAACCCCAGTTATTTATTGCAAAGTGTCAACCCGGCAATTTAAACTGAATGCTGAGTTTTAGTTTAGAAAAAACCGATTGGCTCCCTCTTCCTCCGCCCCACCCGCTCGAGCAGGGGCCAGCCTGCTCTAGCCTCCAGCAAGTCCTGCATGCACCACTCTGTGCCTCTCTAGCATCTCTGCCTCCTCTGTGGCGTAGGAGCAGCAGTGGCATAGAAGGTTAAGAGCTCGTGTATCTAATCTGGGGGAACCAGGTTTGATTCCCAGCTCTGCCGCCTGAGCTGTGGAGGCTTATCTGGGGAATTCAGATTAGCCTGTACACTCCCACACACGCCAGCTGGGTGACCTTGGGCTAGTCACAGCTTCTCGGAGCTCTCTCAGCCCCGCTCACCTCACAGGGTGTTTGTTGTGAGGGGGGGAAGGGCAAGGAGATTGTAAGCCCCTTTGAGTCTCCTGCAGGAGAGAAAGGGGGCATATAAATCCAAACTCTTCTTCTTCTTCCTCTGCGCCCCCCCCCCCCCCGGGCAGAAGCCACCTGGAGCACAGGCACCAGGCCAGCCAGCCAAGTCCTCCCTGCTCACCGTAGTGCTTGCACAACTTGCTCAGTAACCCAGGCCAGCCTAGATGTGTGTGTGTGGCGTGTGTGTGATTTTCCGCCCCCCACATGACGAACTCTGTGTGCGTGTGCCCACAGAGAGGGCTCCGAGTGCCACCTCCGGCACCCGTGCCATAGGTTTGCCATCACTGCATTAGAGGAGTCCCAAAGAAGTGTTAGAAGGCATTTGATGCGGCAGCTTCATCGTTGCTAAGCGGAGCCTGGCAAGTGCTTGTATATGCATGTGGCCATGAGTTCCACAGGCAATAGCAAGGAAAACCTTGGCACAGGGGCTCAATCCTTGGGAAGGAGGCTTAACGCTTTGCCCTTGGACTGTTTCTGTGCAGAACATTGCCTTCCCAAGTCCTTTCTACCATGAAAAGGCTTCCTTTTTTTGTCATGAACATGCTTACTGTCTTTACCCCCCCGGCAGGAGTAAGCACAGCTTGGTGTGTGTTGGAAGAAAACAGCCTGCGAGGAAGCGTTCTTCCTGCTGCGCTGGACTCTCCGCTCCGATTGCAGCTTCGGTGGTATTTTGTAAAAACAAAAACAAACAACATCAAATCGGTTCTCTTAAAAGAGCCGACAGGAAGGTAGGAATTGAGATGCGGAGCCTCCCTGCCTTCCACTGCAGAGACATGTCTCGTGTCTCCGGGCACCAATGACAGATGGTCCTCTTCCTTTGCTTGGCGTGGACCAGAGCCCCGCCCAGCTGAATAGTAGCTCCCACCCAGTGGTGGGATCCAAAATTTTTAGTAACAGGTTCCCATGGTGGTGGGATTCAAACTGTGGTGTAGCGCCAATGGGGCTAGACGGGGCATGACGGGGGCGTGGCCGGGCATTCCGGGGGCGGGGCATTCCTGGGCGGGGCTGTGGCAAGGACGCAGCCGCTGCGCCGGTCCTTGAGTGGGAAATGAATGCACGCAGGCGCAGGCTGCCACACACGCCGGTGCACCCCCTGCTAGACTGCTTCAAGTTCTGCGCACTACTGCTGAGAGGAGGGGCGTAACTATGGCAAAAATCACGTGGCAAAATCACCAATTAGTAACCCCCTCTCGGCACACACAAATAATTAGTAACCTACTCTCGGGAACCTGTGAGAACCTGCTGGATCCCACCTCTGCTCCCACCTTGTGGAATGAGATGCAGGGAACCGTGCTGTCCTGAAGAGTGTTCAGGAGATGCTGGAAGTACAGTTTATCCGCTACAGCTTTCAATGTGGTTTGCGAGGCAGGCGTTTTCTCGCACGGGCGGGTGAATCGAATGCCCCGCGGTGCAGAGCGGAAAGCTGCAGGACTGCGGTCAAAGCTCTGCTCACAAAGTTCGTGACCTGAGTCCGATCCCGATGGAAGTTAGTTTCAGGTTGCCTGACTCAGCCTTCTGGGGTTGGTGAGATGAGTACCCATCTTGGTGGGAGTAGAGCGTAGATGAGGAAGGCAGTGGCAAACCACCCTGTAAACAATCTGCCTAGCGAGCGTGGTGATGTGACATCACCCTATGGGCAGTGGTGGGATCCAAAAATTTTAGTAACAGGCTCCCATGGTGGTGGGATTCAAACAGTGGCGTGGCACCAATGGGGCTGGGCGGGGCACGATGGGGGCGTGGCCGGGCATTCCAGGGGCGGGGCATTAATAATTTCTCTGTTACTGTAAAAAACTCTTACTGTAAAAAAAAAAGTTCCTAATTTCCAGCTGGTATCTTTCTGTCCATAATTTAAACTCTTTATAGCAAGTCCTGTCATCTACTGCCAACAGAAACAACTACTTCTCCTCTAATTGACTGCCTGTCGAATACTTAATACTTTCAAATACTTAATTTTGTTTCTAGAAATCAAAAGGAGGATACTTTCCTTAAACAAGGAACTTTACCATATTTCTAAAACATGTTTTTAAAACAGCCCAACAGGGAGAACGATCCCGTTTTCTACCTTCGCTAACCAGCCACATAGGGAACAACAGGACTTTATGATTTTTGGACCTAATGGAATTTCTAACGGAAAAGCAGACCCAATTAGTAACCCCCTCTTGGCACACACAAATACTTAGTAACCCACTCTCGGGAACTGGTGAGAACCTGCTGGATCCCACCTCTGCCTATGGGTCAGTCATTCCTTGGTGCTTGCACAGCGGACCCCCTTTACCTTTTTTATAGGTTTAGAACAGGGGTCTTCAAACTACGGCCCCTGCCAGCATGGCCCAATGACAGGGCTGATGGGAATTGTAGTCCATGAACATCTGGAGGGCCGTAGTTTGAAGATCCCTGGTTCAGAAGAAGAAGAGAAAAGAGTTAGGATTTATACTCCATCATCCTCTCCTGTACGGAGCCTCAAGGTGGCTTACAAACTCCTTTCCTTCCTCTTCCCACAACAGACACCTTGCGAGGAAGGTGGGACTGAGAGAGTTCTGAGAGAACTGAGACTGGCCCAAGGTCACCCAGCAGGCTTCATGCGTAGGAGCAGGGAAACAAACCCAGTTCACCAGATAGGAGTCCGTAGCTCACACGGAGGAGTGGGGGAATCAAACCTGGTTCTCCAGACTGGAGTCCGCCGCCTTCAACCACTACACCACACTGTCTCTCCTTGAAAGTCACCTTGGGCCGGATGGAAAGACTGGATTTAAACATTGACTCATTTGGTCAATAAAGAATCAGTCAATAAAGAACCAGCCCCTCAAACACACTCTGGGCTTGATCCTAGCCCCAATGCTGGAGGCACACAGCACAGAGGCGTATGGGGGAGAAATGGTGCACAGGAACAAAACCTCCTCCGGGCTCCCTTCCCCACAGTGGGACGACATGGGCAGGGCCGAGGGAGGCTGAAATCAGACAAGGCATCAGGATGATGTGGGCCGGGTCAACTCCTCGGCCTGGAGTTGGCCCGGCCCACATCGTCCTACTGCCTCGTCTGACTTTGGCCTCCCTCAGCCCTGTTCTCTTCGACGATGTGGGCAGGGCCAAGGGAGGCCGAGGTCAGACAAGGGATAGTTATCTGGTCATGTGTGTGGGTGTGTGCGTGTGTGATTTTGTGCCCTCTACGTAACCAGATTAGTAGCACCCGGGGACATGGGTCACCCCATGTCCCCAGGCAGATACACCCCTGCAACAGCAATACCCTGCATCCGAAGCATGTGCTGCTATCATCTGAGAGGGTCCCTCTCTTTAAATTGCTAAACCCAGGAGATGACTTAAATCCAACCCAGCTTGCATGCTAGTGAAAGAGAAAGCAAGAGCCTCTCTTGACTACCGAAAAGGCTTTGCCGTGAATCAGAGGATCTCGACTCACAGGATCGGGGTGGGGGGGGGATGGGACAGTGGATCAGGAGGTGAACTGGACAAGCACAAAAGCTGGATGGAGCCAACTTGATGTGTTTTAATAACTCAAGTCTAAAAGGCAGCTGAATAGAACCCAGGGGTGGAAAGAACACAGTTGCTGGAACCACTCCCGTGTGAAAAAAATGGTGCAGATTTCTGCAGGTTTTTGCAATACGGAAACATTGGGCTGGGTAATATTTCCTGCAGAGTCCAGTCATATTTAACGCTTTGGTTTGCCTCTGCAGATCCAAGTCTGGCAATATTTTTCTAACCTGCAGTTGCAGATGTCTACCGCCAGAGGGCACACCTCACCACTCATTCCCTTTCTGGCATGCTTTTCATTTATCCCCCCCCCCCCCCAGTTCATAGCTATAGTTGCCCTGTCTGTTCCTGACCCCTCTTGGCCCCTTCCAGCATAAGGTGTTGTATCATGTCATCTGCGACAAAGAAATATCTGTTCGACAGGGAGGCAGATCTACGCTGCAGCTCGCAGAATGAAAAATGCTCACGGTCTCTTCTGGCGCCTGAAAGTGCGCTGGCGGTCGGAGCTTGTGCAAGACATAAGCCGCAAATCTGTTAGGCTTTAAGGTGTCACAAGACTTTTTTTTTTTTTAAAAAAAAACATGCTGCAACAGACTAGCAGAATTATCCCCTTGGAATTTGTCAAAACGAAATCTGGAGAGGAGGTGACGCTCTCGCACTCGTTTATTGCATAAGCAAGGACTGGAAGCAAGAATATTCTGGGTTTCGGGGAGATTTGGTGGAAGGCATTGAATGGTCATCTTTCTGTTTCATGCAGAGCGTGGAGGAACCTTATTCTCCTTCTGATGTGATGAAATATTTGCCTCTTTTTGCACTGGTAACTGCTAAAAAGATTACAGCAATCTTGGTGTTTTTATGGGCATACACAATTGGTTACATTTTCGGAGTAGCTTTGCCGGAGGGTGAGGGGGCGAATGGGTAACGTGGACAGCTGAAAGCTTATATCTGAGCATTTCCAAAGAAATCGGTTTTCACAAAGACCCGATTGAGTCCGCAGTGCGCGCCCCTCCAACATGCTGATCACGGGGCCACCTTAAATTTTCCATCCCTGAAACAGAAAACAGGATTTTTGTTTGACTGCAGTCTGGTCGGTGATCATCACGGGGACGCTGGTCATGAACTCCAATGATTGCATTTGAATGAATTAAACTAACACTGATGGTTCACACTCCCTTTAGGCCTGCGGTTTATTTGTTTAGGTTTATTGCTTGTGTGTGTGTGTGTGTGTGTGTGTGTGTGTGTGTACACACATAATCTTCCTCTGCAGAAATCGGAAATCATATTTATTTAAATTGTCTGTTTCCCCACTTACCCAAGCCTCAAAGGCCAGCAAAAACAGGTCATTTGGGCCAAATGAGACCCGATGGTCCTCGAATTTAGCTGTTTTATGTCCTAGGACTGTGGTGGCGAACCTTTGGCACTCCAGATGTTATGGACTACAATTCCCATCAGCCCCTGCAAGCATGGTCAATTGGCCATGCTTGCAGGGGCTGATGGGAATTGTAGTCCATAACATCTGGAGTGCCAAAGGTTCGCCACCACGGCCCTAGGATCTGATTTTATAGCTGAAATACAATGCATATATACATGACATGCCTAATAACGGTCATATTGTATTGTATTGAATTTAGCTATAAAACCTCTGTACAGGTCTTAAGTTTGTCACCCAAAAAGGATTTGGGTGAGTTGAATACACAACCCTTTTCTGTACATCATATTCGCATCCCGTTCTCACTCTGCAAAGCTCAAAGCTTCCTTCCTCCGGTCCAACCTCACAACCACCCTGCGAGGTCTGCTAGGGTCAGAGGAGAGTAAGTAGCCCCAGGGTTTCAGGCAGAAGTCTTTCTCATCATCTTCTATCTGATCCTTTCGACTGGAGACTTGAACCTGGGGACTTCAGCATTCCAAACAAATGCTCTGCTGCTGCACCGCAGTGGCCCGACCCTCTAAATCAGTGGTTCTCAACCTTTCTAATGCCACAACACTGTAATACAGGTTGTGGTGACCCCCAATCCTAACATTTATCCATTTTGCAGATGGAGAACACTGATAAAGAGAGTCTTAGGTGACCCCTGTGAAAGGGTCGTTTGACCCCCAAAGGCAGACCTGGGCATTATATGGCCCGCGGGCCACATCTGGCCCGCTGGATGACCCTGATTGGCCCCCCTGCCTTTTGGCCCGGCCCTCCACAATATTTTCTGTTTCTTATGCGGCCCCATGGAAAAAATAATTGTCTACCCCTGCCCAAAGGGGTCGCGACCCACAGGTTGAGAACCGCTGCTCTAAGTTTAGGCTTGGATTCTATAACTGAGTTCTGTGTGCAAGTATGCTAGGGAGCCTGTGCTGTGGAGTGCGATTCCTATTCTCTTTGTGCAAGAGCAACAGTTTTCAGGGAGGCTTTGTGCAAACAGAACGGCGAGTGGAAAAGGAAGCGCCGTCCGGGGCAGAGGCTGCCTGGCTTATGTGGAGACTTTTCACAGAATCCAAGCCGAAATATCTCCATTTTTTAATTGAAGCCAATTGCTGGAGTTCTATTTCCGTTCCCTCCCCCTCCGCACACAGTGAGAAATGCTCTGCCAAATGCAACAGCATCTGTCGGGCCCTGGCAGAACGTTGTGGGTCTGTGGCTGTCAGTTGCGAGATATGGTGGCAAACAAGGGGGGAAAGAATCCCAGATGTTAGCCTTCCAGTCTCATCTCTTCTTCCAGCTGCTGACAGCCCCTGGGACGTCCCCTTCTGATAATGGCTTCTGTCCTGATTTCACATTCCAACAAAAGGAACTGAACTTGGCAGTGGGAAGGCCCCAGGTAAGATCCAGTTGCTCGTAAAGCAGGCTGACCAGACGTCCCGCTTTTGGCGGGACAGTCCCGCCTTCAAACAATTTGTCCCGCGTCCCATGGGTTATTTAAATTGTCCCGATTTTTGGGAGACTGCCACACTGCCTTCTGGGGCGCAAGGCAGTGCGGCAGCCTCCCGCGCGCACGGCCGCAGGAGCACGGCCTTCTGGGGCTTGCTGTTTCTCGCCCTGTGACAGCTGGCCGCCTACCCCCGTCCCAGTTCACAAAGGTGACCATCTGGTCACCTTATCGTAAAGCCACCACCTGCAATGCCCAAACTAGAGTGGAGGCTCTGCTGGGGCTATGGCCAAGTGCTCCCCAGAGATCAGGGGCTCCAACTAGGAGGGCACCCAAGACCCACACAACAGCTTGATTGAACAGACAAGATGGCGGATTTCAGTGCCCTTTACAATATGCCACAAAAAAATTGGGACTCAAGAGACCTGAAATGAGCAAACAAATCTATACTTAATAATGCAAATGTATATAATTGCACTGAATCACGGGGAAGGAACGAGCTGTGCATGATATTATTCAGGGCACTGGAGATTGGCTGCCTGTGAACACTGAAGTTCAAAATAAAACCTTAACAGTGGTCGCCAACCATTTTGTCTGTAGGCACCCTCAGAATTCTGACCCAGGGTAGTGGGTGCAGCTACAAAACGGCTGCTGCAGGAGGTGGAGGCAACCATAAAATGGCTGCCATAAGAGGCGGAGCCAACCAAAAAATGTCAGGGTGGGAGGTCATGCATACTCTGGTAGTAACGCTTCAGCATTTTGCATAGATGCTCTGTTTAACCGGATGCCTTGTTAAATGAACTGATGAAAAATATTTCCGGGCTTTTCGTACAGTTTACCTTCATTCATGCAGTGGAGATCTTTGGGCTGCTGCCGAATGGTATCACCTGATAAAATTCTCTCCGCCAATCAGATCATCGGTGTCCAATCAAAAACCCACCCGGTTCCACTCACTTTCTAAAAACATTCAGTGGGCAGCAGGGATCACGGTGCCTGTGGGCATCATATTGGGAACCCCTGGCCCAGTAGTGGAATCCAAAAATTTTAGTAACAGATTCCCATGGTGGTGGGATTCAAACTGTAGTGTAGCGCCAATGGGGCTGGGTGGGGCACGACGGGGGAGTGACCGGGCATTCCTGGGCGGGGCATTCCTGGGCGGGGCTGTGGCAAGGACGCAGCCGCTGCGCTGGTCCTTGGGCGGGAAACGAATGCACGCAGGCGCAGGCTGCCACGCACGCCGGTGCACCTCCTGCTAGACTGCTTCAAGTTCTGCGCGCTGCTGCTGAGAGGAGGGGCGTAACTAAGGCAAAAATCACGTGGCAAAATCACCCATTAGTAACCCCCTCTCGGCACACACAAATAATTAGCAACCTACTCTCGGGAACCTGTGAGAACCTGCTGGATCGCACCTCTGCCCTGACCCCAAATGGACGCACAAGCTGATCTACCAAATATTGAATGCTGCTGCTGTTTGTGATTTTCTGTGAGTGCTGAGTGCCGTCCTTAGCACCTCTGTGGTGGGAATCTGAGAGTCTGCAGTGAGCCCATTCAGTTTTAGACTGGGGGGGGTCTATAAAGATTGAAATTGTGTGCCCTGCGCCCCTTACACACACACACACACACACACCACCCCCCCCCCCCACACACACAGACATATCCCCCGTGCCGGCACATGCCTGGTGCATTGTACACCTTCCCGCCCCCCTTGGTGCTATGTGTGCCTCCAGTCTTCTTCTATTTCTACAACTGGAAATCCCTGCTGAGTCTCCTTTCTGCCTTCAGAGTTGCTTCCGCAAGCCTAGTTTTCACAAACAGCAAATGATTTTTAAAATCAGCTTCCTACTAGAATGCTCAAACGCTCCTCTAGGCACAGCAATTCCCATCACAAAGAAAACTAACGCATAAGGAGCAAAAGATTCCAGCCTACCCTACTTATTGACATGCTAGTTTTCTGTGTAGGAGGGATTTCCTTGGAGGGACGTTGAGTCAAGCCACCTCTCCCCTGTCATCTGAACGGGATGGCCAAGAAAAGAAACACCGAAGCCCAGCTTTGCAGCTGTAAATGAGGACAAAAAAACTCGGGGGTGGTTTTTTTGGGGGCAATGATCGCAGAATGTTCATAATTTCGTTCACAGACATGCAACGCCGACAGTGAAAACGGGCAAAGGCCATCAGATATGGGACATCCGAATCAGGCCCAGACGTGGCACCCAAGCAAACTCGTAAAGCTATAACCCTTTCTCTTGGTTTCAGAAAACGTTTTGGCCTGTGTTCGCGGGACACTCTCGCGGGAGAAGTGGGCAGTCCTTGTTTTCTAGAAAGACACTCAGGTTTCTATATTAACCCTGCCATGCAACCTGGAAAAGGAAGAAGCTGCAGCCTGTTTATACAGAGTTGGAGACGGGTCCATCTAGTCCGCTATCCTGACTGGCGGCAACTCTTCAGAGTCCTGGGCGTTCCTCAACAGCTGCTACTGGTGATGCCAGAAATCAACGCTAGCACCTTCTGCATGCAAAACTCGAGCTCTACTACCGAGCCACGAGGGGTCATATTCTCAAGAGGAACTTGCTGTTCCAGAATAACGCTTCCAATTTGCTTCTTTCAAGATGCGGGCAGAGAGGGACCGGCGTGTAATGGGCATGGTCTAAAAGGAAGACGAGCGGAGCTACAAAACTCAGATCTGATAGAGCCAGGAAGAGAGCATTCCCCCGTTGCAAAATCCTCTCGCGCAGCTACGGTCAGCCGCAGGTGAAGCTACGGTTTGTATTCTAGTTGAAATGGGGTCGGCGCTGGTTGTGTGGCCGTGGTCCAGATCTTCACAGTAATAATCCGAGAGGCGTGGGAGTTTGAAAGGCAGCCATGTCTGGTTGAAGCTGCTCTTTAGGTGAAGAGGCTTGAGTTCATTTTCCGTAGCTTGGCAGGCAAATGGTCGTCTAATCCTGTTCCCAAGGTGCGCACAACTGCGGGGGTTTGTTGGAGTTCAAGGTTCCCGGTGGACCGAGCCAAAACATCTGACTTGTTTTTGAAAGCGGCGGATTTCACCTTTTCCCGGCTGTCTTCTATGCTGCAAACGGAGCTGATCTGCTGGATCTTGAGAAGGTCGCCGGTGCTGCAGGCTTTCTCCACGTTGCTGGAACAAAGACTCAAGACCCCTCGGTGGAGATCCTCCTTCCCGGAACAAAGTCTCTGAAATTTGCTGGGGAGCCTGCCGCCTTTCTCTTCAAAAATATCCAGGCCGTCAAGTGAGGAGATGTTTTCTCTTCGACTCCGGTTGCTCCCCGCGGGGGTGTTCAAAGGTGACGGAAGCGCAAAGTTTTTCTCCTGCTCTTTGACGCTGTACGGAGGAGTGGGGACTTCAAAGGTGGCGTGGAACTGAGAATAATCCACCCGGAAGAAGCCATCTTCCAGAGACATCACTGGGATGAACCGGTGACCCCAGAGAACCTCATCTTCTGTGTAAGAGGTCCTAGCTTGACACGTCATTCCTATGAGAGACAGAAAAATGATAATAGAATGAAGGCTGGACTTCAGATTATGTCGCCACAAGTTTAAGAACATAAGAAAGAGCCTGTTAGATCAGACCAGAGTCCATCTAGTCCAGCGCTCTGCTACTCGCAGTGGCCCACCAAGTGCCTTTGGGAGCTCACATGCAGGATGTGAAAGCAATGGCCTTCTGCTGCTGCTGCTGCTGCTCCTGAGCACCTGGTCTGCTAAGGCATTTGCAATCTCAGATCAAGGAGGATCAAGATTGGTAGCCATAGATCGACTTCTCCTCCATAAATCTGTCCAAGCCCCTTTTAAAGCTATCCAGGTTAGTGGACATCACCACCTCCTGTGGCAGCATATTCCAAACACCAATCACACGTTGCGTGAAGAAATGTTTCCTTTTTTTAGCCCTAATTCTTCCTCCCAGCATTTTCAATGCCCCCTGGTTTTAGTACTGTGTAAAAGAGAGAAAAATTTCTCCCTGTCAACATGTTCTACCCCGTGCATAATTTTATAGACTTCGATCATATCCCCCCTCAGACGTCCACTCTCCACACTCAAGAGTCCCAAACGCTGCAGCCTCTCCTCATAAGGAAGGTGCTCCAGTCCCTCAATCATCCTCGTTGCTCTTCTCTGCACTTTTTCCTATCTCTTCGATGTGCTTTTTGAGATGCGGCGACCAGAACTGAACACAGGTATATACTAGGGCTTCAGTAATTAGCCAATTAATATGTCTGTGTAAAGTCACTGCTGACTTACGACAATCCAGTAGCATTTTTAGGGCAAGGAACTAACAGAGGTGGTTTGCCATTGCTTTCCTCTGCATACTGACCCTGGTATTCTTGGTGGACTCCCATCCAAGTACTAGCCAGGGTTGGCCTTGCTTAGCTCCTGAGATCTAACAAGATCAAGCTAGTCTGAGCCACCCAAGTCAGGCTGCTCTTAAGACATAAGACATAAGAACTAGCCTGCTGGATCAGACCAGAGTCCATCTAGTCCAGCACTCTGCTACTCGCAGTGGCCCACCATGTGTCTTTGGGAGCTCACATACAGGATATGAAAGCAATGGCCTTCTGCTGCTGCTGCTCCCAAGCACCTGGTCTGCTAAGGCATTTGCAATCTCAGATCAAGAAGGATCAAGATTGGTAGCTATAGATTGACTTCTCCTCCATAAATCTGTCCAAGCCCTATTTAAAGCTATCCAGGTTAGTGGCCATCACCACCTCCTGTGGCAGCATATTCCAAACACCAATCACACGTTGCATGAAGAAGTGCTTCCTTTTGTTAGTCCTAATTCTTCCCCCCAGAATTTTCAATGAATGCCCCACCTTTCTCTCCTGTAAGGAGACTCAAGGTGGCTTACAAGCTCCGTTCCCTTCCTCTCCTCACAACAGACACCTTGTGAGGTGGGTGGGACTGAGATAGTTCCGAAGAACTGTGACTAGCCCAAGGTCACCCGGCAGGAATGTAGGAGTGTGGAAACACATCTGTTTCACCAGATAAGCTTGTGCCACTCAGGTGGAGGAGTGGGTAATCAAACCTGGCTCTCCAGATTAGAATCCACCTGCTCTCAACCATTACACCACACTGGCAGCCTCTAATTTGATCCCCCACTCCTCCACACGAAGCCTGCTGAGTGACGTCAGGCCAGTCACAGTTCTCTCCGAACTCTCTCTGAACCTGCAGAGTCAAGTAATGGCAAACCACCTTAGAAACCCTTACGGGTTTGCCTTAAAATCAATTAACCTAGTCAAAATTAATGAATTCACGGCGGAAAGTGACTTGACAGCACTTTCCGCCACCCATTGATTAGATTACGTAACCACTTTTCATTTTAAAAAGCTTCTTGCCACTCAATCAGGAAGCGGAAGCATCACTCTGCTAATTGCAAATGGCCCTTGCAAGACGCGTGGGTGGCGGGTTCCGCCTCAGAAGAGGCACCCCACTTCTCTCGCATGCATGAGGGGTCTACCTTCTTGGGGGGCCTGCTGACAACACACCGTTTCAACATCTGAAGACAGGGCAAATCCGTTTCACTTTTGGAAGTGCCGTTTTGTTCAGGTGTAAAGCAGATGTAATGGATTATTGGTGAGGAGGAGAAGAAGAAGAGTTTGGATTTACACCCCACCTTTCTCTCCTGTAAGGAGACTCAAGGTGGCTTACAACCTCCTTTCCCTTCCTCTCCCCACAACAGACACCTTGTGAGGAGGAGGAGGAGGAAGAAGAAGAAGAAGAAGAAGAAGAAGAAGAAGAAGAAGAGGAGGAGGAGGAGGAGTTTGGATTTATATCCCCCCTTTCTCTCCTGTAGGAGACTCAAAGGGGCTTACAATCTCCTTGCCCTTCCCCCCTCACAACAAACTCCCTGTGAGGTGGGTGGGGCTGAGAGAGCTCTGTAGAGCTGTGACTAGCCCAAGGTCACCCAGCTGGCGTGTGTGGGAGTGAACGGGCTAATCTGATTTCCCCAGATAAGCCTCCACAACTCAAGCGGCAGAGCAGGGAATCAAACCCGGTTTTTCCAGATCAGAGTGCACCTGCTCTTAGCCACTACACCACTCCTGCTCCAGAGAGAACTGTGACTAGCCCAAAGTCACCCAGCAGCAATGTAGGAGTGCGGAAACACACCTGGTTCTCTAGATAAGCCTCCGCCACTCAGGCGGAGGAGTGGGGAATCAAACCCGGTTCTCCAGATTAGAACCCATCTGCTCTTAACCACTACGCTATGGTGGCTGTGCAGATTCTCCGACAGCATCTCAAAATCTTATTTCAGCGCCGCTTACATCGAAACCATTATTACCTTCACTGGGAAACTCAGCACTTTGACAAAATAGCATTTATATTGGTTCAGATGCCTATTAGCGAGACTTGCCTTTGTGTAAAGTTGCGCTCGTCATTTTCTTTCCCGTTCCTGCTGCGAGCAACAGAAATGCTATTTTGTCAAAGTACTACATTTCCCAGTGAAGGTAGTAACGGTTTCAACGGAAGCAAGGCAGGAATAACACTTTAAAGTGCTGCCAAAGAATTGGAGCTGGGTGTGATGGGGAGGAAGGAACAGGACCCGGCGGAGCATTCCAACATAAAGAAGGTCCAGGAAGATGTGGCGAATTAATTCACATATCTCCTGAGTTCTTTATGTTGAAACCGGTATAGAAGAAGAAGAAGAGTTTGGATTTATATCCCCTCTTTCTCTCCTGCAAGGAGACTCAAAGGGGATTGCAATCTCCTTTCCTTCCCCCCCCCCCACAACAAACACCCTGTGAAGTGGGTGAGGCTGAGAGAGCTCCGAAGAACTGTGACTAGCCCAAGGTCACCCAGCAGGAATGCAGAAGTGCAGAAACACATCTGGTTCACCAGATACACCTCCCAAGCAACTGGACATAGTGGTCAAATTCTTGCTCACTACCCTGTTTCCCCGAATATAAGACATCCTCTGAAAATAAGTCGTAGTAGAGGTTTTGCTGAAGTGCAAAATATAAGGCATCCCCCGAAAATAAGACGTAGCAAAGTTTTTGTTTGGAAGCACCCCCGACGAACAGAACACAGAAAAAAAAGACATCCCCTGAAAATAAGACATAGCACATCTTTGGGAGCAAAAATTAATATAAGACACTGTCTTATATTCGGGGAAATATGGTATTACGAAATAATTTCCTGGGTTCCTCTTTCGCTCTGAAGTATGCACTTTTGAAACAGGAGTACCTGTTTTATCTCGTTAAATTGTATTTGGTTTACTTAGTTCTGCTATGTTTTAATGCCTAATAAAGGTCTTTGAACTTTGACTTTGACTTTGACTAGCCCAAGGTCACTCAGCTGGTGTGTGTTGGAGTGCACATGCCAATCTGGTTCTCCAGATAAGCCTCCACAGCTCAAGTGGCAGAGCGGGGAATCCAACCCAGTTCTCCAGATTAGATCCTCTCGCTGCTCTTAACCTGCTCTTAAGAGCACCTGCTCTTAACCACTACACCACGCTGGCTCTTTTCTTTCTCATTTTCCTTTCTGATTCCAGCCACAGTTCAGGAAGTATCTCAGCCTCAATGGAGGAACGCACCTGGGTAAGCAAGAGCCCCCCTTTAATATCTTGCTGTCCCTTCTGCTGAGATGGAGCTAGAGACTCCTGCATCCCTGCACGACATCTCACTGTTATCCTAACAACACTTTTCTGGGAAATTGGACCCATTGCAGAAGTGAACAGGATTCTGAACGAGTCTGCTTAGGAATGCTCTCTTAAGTCTCCGTCAGCCTCCAGGTTTTTTGGTCTTGCATATTTGTGGGTTGCCAGTGATCTATCCATGGTACTGAACGATTTGGGCTTTGCCTCCTTGATCCACTCTGTCAACCCTGGAGCAGAACCACTTCCATCAAAAGAATTCTGAGTGGGTTTCCAGCATTTCCCACCTCTGTTCATTGGGTCAAATGTCAATCCTTCTTGCTGTCAGAATCAACATTTGTGCTGTTTACTAGAACAAGAGAAGCCAGGAGAAAAAGCCAAAAGACCATACTTGCCCATGGTAACAAGTAATGCCGAGTGACCAAAGGAGCTGTATTAAGAAATCTTTGTTTTCCAAATCGTTTCAGCGATAAACAGCCATATAAGTTTTTAAAAGTTACACATAGCTCAGACATCTATGCTGATGTTTGCACCAAGTGGAGGACAACCCATAATTTACAGTGCTGCTCTGCTTTCGTTGTCCACTTGCTCACCCAGTTTCCACAGAGAAAGAATGGATTCCAAAGAATGGATTGCAAATGTACCACAAACCATTATTTATGATTCTAGTGGCCCATCATGCACCATGGATTTTCAGTTCAGACAGTACAGCAAGCCATGGTTTGCAAGTACTGAAACCATCATTTCTGATTCTGGTTCACAACCCCCAGTTTGCTAATACAGATACCACGTCAAACCATAGTGGTGCTTTCTTAACCATGACTTGGTAGAATATCTGAAGTGAGCCACTAACATATAATATCTGAACTGAGTCACTTACATGGGCTAAAACGAGTGAATCCCACTCAACACAAGCAAATCACACTTGCTAATTGCACCCTTTACACTTGTTAACCAATGCAAATGGTTCTTTCTTTATACTTGTTAACCAATGCAAATGGCTCTTTCTTTACACTTGTTAACCAATGCAAATGGTTCTTCCTTTATACTTGTTAACCAATGCAAATGGTTCTTTCTTTATACTTGTTAACCAATGCAAATGGCTCTTTCTTTACACTTGTTAACCAATGCAAATGGTTCTTTCTTTATACTTGTTAACCAATGCAAATGGCTCTTTCTTTACACTTGTTAACCAATGCAAATGGTTCTTTCTTTACACTTGTTAACCAATGCAAATGGTTCTTTCTTTACACTTGTTAACCAATGCAAATGGTTCTTTCTTTATACTTGTTAACCAATGCAAATGGCTCTTTCTTTACACTTGTTAACCAATGCAAATGGTTCTTCCTTTATACTTGTTAACCAATGCAAATGGTTCTTTCTTTATACTTGTTAACCAATGCAAATGGCTCTTTCTTTACACTTGTTAACCAATGCAAATGGTTCTTTCTTTACACTTGTTAACCAATGCAAATGGTTCTTTCTTTATACTTGTTAACCAATGCAAATGGCTCTTTCTTTACACTTGTTAACCAATGCAAATGGTTCTTTCTTTACACTTGTTAACCAATGCAAATGGTTCTTCCTTTATACTTGTTAACCAATGCAAATGGTTCCACAGATCTATATACTCCACTTGCTTTACTACCATCAGATTCTCTGAAGATGCCAGCTGCAGATGCAGGAGAAGCATCAGGAGAATATGCTACTGGAACACGGCCATGCCGCCCGGAAAACCCACAACACTCTTGAGTCACTAAACATTAAATGTATTCAGTAGTTAAATACACATACCTAGGGAATGTAACTTGTTTGTAGACCCATTGTACTGGGTGCAAAATATATCAGGGAAGGAGGAAGGGAGAAAAGACAGCATATCAGAAACTTGCTCTTATTAATAAAAAAGCAAGATATTTTAATCTCAACATCCCATCTTGTGTTCCAGCAGAATTGCAGCATACACCAAATCCAGGGATTTTGCAGTGGGTGGGGGTGGGGGGCTTCTAACATTTACCAAGGCAAAACGACTTGCTTCCAGGAACGGCCAGATATTTTTAGAAGACGACAGCATATGGGGTAGGGTTCAGTGCGAAGTTTGCACAGTTCAACCCTGCGATCTGTAGGGGTAATGAACAACTTGTAGCTCCATCTGGTGACAGTCAGTCTCCTAGCAATCTTTATTGACTTAACGAGATTTGCTAAGGCAGGTTTCATTAACCCCTTCCTTACACGAGGAGATTCTGAGCCGTGTGAGGTGAACACAGCATCGCCAACAGACATGGACCCAAGAATCAACATGGCAAGAACTGGATGGGGCAGATCTCCCTGGTTGCTCTGGACTCAGCTGGAGCCAGGACTGTTTTGAACAGCAGGGATAGATATGGGAAGCTACCTTATACTTAACCAGACTGCTGTTTCATTTGTCTCATTATGGCCTCCTCTGTTTGGCAGCAAGTCTCCCTGGTCTCAGGCACAGGCAGGTCTGGAGATGGTTCAACTCTGTGATCTCCAATATGGTACCCAGCGTGGCGTAGTGGTTAAGAGCAGGTGGATTCTAATCTGGAGAACTGGGTTTGATTCCCCCACTCATCCACCTGAGTGATAGAGGCTTATCTGGTGAACCAGGTGTGTTTCTACACTCCTGCATTCCTGCTGGGTGACCTTGGGCTAGACACAGTTCTCTCTGAACTCTCTCAGCCCCACCTACCTCACCAGGTGTCTGTTGTGGGGAGAGGAAGGGAAAGGAGCTTGTAAGCCACCTTGAGTCTCCTTACAGGAGAGAAAAGTGGGGAATAAATCCAAGCTCTTCTTCTTCTTGTATCTACCAATGTGGTTCCTGGTGCTCTCTTAACAGCCAGAGTGGTGTACTGGTTAAGACTAGTGGACTCTGACTTGGAGAACCAGGTTTGATTCCCCGCTCCTCCACATGGGTGGCAGACTTTTATCTGGTGGACAGGATCAGTTTCCCCACTCCTCCACATGAAGCCTGCTGAGTGACGTTGAGCCAGTCACAGTCCTCTCCAAACTCTCCCGGGATGCAAATGAAATACAGGCCAGCTCTGGCATTTCTGTTTCAATCTCATTGGACCTTACAGTATCAAACATGTTATCATGCTGCTGACTCATCTGCATGGCCCCTGAAGTCCTCTGGGTATCCTTTGCCAGCAAAACCCTTCAAAGCTAAAACAAATCCTCAGGTGCAGCGTGGTAAGCTGCAGTGCTGCAGTCAAAGCTCGGTTCACGGCCCGAGTTCGATCCCAACAGAAGTCAGTTTCAGGTAGCCGGCTCAGGGTTAACTCAGCCTTCCATCCTTGCAAAGTTGGTGAAATGGATATCCAGCTTGCTTAAGGTAAAGTGTAGATGACTGGGGAAGGCAAACCACCTTGTAAACATAGTTTGCCTAGCAAACCATGTGATGTGACATCACCCCATGGGTCACTAATGACCCAGTGCTTGAACAGCAGCAGCAGCAGCAGCTGAAGAAGAAGAGGAAGAGGAGGAGGAGGAGGAGGAGGAGAAGGAGAGTTTGGATTTGTATCCCACCTTTCTCTCCTGTATGGAGACTCAAGGTGGCTTACAAGGAGCAGCAGTGGCGTAGGAGGTTAAGGGCTCGTGTATCTAATCTGGAGGAACCGAGTTTGATTCCCAGCTCTGCTGCCTGAGCTGTGGAGGCTTATCTGGGGAATTCAGATTAGCCTGTACACTCCCACACACGCCAGCTGGGTGACCTTGGGCTAGTCACAGCTTCTCGGCGCTCTCTCAGCCCCACCTACCTCACAGGGTGTTTGTTGTGAGGGGGGAAGGGCAAGGAGATTGTAAGCCCCTTTGAGTCTCCTTACAGGAGAGAAAGGGGGGATATAAATCCAAACTCTTCAAACTCTTCTTCTTCCCTTCCTCTCCCCACAACAGACACCTTGTGAGGTAGGTGGGGCTGAGAGAGATCAGAGAGAACTGGGTCTAGCCCAAGGTCAATCAGCAGGAATGAAGGAGTATGGAAACACATCTGGTTCACCAGATAAGCCTCCGCCACTCAGGTGGAGGAGTGGGGAGTCAAACCCAGTTCTCCAGATTAGAATCCACCTGCTCTGAGCCACTACACCACACTGGCACTTACCCTTAAGACAAGGAGCATGCCCACTAAACTCACTGGCCAGCAAAACTGTCACAGGAGAAATGAATCTTTACGGTATAACAATAAGCATATCCAATAGCATTATCAGCCAAGCAAAGCCAAAAATACTTAACTATGATTCTAAGCATTTTTACTAATGCCACATTGCAGTCGTTTGGCAGCCAAGCTTTCAAAGGAAACAATAAGTCCTCACACAAGACAATAACTGCACGCACTAAAACCACTTGCCAGCAAAAACTTTGGGGGCCAAATAAGCCATTGTGGTATGATAATAGCCTCTAAAATCACACAGCAATCACCTGTCTGCAAAACCTTTCAAAAGCTCAGATGAGCCCTCAAGCAAAACAACACGCGTGCCCCGGGAAGGTGGCGTAGATAATTCGCTGCGACCGAAATGGCTTAGAACAGTGATGGCGAACCTATGGCACGGGTGCCAGAGGTGGCACTCGGAGTCCTCTCTGTGGGCACTCGCACACAGAGTTCGTTATGTGGGGGGCGGAAAATCACACCCCCCCCCTGCAAACACACTAACATAATGCCCAGGGCTGGCCTGGGCCACTGAGCAACGACATCGCGCGCACACACACCGTGTGGGTGAGCAGGGAGGACTTCGGGTTGGCGGGCCTGGTGCCTGTGCTCTGGGTGGCTGCTGCCCGAGGGGGGAGGGTGCAGAGAAGGCAGAGATGCCAGAGAGGCATAGAGCAGTGCGCACGGGACTTGCTGGAGACTAGAGCAGGCTGGCCCCTGCTCGAGCGGGTGGAACGGAGGAAGAGGGAGCTAACCGTTTTTTTCTAAACTAAAACCTCAGCATTCAGGTTAAATTTCTGGGTTGGCACTTTGCGATAAATAAGTGGGGTTTGTGTTGCAATTTGGGCACTCGGTCTCGAAAAGGTTCGCCAACACTGGCTTAGAAGGACAACGTAAGTCCTTATGCAAAGCAATATATAAGCCACAAATTGGGAGATCAAACATGGGAACACATGAGAAGCCAATGGGGAGAACATTTCAGTCTCCCAGGATTCTTCATACCTAATCTTAGAATTAAGAACAACAATTGTAAAGAGCAATTGTGGTGGAAACCCGAGCACAGGACTTGAAAGGTACCACGAGGCCAAGCTCTCAGGTTGCAACCTGAGTTCTGGAGTAATATGGGCCGTGCTTTCTGCTCCCCCGTCTCCTATAAGCAAAGTCCTCTATTCAGTTTGCGCATTTGCAAATGAATGCTGCTTAGGTCTTTTTATTTTTTATTTTTTAAATAGTCTTATTTCCAGTATTGCATAAAGGTTCATTAACGAGGCACCAGAGGGGGAAAGTCACATAATTAATCTCCCCATTAATCTGTTCCTGGCATGGAAGCAAATTGGCCTCGGAGCTAAAATCACCGAGGAAGGGGGGATCCGTCGCCATTTCCACAATTAGGGTGACCTACTTGCCGGGGCTTTTCCTGCTTGGTGGTTTAAGGGAGAGGGAGGGGGGACCACATCTAGAACTCCGCTGCTTCATATTGATGTATTTGGGGCTGTGTAGGGATGGGTGGAGGAAGGGGAAAGTGAGGATGATGTATGAGTCTGAAATTGTGTGCATCGAGGAATGCTGCTGTAAATTTCGTTGTGCGTGCACAATGACAATAAAATGCTTATGCTTATGCTTATGCTTATGCTTATGCTTATGCTTATGCTTATGCTTATGCTTATGCTTATGCTTATGCTTATGCTTATGCTTATGCTTATGCTTAGAATGGCGGTATTGGTAGAGTGATGTTTAAGAACTGCTAGCCAGCAGACTGAGCCAGAAGTCGGTTTTCTCAAGTTAGAAGGGGGGAGGGGCTTAGACGTTTTGGACAGCACAGGGGGAGGAGCTTAGAAGAGAAGAAGAGTTTGGATTTATATCCCCCCCTTTCTCTCCTGTAAGGAGACCCAAGGTGGCTTACAAGCTCTTTTCCCTTCCTCTCCCCACAACAGACACCTTGTGGGGTAGGTGGGGCTGAGAGGGCTCCGAAGAACTGTGACTAGCCCAAGGTCACCCAGCAGGAACGTAGAAGTGTGGAAACACATCTGGTTCACCAGATAAGCCTCTGCCACTTAGGTGAAGGAATGGGGAATCAAACCTGGTTCTCCAGATTAGAATCCACCTGCTCTTAACCACCATGCCACACTGGCTCTAGGAGATTCTGGCATGTGGTATGTAGGGGGTAAAGCTTGTTAATGGCGATAGGAGAGTGTCAGCAGCTACCTGGACAAAAAAATGACCTGTCCTTTTAATAATGGCTTCATGAGATATTATTAACCAAGTGATGTGATTACCCTCCATGCCATGAAGACCTTCAGCTACCCATTTCTTTCCTTCAGCCTCTATTAAAGTGACAGAGTATCCCCCCCCCCCCAGGCCTATTGGTAGTCAGGGAAGTGGGAGTAATGTCCCTTTAATACAGGTGTAATAGAATGCTATTTACCAGATGATGTCATTTACCTTCATTCAGTGAGAAGCTGCAAGGGCCAGCTTCTGTTAAAGGGACAGAGCATTGTTGACAACCCTACCTGAGGGGGGACTTGGCAGATGAGAGAGAGAGAGAGAGAGAGAGAGAGAGAGAGAGAGAGAGAGCGCATGAGGTGAAATAGGATTCCTTTTTAAACACCTTGGCAAAATCTCTCTAGCTTATTCCACAGAATATCCACTACCAAACCTGAGGCATAAATACTAAATGGACAGCTAAAATATCTAGTAATTGCTGAGCTTTACACAGACTGCAAGGTTTCTCTACCAGCACAAAATCTGACCTGAATTCTAATTTGTTTTTAAAAAAATTACATTTGCAGTACTGATTTCGGTAGCAAAAAACTAGGAAGATTGGTTGCTTGCTAATACTGTAGAAAAAGTACCTTCCTTTTTCTTAGCATTAGATTGATGTATGCGAGAAATGCGGAAGAGTCCGCCTCTCTCTCACATTGACCGATGAAGGGGGGAGTTTTTCAATGAAACCGTATGCCTTAAAAAAAAAACTAATTAAAAAGTATGAAGGTGTAAATGTAGAGATGACCATATTGAGATTGTGGAACACATTTTGATGGCTTGTGGCCGTGGTGGGATCCAAAAATTTTAGTAACAGATTCCCATGGTGGTGCGATTCAAACTGTGGCGTAGCGCCAATGGGGCTGGGCAGGGCACAATGGGGGCGTGGCCAGGCATTCCGGGGGCGGGGCATTCCTGAGCGGGGCTGTGGCATATGACGAGCCAGCTATGCGCAAGCGGTCCCTTGCGGAAACTAATCGCAACAGCGAGGCGCGAGGGCTGCCACGCGACTGCCGGTGCACCTCCTGCTAGACTGCTTCAAGTTCTGCGCGCTACTGCTGAGAGGAGGGGCGTAACTAAGGCAAAAATCACGTGGCAAAATCACCAATTAGTAACCCCCTCTCGGCACGCACAAATAATTAGTAACCTACTCTCGGGAACCTGTGAGATCCTGCTGGATCCCACCTCTGGCTTGTGGTCACTGGAGAGATTTGAGGCAGAAATATTGGGCAGTTTTTACTGTTTCCATTTCATTCTTTGCGAAGTTTAACTCGGTTTCTATCATCTGACTCAGATAATAGGATTGTGCTGCTAGCAGCGACGTTTTTGTGGGTAGTAATTAAATGAAAAAAGGGGCTCATTTCTTTGGGGGATTATATTCACGTGATGCTGCTTGTTGTAGCCAGTGGTAAGTGAAATGGTGGTCAAGGAAACGACACTTGACAAGAGCATTTGCCTTGCCACAGAAGAAACCCCAGTTTGACCTTAAAAATCTGAGGCAGGGTTTTCGAGAAAAAACTTCTTCTGCATGAGAAATACACTGCTGGAAAAGATATGGGATTCCCAATCTGTACCTGTGGTTTCAACAATTCCCTCCAGGATGACGACGATTTCAAACTGCTCGCTCCTGAGTGATCTCTGTGACAGGGCAAAGAAAGGACTTTTCTCATTGATCTCGTGACAGATGGTTAGAGGAGAAACGAGGAACAGTTGGTCTGCCCCGGTTCCGAATCCGACATCTAGTTCGCACTGGTCTAGTGGCAGGAATTCGCCTTCTGGTGTCTGTCGTGACTGGAGATAAACCGAGAGGAGAAAGTCCCCGTGAGTGAAGAACAGATCTTGCAGTTGCCAAGGAGTATGAATGTGTCCTGCCTGGTGAACAGTTCAAAAGCTGGCATATGATTGATTCATTTCAATTTACAAAAATGTACATTACGCCCTCACAAAAGGGCAGGCGAGGCGGCTAACGTGTAAAAACATACACAATAAAAGCATATTTGAAAACCATTAATATCGATTCAATAACAACACCATTTAAACAAGTAAAACCAGTGCTAAAATACATACAAAACCCCCAACAACAATAAAAATACAAGTAGTAGAAGAAGAAGAGTTTGGATTTATATCCCCCCTTTCTCTCCTACAGGAGACTCAAAGGGGCTTACAATCTCCTTGCCCTTCCCCCCTCACAACAAACACCCTGTGAGGTAGGTGGGGCTGAGCGAGCTCCGAAGAACTGTGACGAGCCCAAGGTCACCCAGCTGGCGTGTGTGGGAGTGCACAGGCTAATCTGAATTCCCCTGATAAGCCTCCACAGCTCAGGCGGCAGAGCTGGGAATCAAACCCGGTTCCTCCAGATCAGATACACGAGCTCTTAACCTCCTACGCCACTGCTGCTCCTGCCCAATATCTACTTGTGAATATCACATTGTTACGTGATATTTTGCTTGGGCCCAATCAAACAGGGTTCTTTTCTGTGAACCGTCAACCTTTTCCATCTTTTAAACCTCTTTTAAAATCTTTTAAACCTCTCGTAAAACCATCTAAATGCAACATTTCAACACAAGTGGCATTTAACGCTAACCTCCTGGTGGTCCCTGGTCCCTTGGAGATATGTCTAGCCTCAACTAGGGCCAAGGCATTTACTTCTGTGGCCCCCGCCTGGTGGAATGCTTTACCATCTTCTATTAGGGCCCTGCGGGATCTGAAAGAGTTCCGCAGGGCCTGTAAAACTGAACTATTTCGCCAGGCATTTAGTTGAGGCCAGCCTCCCCGTTTCGATTCAGTTGTCATCTGTACTGTCACCGGACTCCCCCAGGGGGGTGGGAACACGTAAGGATTTTTTGTCGGTTGCATATGTGTACTAGTTGTGTAATAATCAGAATTCTATTGAGTTAATTTTAATAATTTTAGAGTATATTGTGTAGCGCCGTGGTGGCAAACCTTTGGCACTCCAGATGTTATGGACTACAATTCCCATCAGCCCCTGCCAGCATGGCCAATTGGCCATGCTGGCAGGGGCTGATGGGAATTGTAGTCCATAACATCTGGAGTGCCAAAGGTTCGCCACCACTGGTATAGCGTATGATATGTTGTGAGCTGTTCTGAGTTGATTCAGGAGAGCGGCATATACATTTTAAATTAATAAATGTGCCGGAATGTACATATGTCAGCTCAGTTCTGGTGGGTAAAGCTGAAAGGTATACACACTTGTCTAGGGGAAGTGCTATTAATTCACAGTACCGTGCAAACAGACTGCAAGAATTCCTATAGGCCCGTGGTGGCGAACCTTTGGCACTCCAGATGTTATGGACTACAATTCCCATCAGCCCCTGCCAGCATGGCCAAAGGTTCGCCACCACTGCTATAGGCAGTGTTCGGCATCATTAAGCAAATACAATTTTGCGGAGGACAACAGTCATTTCTCAGAAGGCTGATTGATCTTAGGACAAATATTCCAACGGGCCCTTTTCAGTACTCTGAAAATCGTGCTTTTGATTAAAAAAACACCCTGTGAGTTATATTTAAATTGTAATTTACATCTGCAATACGCGCAAGAGATATGAATTGTAGTTCACACATACAAGCTTTTCCACTCCCTTTTCTCTCCTCTCTCTCCCCCTCTCCTTCTTTTTCTCCACACAATCCCTTCCCCTGTGCAGAAGGCTCACACGAAGAAACATCAACGGAGCTCACAGCAATGCTTTCGATTGCGGTTACTGGGTGGGAAGTGTTGTTGCCTTCGCAGGAATCGCCGCTGGACATATTTGCAGTAATTAGCTGGAGACATTAGCAAGGTGCCTGCAGTAGATATGAGCAGAACCGGTTTTTATGGAACCGAGAGGAAGAAAAAGGGGGATGAAGGGAGAAGGACAGAAACAATAGCCGAGATGAGAGATATTGAGCTGGAGACATCCAAACAGAAGCAAGAGGCATTTGCAGAGAGCGGAAATCAGCTGTTCTGAGCCTAGCCAAACACTCGGGCCTGCCTCTGTTTCTCTCCGCCACAAAAGCACCCTCACGCCTAGCCGGCCTCTATCGGATCAGACACGCGTTCCCCCACTTGGGCCACTGTTTGGCTATGTCATCTTTGCTAACGAAGATGTCAATTCCGGTTCCCTCACAAAATGATGGTGCGGGCTGTCTGCTAACCCGATGTGACACTACGTGCTCGGATAGCTCCAGGGCGATTTCATTGACTTATTTATTTATTTGATGGGACTGGTTTCCCGGTGGCTGACGAGAGCGGCTGGGAACGAAGTCTGAGGGCCTTTCAAAAGCGGTCTGAGAGAACGTGCCTCATTACGGTTTGACTGCTGGAGAAATCCTCCCCTCTGGAAGCTGCAGAAAGAAGGATGGGTAGAGTTTCCCAGCCGATTCACGAGACTTGGGGATGCGGGAAGAGATCGATGATGGCAACTTCTCAGAATGGCGTCGGTGCAAGGATGCCACCTTTGTGATACCCGGAGCCATGTGGGCTTTGCAAAACTTTCCCATTTATCCAAACTCCTGGTAAACACTCCACGGCCAAAACAACATGTAAAAGGAGAGAGAGTGTGTGTAGCAGAACAAGCTAATCAAAAGAAGAAGAGTTTGGATTTATACCCCACCTTTCTCTCCCGTAAGCAGACTCAAAGCGGCTTACAAGCTCCTTTCCCTTCCTCTCCCCACAACAGACACCTTGTGAGGCAGATGGGGATGAGAGAGTTCTGAGAGAACTGTGACTGGCCCAAGGTCACCCAGCAGGAATGTAGGAGTGCGGAAACACATCTGGTTCACCAGATAAGCCTCTGCCACTCAGGTGGAGGAGTGGGGAATCAAACCCGGTGGGGTGGGTGACCAAAATGCACCCTCATGTGACCCATGAGAATGGTACCTGGCTAACTAACCTCCCCATCTCCCCAAGACACCCCAGTGGATGACAGCCAGTGTGATGTCCTGGTTGAGAGCAACAGACTCTAATCTGGAGAACCAGGTTTGATTCCCCGCACGAAACCTGCTGGGTGACCATGGGCCAGTCACAGTTCTCTCAGAACTCTCTCAGCCGAGGCGATGACAAACCACCTTTCAGCATCTCCTGCCCTGAAAACCTACATCCTGCTGCGAGTGGATGGCACCTTCCGCCACGTAGGAGAGCCAGAGCCCTATACTATGTCCTCGTGACATTTACATTGCATTAAAAAATAATAATAAGCTCTGCAGAGATTCACGCATCATTTCCCCCCCAGGCAGTGAGGACTAAGAAGCTTCAGGAGAGGAGGTGTTGATTTTTGAGAGGGGAAACTGCCCGAGGGGAAAGGGCAAGAAAAGAAAATGTTTTTTGGGGGGAATTATACTGGCAGGGAAAGATACAAAGGCCCCTTCCGCACATGCAGAATAATGCACTTTCAATCCGCTTTCACAACTGTTTGCAAGTGGATTTTGCTATTCTGCACAGCTGCAAATTGCATTGAAAGTGGATTGAAAGTGCATTATTCTGCATGTGTCAAGGAGGATTCGGGGCCAAGGAGGATTCGGCAGGCATAGGGTGAGCAAGCTGGCAAGAGCTGAATTCCACCTGGGCCGAGTTCCTTCTTCTTTCCTTCTAGGCCAAAGGACAAGAACCAAAGGATCCCAACGCCTACAATAAGCAGACCGGCAGAGCTGGACCTGTAACCCCCATGCTCAGAATGGGTTGACCCAGTAAGGGGTGGAGACTCAACCCAGCAAGAGGCTGCAGCAGACCTCATGTAGTTGGAGGAGACAAGGCTACCAGACTCGGACCTTGGTTGTATAAGCCCTTAACACCTTGTTAAGGTAACTGCAATATTGTTGGGAACTACTGGGAAGGTAGTTGTTTGTTTTTGCTATGTTGTAAATGTTGGAGTTTATTGTTTCAGGGTTTCTTTTATGTTTGTAATGGGTGAAAGTTCTCCTGGAAACCTTCCTCATGTTGAATCCTGTTCACCAAGCCCTTGGAGTCTTCAGGAGCCAACCCACTTGCAAAGAAGAATTGGACTTGGCAGATTCAGTAGACTGTAAATATAAGGACTTGAAAATGCAACCTGAACAGGACTTTGAAATGTGATGTTAAATGTTGATGTTATATGTTGAGAAAGTAAACCATTTTGTTTTTTTTTAATTTGTTGTTGCAAACTCATTCCAAGTTCTGCCCCACAGAACCCACAAGCTGAGGTTACAGACCCACCCAGAGAAGTTTGTGTTTCTCTTTCCTTGTTTAAATGGCTTTGTTTGGAATGTGCTGTAATCCTCTTTGGGGTCCCTTTGGGGAAACCAAAAGGTTTCAATAAACAAATCGTGCGTAGCTTGGCCCCGAGATCAGGGCGAAGCAAAGGACCACCAGGGAGACAGCAACCAGGAGAAGGGAGGAAAAGCATGGTTTAAGGAGTGAAGAAGGAAGCAAACAGACAAACAGCTCAGGCAGCCACTGCGGGCTGACTTGACATATGTCTGCACACACTCGACGCATCGCTAAGACCAAGATTGAGATCACAGCTGCCTTCCTCAGGGAGGGCTCGGAGCTGGTGCCGAGGCCCGGATCTGCCTGAAAGTCACACCCACGGTCCCGGCGGGCCTTCACCCTGACAACTTATTTTGCACCATTCAATCTATTTCCAGGATCTTTGTCCTAACATGGAAAAAACATTTAGCAGAAGTCAGGGAACGGAGGCCAGTGCGGTTTCTCCGGGGGCGGTTATTTAATAGGGCTTGAACACTTACAGTAAAAAGAGGTCCCCTTGAGTATCAGTGACGATTCACGACAAACAGCGTGTGTCTGGTGGAGAGGAGGGAGCAAAAATTGGACAGGTGATGAAAAGCACGAAGCGCTGTTTCCACACAAAGGGCACAAAAATGAACCACTAACCATGAAAAAGCAGCATTCTCTAACCTTGGAGGCTGTTGTGTCCAGCACAGATTTGCTTTTGGCTGGAGGAGGGGTGGACGTCAGCTCAGCCTTACATTTACTGCTATGCATATTGAATCTCTGTTCCGGCAATAGCCAGTTATGAGACCCATAACAATTTCTCCACCAATAAACTCAGATTTCATTAACCCGCCGGTCTGCTTCGTTTGGAGAGAGCGTGGGCCCACACCGCTCTTCATTTTGTGGCCCACCTCAGTAGCCCACTTTGTGGTTGCGCCTGCCACCCTATGTCAGAATTCCAAAGACACCCTCGGGCTCGAAAAGAAGGGAACCCCTGCTCTGTGGCATTATTTATCAGTGACTGCTTTGGAAGGTGAACTCTACATGCGAAAGGGACTTGGGAGTCTTAGTGGACTAAACTAAACATGAGTCAGCAGTGTGATGCGGCGGCTAAGGAAGCCAATGCAATTTTGGGCTGTATTAATAGGAGCATAGTGTCAAGATTGAGGAATGTCGTTGTACCTCTCTATTCTGCATTGGTCTGACCTCACCTGGAATATTGTGTCCAGTTCTGGGCACCGCAATTCAAGAAAGATATTGACAAGATGGAATGGGTCCAGAGGAGGGCAACCAAAATGGTAAAAACTCATGTCCTATGAAGAGAGACTTAGGGAGCTGGGGATGTTTTGTCTACTTTGGAGAAGCAAAGCTTAAGGGGGGACATGATAGCCATGTTTAAATATTTGAAGGGATGACAAGTCGAAGAGAAAGCAAGCTTGTTTTCTGCTGCTCCAGAGACTAGGACACGGAGTAACAGATTCAAGGTACAGGAAAAGCGATTCCACCTAAACATCAGGAAGAACTTCCTGACAGTCAGGGCTGTTTGACAGTGGAATTCACTGCCTTAGAGATTGGTTGAGTCTTCTTCTTTGGAGGTTTTTAAACTGGATGAACATATATCTAGAGTGCTTTGATTGTGTGTTCCTGCATTGCAAGGGGGTTGGACTTGATAGCCCTTGTGGTCTCTTCCAACTCTATGATTCTATCCATTGAAGTCTCTCTCCTCTCCAAACTCCGCCCTCCATGGGCTCCACCCCCCAAATCTCCAGGTATTCCCCAACCTGGAGCTGGCAGCCCTAGTTGTCGTGGTGACGAGGTTCCCCTTCCTTTTCCTGTTGGGACAGGATATGTGGTAAAGTCATCTGAGGGAAGCTGGAATGGCAACGAACTTAATTTATGTGTGAATATGCCTCATTAATCTCAATGGTGTTTCTCAGTATCTGTGAGGAGGGTGGCTGCCAGCCAATCTTGCAGTGCGTGTGTGCACATGAGAAAAATCAGGTGACAGGTGCGATAAGAGGAGAGAGATAGTGCCACACCACAGCATTCATCAGGTTTATGTGTGTGAGGGGAGGGAGAGGAGAAAAAGAGCGATTCTTAAAGTCTGCTTTGTAGCCTGGGGTAGGGGAAGGCTCCGTGCATTACAATTTGCCAGCCAAAATCACCGCCTGCAGGCACCGTGTTATTTTATTTATGATACAAGCTTTCTGCGCATGCTTTCACTGGCGATAGACGGAAAGGACCCTTTTGCGTCTCTAGCCTTTTTGAGCTCGCAAATGTAATGGCTGCACACGCCAGCTTTTTTCCCCCTTCGAAATGGGGGTGGGGGGCTCTTTAATTCAAGTAATCTCTGCGCCACATGAACAACTGCCGTATTCCCTCGAAATCCAGACAGAAGCATTCCGCACATCTATCGCTGGCTGGTTGTAAAAGCACAAATTGTGTGTGTGTGTGTGCGCGCGTGTGTGGGGGGCTTCCCTGGATCCCGTTTCAGAGCCCGCGTAGCCCTCCCCCATTAATAAAACAGCAGGAGCTGCTAGGAGAATAGCTAAGCCAGCCCCGGCTTCTTTCTGTACGGCTGACTGGTCCTGCCATCCAACCTGGACAAATAGCTTGAGATCAGGGCAAGGTATTACAACTGCATCTAAATCCATTGTTTCGCTGTACTGAAGGGGAGAATTGAGGCTATTGATGTTGGCAGGGACCTCTCCTGGACAATAAAATGGGGGTCCTTCGGCTGGAAATGAGCACTAAAACAGTGCGATCCTGAGGGGGGGGGGAACCACTCAGGAGGCAGCATAACCCTGGCCCTGCATAAATGCCACTTGTACCAGCGTAAGGGGCATTTGCCTCAGTGCAGAGAGTCTTATGCTGGGGAGCTCTGCAGCAGTACGACGCTCGGGTCCCAGCACCCCAGCGTGATGTAGTAGAAGAAGAAGAAGAAGAAGAAGAAGAAGAAGAAGAAGAAGAAGAAGAGGAGGAGGAGGAGTTTGGATTCTCTCCTGTAGGAGACTCAAAGGGCTTACAATCTCCTTGCCCTTCCCCCCTCACAACAAACACCCTGTGAGGTAGGTGGGGCTGAGAGAGCTCAGAAGAACTGTGACTAGCCCAAAGTCACCCAGCTGGTGTGTGTGGGAGTGTACAGGCTAATCTGAATTCCCCAGATAAGCCTCCACAGCTCAGGCGGCAGAGCTGGGAATCAAACCCGGTTCCTCCAGATTAGATATACGAGCTCTTAACCTCCTACGCCACTGCTGCTCCTTGAGTCTCCACCTTGAGTCTCCTTACAGGAGAGAAAGGTGGGGTACAAATCCGAAACCCTTCTTCTTCTCTGTGCTAAGAACACCCTACAACCAGAAAACCAACAGAGTGGTCAAAGGCTTTTCTTCCTGAGCTGATAGATTTCTGCTTGCAGGGAACCCTTCGCACAAGGAGAAGCATTCCAAAGGGGCACTGTAGCCCCTCCCCTACTGTGCAACGGTGCTGCCTTTTTATCCCCTGGCTTGTTTTAGCAGCAAAATGAAAGGGGCAGGCAGGGAATTCTGCCTCGAGCAAACTTATAGGGAGCAACTGGGTGAAGTGCAAAGACGTGTGGCTCGTGCGGGGGCACTTTGAAAAGAAGCAACCCGGCAGCGTGATAAGCCTTATCTCCCCACTCAGCTTGGCGCAGAAACACAGCCTGGGCTTTGGCTTGGCTAATCAGGTGTGGGGGAGAATTTGCGAGGCGGTGTGGGCTGGCAGTGGAGTCGGGGGGTGCGCTGACGTGTATGAGTGCGCAGCAACGTGTCCTTCCAGGGGTGCAGCTCAATAGACAAGGCCGGGCAGCTCTCTTCTGCAAGACTTCCTCCTTTTTGCAAAGGGAAGGACAAGGCTGAGATGTGCTTATATACGCTTGCTAGCTCTGCCATGGGAAATATCTGGAGATTTTTTGTGGGGGTGGAGCCTGAAGAGAAAAAGAAGAGTTTGGATTTATACCCCCCTTTCTCTGGGCTTACAATCTCCTTTCCCCTCCCCTCTCACAACAAACACCCTGTGAGGTGGGTGGGGCCGAGAGATCGCCGAAGAGCTGTGACTAGCCCAAGGTCATCCAGCTGGCATGTGCTGGAGTGCACAGGCTAATCTGGTTCCCCAGCTAAACCTCCACAGCTCAAGTGGCGGAGTGGGGAATAAAACCCGGTTCTCCAGATTAGAGTGCACCTGCTCTTAACCACTACACCATGCTGGCTCTCAAGAGGGGTGGGAGGGTTGGCGAGACACTTCAGTGGGATATAATGTCATAGAATCTACTTTCCAAAGCCACCTTTTTATCCAGGTGAACTGATCTTCATAGCATATACACACACATAGAGGGGTGTTATCATTGTGTTGTTGAAGGCTTTCTAGGCTAGAATCAATTGACTGTTGTGGGGTTTTTTTGGGGGGGGGATCTGGTAGTTTTTGCTCCTAACCTTTTTGCCCACACCTATTGCTGGCATCTCCAGAGGCACTGTATCATGGGCCTCTTCCGCACATGCAGAATAATGCACTTTCAATCCACTTTCACAATTGTTTGAAAGTGGCTTTTGCTATTCCGCACAGTAAAATCCAGCTGCAAAGTGCTTTGAAAGTGGATTGAAAGTGCATTATTCTGCATGTGCGGAAGGGGCCATTGGAGAGAAACAGGTCTTAGGTCCCTTCCACACATCCAGAGTAATGCACATTCAATCCACTCTCGCAATTGTTTGAATGTGGATTTTGCTATTCCGCACAGTGAAATCCAGCTTCAAAAGTGCATTGAAAGCGTATCGAAAGTGCATTAATCTGCACGTGCAGAAGGGGCCATGCTGCGACGTGCCTCTGAAGATGCCAGGCATAGATGCGGGCACAACGTTAGGAGTAAAACTACCAGACCGTGGCCACACAGCCCAGAAAAACCATAATCAGGTATAATCACGCTCACAATTGCCCCGTAGGACCATGGGAGTCATTTGACTACTAACATGGAGATCAGTTGTCATAATAAGAACATAAGAACATAAGAACAAGCCAGCTGGATCAGGCCAGAGTCCATCTAGTCCAGCTCTCTGCTACTCGCAGTGGCCCACCAGGTGCCTTTGGGAGCTCACATGCAGGATGTGAAAGCAATGGCCGTCTGCGTCTGTTGCTCCCGATCACCTGGACTGTCAAGGCATTTGCAATCTCAAATCAAAGAGGATCAAGATTGGTAGCCATAAATCGACTTCTCCTCCATAAATCTGTCCAAGCCCCTTTTCAAGCTATCCAGGTTAGTGGCCATCACCACCTCCTGTGGCAGCATATTCCAAACACCAATCACACGTTGCGTGAAGAAGTGTTTCCTTTGATTAGTCCTAATTCTTCCCCCCAGCATTTTCAATGAATGCCCCCTGGTTCTAGTATTGTGAGAAAGAGAGAAAAATGTCTCTCTGTCAACATTTTCTACCCCATGCATAATTTTATAGACTTCAATCATATCCCCCCTCAGCCGTCTCCTCTCCAAACTAAAGAGTCCCAAACGCTGCAGCCTCTCCTCATAAGGAAGGTGCTCCAGTCCCTCAATCATCCTTGTTGCCCTTCTCTGCACTTTTTCTATCTCCTCAATATCCTTTTTGAGATGCGGCGACCAGAACTGGACACAGTACTCCAAGTGTGGTCGCACCACTGCTTTATATAATGGGAGATCTCCAGCCACTGGTGGGCAACCCCACACTCCTGCCTGGCTGTTCTTTTTCAAATGTTGTCAGGGAGACCGGCTGGTCTGGTTTTTGGCCTTGCTCTCCAGTTTGTAGAATCAAAGATGCCCAAGAGGGTCAAACCAGACCTGAGACTAGGGGTTTCCTGCATGGGTTTTGGGGGGCATTTCTTTAAATAGGAGGTACACAGGGACCAGAGATGAAAAACTTCTGGGATTGTTGTAGCCATGGGAAAAAAAACCAACTCCTGGCGATTTCTTTTGTTGTTTACAAGATAGCAATTAGGCGAAAACTTGGAACATATGCCATACTTAGCAACCCAAGCCTTATTTTACCGCTTGGACACTATAAATACTCATCTGTACCTTAACTGGTATATAAAATTGGAACATTTATGGTTTTTAAAAATACAAATGCTTGTCAATAAAATAGCAAAGAAGAAGAAGAGTTTGGAAGATAAGTTTGGATTTATACCCCCCCCCCTTTCTCTCCTGTAAAGAGACTCAAAGGGGCTGACAATCTCCTTTCCTTTCCCCACCCCCACAACAAACACCCTGTGAGGTGGGTGGGGCTGAGAGAGTCCAAAGAACTGTGACTAGCCCAAGGTCACCCAACTGGCCTGTGTTGGAGTGCACAGGCTAATCTAGTTCCCCAGATAATTCTCTACAGGTCAAGTGGCGGAGTGGGGAATGAAACCTGGTTCTCCAGATTAGAGTGCACCTGCTCTTAACCACTACGCCACAGCTACTCAGTCTTGGAGATAGCAGCAATCTGCCGTACTTTGTGCGACTACAGTGCACAAATTTTAGGTTATCTGTGAGGCATGGCAAAATAAATGCTGGAAATAGAAAACCCAGATATGTAGTAAACCAATGTACTGTATGCTTAGATGCTCTCATGGACTCAAGCGATAGTTCTAGCGGCACGTTTGAACGGCTAATTAAACTTTATAACACTGAATAATTATTATCAAACTCATTACAGGATATTAATTGTGGACAAGATAAGTCACTCTTGGAAATGCCACTGGAGACCAAGATCAAGATAATCCATGCGATGCTATTTGCCATTACTGCATGAGGATGTGCAAACTGGATAATGAAGAAAGCTGACAAGCAAAAAAACGGCATCGTTTGAAATGTGGTGTGGGAGGAGAATTTTATGGATATCAAACAATACAAATAAGCAATACAAATAAAAATTCCCTGAATTCTTCCTAGAGGCCAAAACCATGAAACGGAAGGCTAATGCGCTTTGATCACACGTGAAGACAAAAGTCACCGGGAGAGACAAGAACACTCGGAAGAGTTGAAAGCAGCAGGAATAGACCCAACATGAGATGGATTGACTCAGTTAAGAGCAGGTGGATTCTAATCTGGAGAACCGGGTTAGATTCCCCACTCCTCCACCTGAGTGGCAGAGACTTATCTGGTGAACCGGATGTGCACTCCTACATTCCTGCTGGGTGACCTGGGCTAGTCCTCTCCGAACTCTCTTAGTCCCACCTGCCTCACAAGGTATCTGTTGTGGGGAGAGAAAGGGAAAGGAGCTTGTAAGCCACCTTGAGTCTCCTTACAAGAGTGGAAGGTGAGGTACCGTGTTTCCCTGAAAATAAGACAGTGTCTTATATTAATTTTTGCTCCCAAAGATGCGCTATGTCTTATTTTCAGGGGATGTCTTATTTTTCTGTGTTCTGTTTGTCGGGCATGCTTCCAAACAAAAACTTTGCTACGTCCTACTTTCGGGGGATGCCTTATATTTCGCACTTCAGCAAAACCTCTACTACATCTTATTTTCAGGGAATGTCTTATATTCGGGGAAACAGGGTATAAATCCAAACTCTTCTTCTAAAGGAAGCGACGACCCTCTCCTTTCAAGATTCAAGCAAGGCTGTTCCAAGACATTTGGGGGGCCATTAATTCATAATTTGTTATAAACCGGAAGTGACTTGACGGCACTTAACGCATACACATTGTGGACAATCCGATGACTGTGGTATTCAAAGGAATTATAACTCCCTAACATTGTATGCGCATAGTAACACAACATGGCACTCGCACGTATCGGGAGAATTATGTGCAGTGTGTGCTTCTGTTATTTTTACTTGGCAGATTCTCATGGTGCATGGCTGTAAACATCTAAAAGGGTCTTTCATTTTGCTAATATAACTTTCACTGGAAGGACAAATGCTCTTGATATATAGTTCAGTGTACGGCAGATTCCTGCAGAATGAATTAATACACTTGAAGGCAGAGAAGAGAAACATACTATGGGAGGGGTTGTTCACGTGGTGACGGGAAGCATGAGAGTAAGACAGTTGCCAATGAAGGACATTTGGATCTGACTGAGAGGATGACCCAAAGGATGTCTGCTTTTTTCCAACGTAGTTCAGTGTTGCTTACTCACAAAGAGAAGAAGAAGAAGAGTTTGGGTTTATATCCCCCCTTTCTCTCCTGTAAGGAGACTCAAAGGGGCTTACAATCTCCTTTCTTTTCCCCCCTCACAACAAACACCCTGTGAGGTAGGTGGGGCTGAGAGAGCTCCGAAGGACTGTGACTAGCCCAAGGTCACTCAGCTGGCATGTGCTGGTGCACAAGCTAATCTGGTTCCCCAGATAAACCCCCACAGCTCAAGTGGCAGGGTGGGGAATCAAACCAGGACCCCCAGATTAAAGTGCACCTGCTCTTAACCACTACACCACGCTGGCTCTTAGACTATATGTTTAAATCCCAGCTCAGGTCAGCATGGTCCTCATATTTCAGCCTTACAATAGTCCTGTGAGGTAGGTTAGTGTGTGAGAGACAGTGTAACAGGCCTGTGGACTTCCTGGCTGAGTGAGTATTCAAACCCAAGTCCAACATTCTAACTACTGGACCCCACTACTTCTTAAAGGAGTAGGGTGGTTGCTTGGAGAGGGGGCCACTGTAGCCTGGATAGAGAAACATTGCCTTTTTATTAGTATTCTGCCTGTCCCTTGAATGAGGTGAAAATCACCTCTGCAGAGAAAGCATAGGAAGGTCAATGCTGTGGTTGTAATTTATCCTTCCTCTGGTGAACGATGGATTCAGAAACTCGGCTGACAATTAAATTTCTGTTTTTCATCACCTGCATCCTGACCTGGATGGTCCAGGCTAGCTCGATCTTGACAGATCTTGGAAGCTAAGCAGGGTCAGACCTGGTTAGTAATTGGATGGGAGACCGCCAAGGAAGTCCAGGGTCGCTACGCAGGGGCAAGCAACGGCAAATCACCTCCGCATGAATCTTCCCTTGAAAACCCTGCAGCAGTGATGGCGAATCTTTTCGAGACCAAGTGCCCAAATTGCAACCCAAAACCCACTTATTTATCACAAAGTGCCAACACGGCAATTTAACCTGAATACTGAGGTTTGAGTTTCGAAAAAACGGTTGGCTCCAAGGCGCACATTACTCGGGAGTAAGCTTGGTGAAGCAACCGTGCAACGCTTCGAATGGGTGAATCACGACCCTAGGAGGGTTTACTCAGAAGCAAGCCCCATTACCAGCAATCGAGCTTACTCCCAGGTAAAGGATTGTGCCCAGGCTAGCCTAGATATGTGTGTGTGTGTGTGTGGGGGGGGGTGATTTTCCATCCCACTCCCACATGATGAACTTTGTGCATGCTCTGAGCAGAAAGGGCTCTGAGTGCCACCTCTGGCACCCGTGCCATAGGTTTGCCATCACTGCCCTACAGGTTTATTAGAAGTTTGCGGTGGTTTGACGGCACTTTCAGTCCCAGATCTTTGTGCCAATGGTTGGAGAAGAGTTGTATGTCATTTTAAGTGGCACATGTGTTAATTCGATCGGAGCCACAGCAGATCTGGGAGGTGAATGGGGCTCTGGAGAGTCACCTTGGGCTACTAGGCAACTTCATGCCTAGTGGAAACATCACTGACTTGCCCAGATTCATGGACCCCGAAGATGACCCCAGAATTCTGGGTATTCGCCCCACTTCCAGCCGCCCTGAAGCTGAGCTACACTAAACTCCGGGGCTTCGTGCTTGCTGAAATTGACACAGAAGACAGGGCGCAGATTGTCAAGTTTCCTTTGCTGCTGTAGAAGCTAGAAGCTTGACTTCTAAAAAAAAAAAACAATCCAGAAGAGGTTGCCAAATCCGGGCTGCAGCAAACTGCAGCAGCTCCGTCACTGCGTACAAAAGCACCCTGCCTGGTTGGTGACCTTCAAGGAAGGTGCCCCTCTTGAAGGCAGCCCCCCCCCCATGCCCTCTCCGGCGGGTGTGATCTGACAAAAGTCAGAGCTGAACGGTCCAGCCGGGGATTGCCTCTGATAGGCAAAGCGCTCGGGTTGGAGCTGGGCCCATGTCGGGGGAACGGCTTGTTCTGCGGATACAGGAACTTGCGAAGACACAGTGGAGAGAGGCGAACGACAGCTTGCCGAGCTTCCTACTCTGTGGCTGGGCTACAGCAGGGGAGAGTTCTTGCCAAAAGGAACAAGGGATAGTTAACCGTCATTCTCACCCCCCCCACCCCACAATGTCAACCCCCTCCCGGAAAAATGGACCTCAGAATCAACAAAAAACAGAAGCACAGTTAGAATTTCAAACGATGGTCTAAGAGAACTGGATTCAAGCCCCTCACTCGGCCATGGAAGATCATTGGGAGACATGTTGTGTCTCCCACAGTCTTAATCTACCTCACAGGGGTGTTGTTGTGAGGATAAAATGGAGGAATCGTAGAATCACAGAGTTGGAAGCAACCCCAAGGGCCATCAACTCCAATCGCCTGCAATGCAGGAACACACAATCAAAGCACTCCTGACAGATGGCCGTCCAGCCTCTCTTTAAAAACCTCCCAAGAAGGAGCCTCCGCCACACTTTAAGGTAGTGCATTCCACTGTCCAACAGCCCTGACTGTCAGGAAGTTTTTCCTGATGTTTAGGTGGAATCTCTTTTCCTTCACTTTGAACCCGTCACTCCTGGTCCTGGTCTCCGGAGCCGCAGAAAACAAGCTTGCTCCCTCATCAATATGACATCCCTTCAAATATCTAAACATGGCTATCAGGTCACCGGTTGTCAGAGGTGGGATCCAGCAGGTTCTCACAGGTTCCCGAGAGTAGGTTACTAATTATTTGTGTGTGCCGAGAGGGGGTTACTAATTGGTGATTTTGGCCTTAGTTACGCCCCTCCTCTCAGCAGTAGCGCGCAGAACTTGAAGCAGTCTAGCAGGAGGTTCACTGATGTGCGTGGCAGCCTGCGACTGCGTGCATTCATTTCCCGCCCAAGGACCAGCGCAGTGGCTGCGTCCTTGCCACAGCCCCACCCAGGAATGCCCCACCCCTGGAAGGCCTGGCCACGCCCCCATCATGCCCCACCCAGTCCCATTAGTGCTACGCCACAGTTTGAATCCCACCACCATGGGAACCTGTTACTAAAAAATTTGGATCCCACCACTGCCTGTTGTAAACTGTTGTAAACTGCTTTATAAGTCCCTCTCAGGACTTGTCCCTCTCAGGACAAAAGCAGGGTACAAATATCTCAATCAAGCCAGCACTGGATTTTGTGTAGCATAATAAATGCCCTGACCTGCATAGCCGCCGGCTAGCCTGGACTCATCAGATCTGAAAAGCTAAGTAGGGTCAGCCCTGTTTAGCGTTTGGAAGGGCAGGCAAATAACGCGCAGGCAGGCAGTGGCAAATCGCCTCCGACCGTCTCTTGCCTCGAAAACCCTGCAGGGTGGTCATGAGTCCGCTGAGACTCGGTGGCACCAAATGAATGAATTAATAAATGCTGCAGAGAACTGATCATGCTGAAGAGTGCTTAAGAGAAACAGTCCCGATCGATCATTCCTCTTGCCCAGTCTGGTAATTTGCTCGACCAGTTTCTTAAGAAGGGACGCAGTGATGAAGAGCATGAACATGCTGTTTAGGAGAAAAATACGGTTTCTCCTGTTAATATCCTATACTTCCTCCAGAAAGCTTAGTGGGGGTGTACATGAAGGGGGTTGTCTGATAATTTGGCTTACAGCCGCCAATGAGAAATTTTGCACATGCAGAATAATGCACTTTCAACCCACTTTCACAATTGGTTGCAAGCGGATCTTGCCATTCCGAACAGTTGGAAATGCATTGAAAGAGGATTGAAAGTGCATTATTTTGCATGTGCGAACTGGGCCGTAGCCACAGCAGATACTTCTGGAACAGAGCATCCACGTGGAAGTTTGCTTTGCCTCTGTACGTGGCTGCCATCCCTCTTGCACCACTGGAGAGCTATTTTGGGGTTTCGTGTTTTAACAGTCAATTGCTGGAGTGCTATAAAAGGCCCTCTGGTGGAGTGCCAGAAAGTGGGGGGTGCAGTTCAGGGTGTTGGGAGCTCAAGTCAAGAACGAGGAAGCAATGTATGCTCTCCCATTTACATGGTGTACAAATGTGCTTTGGTTACAATCTTCCCCTGTATCAAACCACGTTTGGGAAAGATTGAAGCACAGATAAGCAAACCTAGAGTAGGGGATGGCGTCATGTGGATGCTAACCCCGCCTCTTTCCAGTTTGAACGCCAAACTGGAGCACAACCTCTGTATGGATACATTCATGGCCTCTCTGGTCCACACCTAGTGCTCTTAACTGCTATACCGCACTGACTTTCTTTGTTGAGGATCTTAAAAGACCAAATGCGTGTGTGTAAAGTGACACTGTCCCAGCCAATTTATGGCAACCAAGTAGGGTTTTCAAGACAAGATATTAGAATCATACAGATGGAAGAGACCCCAGGGGCCATCCAGTCCAACCCCCTGCCATGCAGGAACACACAATCAAAGCACTCCTGACATATGTTCATCCAGCCTCTGCTTAAAAACCTCCAAAGAAGGAGACTCCACCACTCTCCAAGAAAGTGAATTCCACTGTCAAACAGCCCTGACAGTCAGAAAGTTCTTCCTAATGTTTAGGTGGAATCTCTTTTCCTGCACCTTGAATCCATTACTCCGGGTCCTAGTCTCTGAGGCAGCAGAAAAGAAGCTTGCTCCCTCTTCGACATGGCATCCCTTCAAATATTTAAACATAGCTATCATGTCCCACCTTAACCTTCGCTTCTCCAGACTAAACATCCCCAGCTCCCTTAGTCTCTCTTTGTAGGGCATGGATTCCAGACCTTTTACCATTTTGGTTGCCCTCCTCTGGATATGTTCCAGTTTGTCAACATCCTTCTTGAATTGCGGTGCCCAGAACTGAACACAGATTAACAGAGGTGGTTTACCATTGCTTTCCTCTGCACAGCGACCCTGGTATTCCTTGGTGCTCTTATACCCAAATACTAACCAGGGTCAACCCTGTTCAGTTTCTGAGGTCTCAAAATCAGGCTGGCCAGGTAGGAACAACAATAAAGTGCAAGGGCCAAATTCTGAAGAAAACAGGCCAAAAGGGAAAGATCTCCAAGATGTGTGTAATACATATACGAAAGCTGCCAGGCCTCTGAAGTGAGGGAACAGAGAACTTTGCACATCCATTGGAATGCCTGTCGTCACATTTGAAAAAAACCGAGCAGTCTTTTCTACTGAAAGAATTTTACTGCAATGTTATTTCTTGAGGCTAAAGAAGATTACAGGGTATGGATTAAAAAGAAAAAAAACTTAAGATGGAAAGGCTGGGGAAGAGTGGGAATTTAGACACATGTGGGGGAGATGTCCACGAACCAGAATTTCCTGTTTTTTTGGGATCATGATTATTTCGATCATGATAGCTTATTTATCTCAGGCACTGTTATGTTCATTTTTGCAGAGACAAAGGTTCTGAGCTTAACTCAGTGTGTATTGGTTGCAGTTAAAATATGATCACCAGGATACTGGACAGGTACCAAAATCCCCATGGAGTGAAATTCCTTCAAATCTGAGGTACTGGAAAAGATACAGGCTAATGTTACATGGCCAGAATTTTGTCTGATGTGTTCATTTCAAACAGAACCAGCTGTTTGGGGGGGGGGCTGATAGCTGTGTTTAAATATTTGAAGGAGTGCCATGTCGAAGAGGGAGCAAGCTTGTTTTCTGCTGCCTCAGAGACTAGGACACGGAGCAATGGATTCAAGGTGCAGGAAAAGAGATTCCACCTAAACGTTAGGAAAAACTTCCTAACTGCCAGGGCTGTTTGACAGTGGAATGCACTGCCTTGGAGAGTTGTGGAGTCTCCTTCTTTGGAGGTTTTTAAACGGAGGCTCGATGGTCATCTGTCAGGAGTGCTTTGATTATTGTTCCTGCATTGCAGGGGGTTGGATTGGATGGCCCTTGTGGTCTCTTCCAACTCTGTGATTCTATGATTCCATGTTTTTCTGGCACGCAGAGCCTTACTTTCATAAAGCTCTTGCCAACGTGGAAATAATCCTTTCGGGTTATTTTCAGAAGAAGACAAACCACTGCGGAACTGCTAGAGCGACAGTCAGCTGTGCGTCTCCTTTCTGCAATGTGGCTTCAGAAATGGATCCCAGTTTCCTGCTTGTTCCTCAAAAAGTTGGAAAAGCATGGGGCATAAAAGCATGAGAACTCTTCTGTGGGATCACCCCAAAGTCCCTGGCTAGGGGGCAGCTGGGTGCCCCTGGGAAGCCTGCCAGGAGGGCAAAATCAATTGTCTGGATCTGCTAATCGGAGGAATCCTGCATGTGAGGCCCCTTCCGCACACGCAAAATAATGCATTTTCAAACCACTTTCACAACTGTTTGCAAGTGGATTTTGCTATTCCGCATAGCTTCAAAGAGCACTGAAAGCAGTTTGAAAGTGCATTATTCTGCATGTGCGGAATGGGCCTGAATGTGCAAATTCACACCTAGATAGCAAGGCTCAAAAGTGGACCTTTACGAACTGATCCGGACCTTTAAGAAACCAGCGGCTGCTGCAGCATCCGTCCATGTCGGTGAATTTTCGCAATGAATTATGGTTAGTCCATAGGGGAGAAAAACTAGATGCGACGGATTTTACTTTACAAGCTTTCTACTGCTTTACAGTAAGCCTAATCTGGTCTACTTGGAAGGAGATCTCATTTGATTCAATGGGACTTCTCTCCAGTAAAGTGTTTCTCGGAATGCAGCCTTCCCTCTGTGGTCACATCCTTCCTTCTCGGCTTAAGTTGGAAGAGACCCCAAGGGCCATCTAGTCCAACCCCCTGCTGTGCAGGAGCACACAATCAAAGCACTCTCAACAGATGGCCATCCAGCCTCTGTTTAAAAACCTCCAAAGAAGGAGACTCCACCACAGTCCGAGGTAGTGCATTCCACTGTCGAACAGCCCTCGCATGCTTTGCCCAACTATAGAGGGGCCTGCTTTTCATAACAGGGCTTCACCCTAGTCCATATGAGAGGACAACATGCCTTTGTTCTCCTCGAGCTTTGGGCATCCTTCCCAAGTACGGAGTTATAGCCAATTACCTAGCAGCTACTTTACCGGTTGCCCACCGTCGGGCATTTATGTTAGCCAGATTCAACAGTTTTCCTTCAGCCTCTACCAACGGAAGGTATCACCAAATTCCAAACAACAAAGACACTGTCGCTGTGGCTCCACTGACTCTCTTACCCATGTCCTCCTAGAGTGCCAAATAAATGCTGATGCGCGTCTCAGATTAATCCACCCTTTATTAGTGGCGAGGAAAATTTCTAACCCTACTGTTGCCATACGTTTTCTTCTTGGGGATTACAGTGCTCATACAACACGTATGGTAGCTCTATACCTGACAACCGTTTTAAAGTGCTAATTTATTCCCATTTTATTACTTTTAACTGTATTTTTTTTAAAAAATATATGATACCAGTACACTAAACCAAATTGGTTCATTATATTTTGCTTTTAACTTGCTAAACAGGTCTATTTTTATTGCAATTTTATATTAGATTGTCTTTTTACATTGATGTGTAGGGGTATTTACTGTCATTCCTTCGGGGGATCGGGCGGTATAGAAATTGAAAAAATAAATAAATAAATAAATTTGCTCTGACTATTTCTTTAAAAAAATCTGAAGTGATTTGAATCCCTCGAAGTCAACCGTCAAGTTATGTGGACTATTTCCTTGCTACTGAACTATACTTGAGACTGCAGAATGTGTCTGTGTAAATCCTGATCTATCTATGCCTATTAAAGGTTAATAAAGATAAAGACATGCCTTGGAGCATGTGCAGAGTACTTTCCACCACCAGTTATGACCAGTACCGGCTGAAAGAAACAGTTCTGGTATCTCAGAGAAAAAAATATATCTCAGTGTATTGTTTTTCCTGACAGGATGTTAAGTTGACTGTCTTCTCGCTACTTTGCAGAGATTGGGTCCGCAGGGAACTGCTGTCTACAACAGTGGGTGAATTTTTTTCCAGCTGAACAGATGGTCAGCAAAGTTCTCTCTGAAAGGATAAACCATCGGGTGAGCATGAGGAAGCCAGAGAATCAGCTCCAACAGGTACTTGAAAAAAAGAAAGCCGTGGAGCTTTCTGCAGCCCGACTTCCCTGTTTTTGGGACGTGTGTGCCTGTCGTATTTCCAGGTGGGGCTCAAAGAAATGTCTGGAAAAATCATGGTTTTCCTCAGAACCAACAGCAACATCTCGGCCCCTTCCGTACACGCAAAATAATGCACGTTCAATCCATTTTCACAATTGTTTGCAAGTGGATTTTGCTATTCTGCACAGTAAAATCCAGCTGCAAAGTGCATTGAAAGTGGATTGAAAGTGCATTATTCTGCATGTGCGGAAAGGGCTCTATACCCTTTGTGTGAAGCCCAGCTGTCTATGTGCATTTGAACGAAACAGGAATCTCCGGGCTCCTTCGAGGGTGACATGGTTTTTCCTGCATCTGTGATGAACTGCTCACTCCATCGGACAAAGAGGGGCTCTAGTCCCTGGCAGCTCTTTGTGGGATCAAATTTTTATTAATTTCGAAGGTGCCGCATGACAGTGGTCTGTTTTTTCCTGCAACAAACGCAAACATTCCACTGGAATTATTTTGTGCATTTTGTGAATTGTTATAAGCTGTCGCTGTGAAGTTTGTAAGGGTTTCCTGATTTGCAACAAACACCTTTCTGAAGCTAGTTCGGTCTTCTTTTAAACACCTGGTCACGGCCGCAGTCATAATAACGACAGGGGGAAATCGGAAGAGTCAAGACCCAATCAGGTATTGGGATGGAGATCCACATGTCCAGGTTTTTTTTTTTTTAAATAGTACTTTCATGGAACTCCAATTCAAAGTACAGTCACAGCATTTGGGGAAAACAGGTTTAACTTTTCAACCCTTGCATAAATTAACCAGAACTGTTCCCCTTTCTGTTATCAGCAGTAGAAGAATGGAGTTATACCCCTTCTCTCCTGTAAGGAGACTCAAAGGGGCTTACAAAATTCCTTTCCCTTCCTCCCTCACAACAAACACCCTGTGAGGTAGGTGGGGTTGAGAGAGCTCGGAAGAACTGTGACTAGCCCCAGGTCACCCAGCTGGCATGTGTTGGAGTGCACAAGCTAATTTAGTTCACCAGATAAGCCTCCACAGAGCAGGGAATAAAACCTGGTTCTCCAGATTAGAGTGCACCTGCTCTTAACCACCATGCCAAGATGCCTGTCTTGTTTCACTCACAAAATTAATAACAGCCTGGCAAGAGTTTTGATCAGAGAAATCGCACAAGGGTCCAACCTCTTCTCCCCTTGTGTGCCAGCACCAATCTGAATCGCAGCCCAATTTAATGGAAATGCCAAATGTGGTAGAGAGGGTTAAGAATATTGGACAAGGATTTGGAAAACCCAGGTTCGAGTCCCCAGTCGTGCCAAGGAAGCTGGGGGGCCTTCAGCTAGCCACCCTCTCTCAGCCTGACCTACCTCACAGGGTTGTTGTAAGGATATAAGGGACAAGAGGAGAATGATGGAACTTTGGATCTCCACTTGGGAGAAACAACTGGAAAATGGCCGGGTCCCCACTTGGGCAAAACGTAGGGCATAAAGGAGTTAAATCGATAATCAATAAATATTTCAATTTTTATTTATTTATTTATTTATTGTATTTATAAACCGCCCTCCCCCGAAGGGCTCAGGGGGGGGGGGGCTATATTTTTGAAATAAGAACATAAGAACATAAGAACTAGCCTGCTGGATCAGACCAGAGTCCATCTAGTCCAGCACTCTGCTACTCGCAGTGGCCCACCAGGTGCCTTTGGGAGCTCACATGCAGGATGTGAAAGCCTCGGCCTGCTGCTGCTGCTGCTCCTGAGCACCTGGTCTTCTAAGGCCTTTGCAATCTCAGATCAAGGAGGATCAAGATTGGTAGCCATAGATCGACTTCTCCTCCATAAATCTGTCCAAGCCCTTTTTAAAGCTATCCAGCTTAGTGGCCATCACCATGAAAGCCTTTAAATGTGGTCCTAAAAAGAAGCTTTCAATAGTTCAATGGAATAATGGCAATTTGCACACCCCTTTAAAAACTCAGGTGTGGTGGAGGAGGGCTCCAGGTGAGACATCTGCCACTTTCTCCCCGGCCCGGTTGCGAAATGACTCGCTGGTTCTCCAGCGGAGATGAGGAGACGCTCTGCTTAAGTCTGAAGCTGCACATTTTTCATCAGATTAAGCCATGTGCTTGTGCGCCCATCAGCATAAATGAATCCGGGGAGGTCAGGGAGGCAAGATTCTCACATTCTAATTGATATGGGCTTTTAAACACTCTTTTTGGGGCGGGGCGGAAATGCCCTGAATTTAACAAACTGCTACCTAAGATCAGGCGATCGTTGTTCACAACGTGATCCTGTATGTGTTTACCTGGAAGCCACGATCTCTGAAATTCAGCCGTGGGGGCTCCCAAGTGAATGTGGATGTCTACTGAATTTTTTTTTTTTAAAGTCAAATATCCAAAGCTTATGGACCTACAGAGTAAAATTCAGATGCAGAGAAAAACTGTGCAGGAAGTTCTCAATCCTACTAACCGATACACTTTGGAATCTCTGCTGTCTTTCTGTCTGTCTCTCTGCGTGGTGCCTACTAATCAGTATCAATTATATATCAGTTTTCATTTGCGGAATACTCTGCAACTCGTATGACTCTTGCCCTCCGAATAACCCCATGATTCAGATCTTCAATTTCCTATTTTATAGATGGGAGATCTGAGACCAGCAGGCCTCAGACGTGGGCTGAAAGCAGAGACAAGACAGGAATGAAGGTTAGCCATTCCCAACTCCTTAGCTGCCGGGATACAGGGTAGCAGCAACCCCTGTGTTTGGGAACAGGAAGTCACCTTTCCCCTATGGGAACCCTATGGGACTCACCTTGATAAGTTTACAGCGGATCTGAGCAGAGACCATGTGGCTGTTCCGCAGGTTGCCCACCCGAAACATGAGGCAAAGCTTTCCGTCCCGCTGCGAGATGACGGCAGCCCGACTAAACATGAGGGTTTCGGCACGTTTCTTGGGTTGGGACATCTTGATGAACATGCACCCAATAAGGAAGGCGTCCACCACAGAGCCCAGAAGCGACTGGAAGAGGAACAAGACAATGCCCTCGGGGCAGCGCTCGGTGATGTAGCGGTGGCCGTACCCGATGGTGGCCTCCGTCTCGATGAAGAAGAGGAACGCCGATGGGAAATTGTAGACGTTGGCAACGCACGGGCTGTGTCCCGGATCCGGGCCATGGTGCATATCCAGGTCACCCCGCAGGTAAGCGATCCCCCACCACATTGAGGCCATGACCAACCAAGCCACGGTGTAGGTCAACAGGAAGATGAGCAAGTTCCAGCGCCACTTGAGGTCCACCAATGTGGTGAAGAGGTCGGAGATGTAGCGGCTGTTCTCGCTGCCCAGGTTGCCGTGCTGCACGTTGCAGCGCCCGTTCTTGTCCACAAAGCGCTGCCGCTTGCGACGGGCTGAGGCGCCCACCACTGCCTGGTAGTCGTCACCAAATTTCCTGCGCACCACAGACATCCTGGCGAGGAAGAGCTTACTGGGTTGGCCAAATGGGTTCTAGACTGATGCTGAAGAGCTGAGCCTGGATCGGACAGTGGAGACTCGTCTGGTGGTCTTGTAATGGTTGCCGTCGTCCACTGGAGTCACAACCCTTGGCCCACTAATGCATGATCGGAGGTTGGTAGCATGCACACCATGGGCACATCTGGAAGACACACGGAGTTCACTTATAGCCAGTTGCTCCTGGCACTACCTAGCATAGCCAGCGTTGGCTGGTAGCCTCTTCTGAACTCCCGATGATCCTGGAGCAGGAGAGCTGATCTGGATGGTCCCTCTTGGAGGTCAGTGGTGGGACATCAGGATGGAATTCCTTTGGCTTGTCTGAGACAATCTCTTGTGGGTGTCAGAGAGTTGGTCTGGATGGTCCTTCTGGAAGGTCAATGGTAGAACATCAGGATGGAATTCCTTTGGGTTGGCTGGGACAATCTCTTGTGGGCGTCAGAGAGCTGGTCAGGATGGTCCCTCTGGAAGATCAGTGGTGGAACATCAGGTTGGAATTACTTTGGGTTGGCTGGGGCAATCTCTTTTGGGCATCAGATGATCCTGGGGCAGGAGAGCTGGTCTGGATGGTCCCTCTGGAAGATCAGTGGTGGGACACCAGGAATGGAATTCCTTCGGGGTGGCCAGGGTGATCTCTTGTGAGCGTCAGATGATCCTGTGGCAGGAGAGCTGGTCCCTCTGGAAGGTCGGTCGTGGAGCAACCAGGACCGCACCGCTTGAATTTGAAGTCCAAGGTTCTGCCTGGAGGCAGAAAGGAGAAGTCCGGCTAGGCTTTGGCACGCCCCGGACCGTGGCTGGCTCGGGAGACCCGGCTTGCGGAACACAGCTCAGTCCTGGAAGGGATCCGGAGGTGCAAGAACAGCAGGTCTCCTCTGCAGACCGGGGCGGCAGACCTTATCTCCGGCGGGTCCCTCCTGGGGTCCAGAAGTGGGTGGCAGCGCGGGGTCTCCGGTGGCGCCCCTTAGCAAGTGGCGCCCAGGGGCATCCGCCGTCTGCCAGTCCGGGCTCCGGGCGAGGCAGCAGCCTTCGTAGGGAGGGCTGCAAGCAGCGGTGGGAGGGAAAGGAGAGGCGCCCACTCCTCTTCCGGCTTCGGCTGCCCGGGCGCCTCGGAGCCCCCGGCCCCCCACCTCCCCTCCGCGGTCCTCTTTTCGCTCCCGGCTGCGGCGGGAGGCTGCCCGGCACTTCGGATGCGGCTCCCGAACTCCCCGGCTGGTGCGGACGAGCTGGAAAGCGAAGCGTAGTGAGCCTGGCGGGACTCAGCAGCGACGCCTGGTGGCCGCCGGCGGCCTCGCGCAGAGCCTCTTCGCCCCAGGGGAGGGGGGGCGTCGTCTCTTCTTTGGGTCAGGATTGACTTGCTCCTCTCGAAGACAGAGCCTCCCATTGGACCCCTTGGAGGGGGGGTTAAAGGGGGGGTCTGGCTCGGCTATAACCCGCCCCCCCGGTCAGGCAGCCCAGAGACCTTCCCCCCCCGGAGCAGGGCGGTGAGTCATGCGAGCCAGCGCCACAATGGTCCCGCGTCAAGAAGGAATTGGGAAGTGGAAGGAATTCGAATTAAGGGAGCAGGTTTCCCCCCGCCCCCCTGCATCCTTCCCGACATATTACGGCAGAGAGGGGCGCTTGCTTAGCAGCCTAGGGGGATGCAACTCCCCATTTTGACAGAAAGGATTCATGGGGGGAGGGGGGTCATTAAAATTCATTCAAGCTGTAGGCTCAGCCCCTCAACGTGCCATAAATATGCTTCCGAGCATGTGCAGAGAGCGCCTCTTTTTTTTTTTGCACGGAATAAACAGGGTTTGCAAGACAGCTTGAATTTAAACTGATTTTTAAATGTATTGTCGAAGGCTTTCACAGCCGGATTCAACTGGTTGTGGTGGGTGTTCCGGGCTGTGTGGCCGTGGTCTGGTGGATCTTGTTCCTAACGTTTCGCCTGCATCTGTGGCTGGCATCTTCAGAAGTGTATCAGCAGACTTTTCTCTGTGATACACCTGTTAAACAACAGAACTTTCTTTCTTTCTTTCTTTCTTTCTTTCTTTCTTTCTTTCTTTCTTTCTTTCTTTCTTTCTTTCTTTCTTTCTTTCTTTCTTTCTTTCTTTCTATTTTCTGCCTACCTGCCTTTATCTAATGTGTGTTTTAATGTGTCACAAGGGGGGGGGGTTAACTATACAAGAGCCATTAAAAAAACCCTATGTCTTTTTTTAGGGGGGAGCTTCAACAGTTTAGTTTTGCTCCAATATGCTAGGCGCTGTGCTCTCCTGGCTCTGCCCCAGAACTATCATTCAAATGCTGCAGTCATTTGGCCTGAATTCTGGGTTGGGGAATGAATTCATGATTGGGTTTCTTTGTTTCTTCTTTCATGGTAAAAAGCCAAAGGCGGTTCTGGACTGGAGCCACGATGGTGCAAAAAGGGCAAGACTTCACAGTTAGCCTGTCAAAAATCACTCCCCCCCCCCAAAACCAACAGACGGGTGCAATATGGCAAACCATCAATGGATCTCACCCAGACAGCATGTTTGGTCTGCAAACCCTTGCTCCCGAGCTCATAGTGAACAATCAGGGCAGCTGAGAACGTTCACAACAGAGATCTGGCAGGCAAGCTTGCCTTAATCCATTCCTCCTCTGCAAATTCTTCCCTCGAAATTGTCCCACATCCCTCCCCTTTAAGTGGGTTCTAGATCAAATCAATCTTGAACTTTCCATAGAAGCTAAAGTGACTAAACTGAGGTTGTCACACCATGAGGAGACAGGATTCACAGGAAACGACAATAATACTAGGAAAAGTGAGAGGAGGAGGAAGAAGAAGAAGAGTTTGGATTTATACCCCACCTTTCTCTCCTGTAAGGTGTCTCAAGGTGGCTTGCAAGCTCCTTTCCCTTCCTCTCCCCACAACAGACACCTTGGGAGGCAGGTGGGGCTGAGAGAGTTCTGAAGAACTGTGACTAGCCCAAAGTCACCCAGCTTGAACCTAGGAGTGCAGAAACATCTGGTTCACCAGATAAGCCTCTGCCACTAAGGTGGAGGAGTGGAGAATCAAATCTGGTTCTCCAGATTAGAACCCACCTGCTCTTAACCACTACACCATGCTGGTTCTGAGGGCGTGGATTGAGTCTATACAGAAAAATGTCTTTATACTGTAAAAATGTATATATTTTTGTCCTCATAGAGATATACCTCTGGGTTGCATTGGAAGACCACATTAATCTAATATGAAAAATCCTAGCAAAGAAGACAGTATTTCAAACTGTACCCGAGGGTTGCTTTATTGATTGCTTTTCTATATACTGAAATGCAGTTGGATAATTTTGCAGCTCAGACGGAAGAATCTGATATCAATGAGAATATCCTCTTATACCTTCTTCTTCCCTCCCCTCCCCCCGTGGCTCACCTCCCAAACACATTCAGCTCTTGCTTGCCAGCAGGGGGGTCCCTACGATACGGAAAAGGCCATGATTCGCAGAGACGGGTTCCAATTTAATTTCTTTGCAAAGCTCTAGAGAAAATGCGAACAGCGGAAGATCAGATGCATGGATAAAACCTGAACATGCTGGGATTCGAGAAGCTCTCCTGACAACTCCCTGTGAAGCCGCATTTGCCATTCATGCTCCCTGGCATCGCTTATAGCGTGCGTCATTCAAACCAGAGCATGTCGGAGTTTGTGCCCGTGCATTTGTGGAGTCACACAAAGCAGATGCCCCTTTTGTTGGAAAGAGGACTGCGTTACAGCTCTTGCCTGCAATTTCCTTCTGTGTCGGTTCCTCCTTTCCAACATCTGTTGATCTCTGAATGAACCAGGAGAGTTTGGAAGGTGGGGGAAGATTGTAATCTCAGAGACTCATTCTTCGCTTTCACACACCCCTTTCCCCTCAGGAGAGCCAGCGTGGTGTAGTGGTTAAGAGCAGGTGTACTCTAATCTGGAGAACCGGGTTTGATCCCCTGCTCTGCCACTTGAGCTGTGGAGGCTTATCTGGTGAACCAGATTAGCTTGTGCACTCCAACACATGCCAACAGGGTGACCTTATGTATGTATGTATGTATGTATGTATTTATTTATTTAACTTATATACCGCCCACTCCTGCACATGTTTTCCCACTCCTGCACATGAAGCCTGCTGGGTTACCTTGGGCTAGTCACAGTTCTTCGGAGCTCTGTCAGCCCCACCCACCTCACAGGGTGTTTCTTGTGGGGGGTGGGGAAGGAAAGGAAGATTGTAAGCCCCTTTGAGTCTCCTTATTCTTGAGTACTCCAAACTCTTCTTACTCTTGAGTCTCCTTACTCTTGAGTCCTCCAAACTCTTCTTTTTCTCCTCCCCCTCCTCAGCCTCCTACATATAGAAGAGAATGAAGAGGACTTTAGATTTATACCTTGCTTTCTTCAACTGTAAGGAGTCAAAGCGGCTTGCAAACCACTCTCCCCACAACAGACACCTTGTGAAATAGGTGGGGCTGAGAGAGTTCAGAAAGAACTGTGACTGGCCCAAGGTCACCCAGCAGGCTTCATGTGCAGGAGTGGGAAAACAAATTCAGTTCTCCGGATTAGAGTCCACTGGCTCTTAACCCCTACACCATGCCTGCTCTCATATACATAACAAACCTACCACTTAAAATGTAGCATGAGTCCATAGCAGCTCTTACTGCTTTGCCAATTATACTTTGAGCTATATACTAAATGTGTAAAGGAAATTTCCGGTAAACCCGTTAGTAGCTGTGCAGTGCGCAAGTTTTAAAGTTAAACTGCACATAAAGCAGTGGGGAAAAGGGTTATGTTGGCAGTTCATTTTCCTCTATCAGATACACTACTTCAAATAAAAGGCAGTTTGTAGCCTCTTGGGAAATAAATTATTTCCACATCTGGTAGCGTTTACTCTAAGGAGGTGAGTTATCCCGTTCTCCTATAAGTTGCGTGTTAAATCAAGTTAATGTTATTGAGGTTATTTCCAGGACAGATCTTTAATGAAAGAGACACAACAACATGTGTGTTCCCTAGCTGGAGATCACAACAGCAATAAGACAACTGTTGGACCAGTGGGGCGCCCTTTTTGATATAGTTCTTGATCCTCGTCTGGGATATGACACACCCACCTGTTCCCTTATATTGTTTAGGATTTTTTTTACACCATCTAGAAATTAACTGGTTTTTAGCATTTATATCTTTGTATTTTGTAGTTTTGTATTGTTTTTATATGTTTTTATCATATATTGATTGTAAGGCCACCTCGAGTCCTTCGGGTGATTGGTGGGATATAAATGCAAAGTATAAATAAATGTAAATAAACTACAAATGAGTTTATGGGCAGAGTTAAGGCCAGAGGTGGGATCCAGCAGGTTCTCCCAGGTTCCCGAGAGTAGGTTACTAATTATTTGTGTGTGCCGAGAGGGGGTTACTAATCGGTGATTTTGCCATGTGATTTTTGCCTTGGTTACGCCCCTCCTCTCAGCAGTAGCGCGCAGAACTTGAAGCAGTCTAGCAGGAGGTGCACCGGCGTGCGTGGCAGCCTGCGCCTGTGTGCATTCGTTTCCCGCCCAAGGACCGGGGCAGCGGCTGCGTCCTTGCCACAGCCCCGCCCAGGGATGCCCCGCCCCCGGAATGCCCAGCCACGCCCCCGTCGTGCACCGCCCAGCCCCATTGGCGCTACGCCACAGTTTGAATCCCACCACCATGGGAACCTGTTACTAAAAATTTTGGATCCCACCACTGGTTAAGGCCCCTTCCGCACATGCAGAATAATGCACTTTCAATCCACTTTCAACCCACTTTGCAGCTGGATTTTACTGTGCGGAATAGCAAAATCCACTTGCAAACAATTGTGAAAGTGGATTGAAAGTGCATTATTCTGCGCTGGTGCTTCTGAAACAGCGTCAAGGGCAGCCCTGTGTAGAGCAAACTGCAGTAGTCCAGCCTGGAGGTTACCATCACATGGATTACTGTGGCTAGGGTTGGGACTGATAGAGTACCAAGTGCCTGGTCTGGCAAAAATGCCAGGCGGGCGACACTTGTGACCTGTGTCTCGACAGCGTGGGCTTTCTCTCCCCGCCGTAGGCCCGTCTCCTCTCGTTCTGAGATTGAACTGTTTACGTTGTGCTTCGCCTCAGAATGTTCTACATCACATCATGTAATCGATAGCTGGATTGTTATCTCCGGCAGGCTGGATAACCGTGAAGTCAGCAAACTCTGATTGGGTGTTCAGGCCGTGAACACAGAATGCACGAACAGCCTCTGGTCTAGACAGCAGCTAACATCACACAGCAACAGAGTTGTCTGGTGGATGGTCAGCCAGGGCTTTGTGTGTTTTCTTTCTGAACTGCCCTTTGTCAAGCCTTGGGCTGTGGAATAGAAAACGTTTCCCCGCTCTTTGAGTGCACATGAAGAAAAAGAGTTTAGATTTATACCCCATCTTTCTCTCCTGTAAGGAGACTAAGAGTGGCTTACAAGCTCCTTTCCCTTCCTCTCCCCACAACAGACACTTTGGAGGTAGGTGGGGCTGAGAGAGTTCCCATGTGACTAGCCCAAGGTCCCCCAGCAGGAATGTAGGAGTGCAGAAACACACCTGGTTCACCAGATAAGCCTCTGCCACTGAGGTGGAGGAGTGGGGAATCAAACCCGGTTCTCCAGAAGAACAAGGAGTTGCCAATCTCAATAGGAGCAGTGACGACCCCCCCCCCCCAAAGGAGGGTCGTGGAACACAGTCCGCCATGCAGTTTGTAGCTCAGACAAAACACAAGCTGCTGTTAAGGTAAGTGACTGTCATGTCCGATCTTGAAGGACTGCTAATGTACAGCTGAGCCAGAAGAAGCCGAGGAGGGATCTTGTTCAACTGGCTGCATGAGGAACAGACGCCCACCCACACAACCACCCACACAGCTCAGAGGTCGGTGTTATCTCAAGCACCACAAAATGGACTCGCTTGGGAAAAGCAAACGCCTCCAGCTGCCTGAAGCATGTGGAAACATTGGAACTACCTCCCCCAGGGAAATTCGTCTGTCTCCTTCTATCTGTGTCTCTCACCAGTAGGTGAAGACCTTTTCGGTTATACCCTCAATGATGCTAGTGACTGTCCTTCCGCTGCTGTGTGTTTATGAGTTTTCACTGAATTTCATCATTTGGAATGTATTTTAATGGTGTAAACGTTTTAATGTTTGTTACCTTGTGGGCCCGGATTGAGTGGGTGGGAAGGTAGCATAAAAAACGTTTTAAATAAATAAAAACTGAAGGGATTTTTTCCAAAGGTCTAGTCCCTGTCTTTTCAACCATTACGCACGCACGCACGCACGCACGCACGCACGCACGCACGCAGTGTTTGTTTTGCTTCTCCACTGTGCATGTCAAACCTGGGATCATAGATTTTTGCATTGTTTTCTTTTTCCCTTTGAACCAAATGTTTCTTATAAAATGTAAACATTTACAACATTATCCGTGCGTCAAGAAATCGGCATTTCTGCTTTATACATGTACACAATCAACATTCATTGTGGGCTTAAATTGTGTCTGTGCCTCATGCAGCCAGTGGAACAAGATCACTTAAACTGCTTGCTTGAGGGGGCTGGCAAATAAAATAAAATCATAAAAACAACAACATAAGCATAATCAGTATTAAGAGACATTAAAGAAACTAGGGGCATAAAAAGCAACATTCAGTGGTCTAAAAACAGTGGTGGGATTCAAATAATTTAACAACCGGTTCTGGTGGTGGGATTCAAATAATTTAACAACTGATTATCAAAGGCTTTCATGGCCGGAATCACTGGGGTGCTGTGTGGTTTCCGGGCTGTATGGCCGTGTTCTAGCAGTATTCTGACGTTTCGCCTGCATCTGTGGCTGGCATCTTCAGAGGATCTGAAGATGATTGTTAACAAGCACCATTTTAACAACTGGTTCTGCCAAAGTGGTGCAAACCGGCTGAATCCCACCACTGTCCACAATCCAGTCCTCAGCCTAGAAGCAGAGAGGGAGAAAGGCGCAGCCCCTCAGGTAAAAAGAAAACCTAGGTAAAAAGAAATGTGTTTGGCCTCTGGTGACCACTGCCTTGTCTTTCTCAAGTCAGATCATAAGGAACAGGGTTTGGGAAGATGAGCTTAAACTGGGGGGCTGCCATCTTTTGTACTCTGTTTTTAAAGCTTATAATGTTTAAATGTATATATATTTAAACTATTTCATGTATTGTATGGTTTTATATGCTTTTATTTGTGTGCCGCCCTGAGTCCTCTGGGAGATTGGCAGGATATAAGTGCAATTGATTGATCGATCGATCGATCGATCGATCGATCAGTCAATCAATCAAAATAAATATGGGAGGAGACTCTATGGCAGTGGTGGCGAACCTTTTGGCACTCCAGGAGCCACGGCTCTATGGCTACCAATCTCGATCCTCCTTGATCTCAGATTGCAAATGCCTTAGCAGACCAGGTGCTCAGGAGCAGCAGCAGCAGAAGGCCATTACTTTCACATCCTGCACGTGAGCTCCCAAAGGCACCAGGTGGGCCACTGCGAGTAGCAGAGTGCTGGACTAGATGGACTCTGGTCTGATCCAGCAGGCTAGTTCTTATGTTCTTATGAGACTCAAGCTGTTTAGGACCTTACAGTTAAGAACTGGGGCTCTGAATTCTGCCTGGAATCAGAAGGGCTGATTTTGCACGATAAATTGTATGGAAAAGCCATACAAACGTGTATGCCATACAAATTATGAATCTACAAAATGAAAAGAAAGCAGAAACCACAGGCAAAAATGTAAACAAATTGAAAAATTGAAAAAAGCATTAAGCTGCCCTGATGTGGAAGGATCAAACTAGCCTGATTTTATTAGATCTTGGAAACCAAGCAGGGTCAACCCAGGCTAGCACTTGGATGAGGGATCACCAAGAGCATACAATGTTGCTACAAAGAGAAATAGAAGAAGAGTTGGATTTATATCCCCCTTTCTCTCCTGCAAGAAGACTCAAAGGGGCTTACAATCTCCTTTCCCTTCCCCCCTCACAACAAACACCCTGTGAGGTAGATGGGGCTGAGAGAGCTCAGAAGAACTGTGACTAGCCCAAGGTCACCCAGCTGACATGTGGAGTGCAAGCTAATCTGGCTCACCAGATAAGCTCCACAGCTCAGGCGGCAGAGTTGGGAATCAAACCTGGTTCCTCCATATTAGAGTACATGTGCTCTTAACCACTACGCCACTGCTGCAGGTAATGGCAAACCACCTTTGCTCGTTTCTTGCCTTGAAAACCTTATAGTTTCATCATAAATTAGCTGCAACTGGACGGTACTTTCCACCACCAGAATTAAGCCACAGCCGGTGGGGTATGCTTCCAGATTGATAGTTGGGGTTAGAAGATGGCCACGGATAAGAGATTAAACACAAGTGAGGGATTTCAGTCTTCATGGATAAACTGTGACTGACTTCAGGGTCATAATATTGATACAGAAGAAAGTTAAACACAAGATGCCAGATTCTGGTTTCTTTGCAAGACTTAACACCACCTGCTCCTCCAGTCTCTGTTGATATTTTTGCATCATTAAGCTTTGTAGTCCAGGAACAGCATTATTGGTTAGTCATATTTATTCCTTCTCCCCCACCCCATCAGAAAACAGGAAGTCTCAAATGAAACTAAAGGCTGAAGGCTTTCACGGCTGAATTCACTTGGTTGTTATGAGTTTTCCGGGCTGTGTGGCCGTGGTCTGGTAGATCTTGTTCCTAATGCCTGCATCTGTGGCTGGCATCTTCAGAGGGGTATCACAGAGAGAAATCTGTTATACTCTGTGTCCAGACTTTTCTCTGTGATACACCTCTGAAGATGCCAGCCACAGATGCAGGTGAAACGTTAGGAACAAGATCTACTAGACCACGGCCACACAGCCTGGAAAATGCACAACAGCCAGTTGCTGTGAAAGCCTTCTGTGAAAGCCTTTGACAATACTTCAGACTATTATTTCTAGCACTTGATGAAATCCTGCCCTTTTTAATACTGTCTCCCTCCCCCACAAGACTAGGTTGAAAGTCCTCCTGATCAGGTTGATGAGTCTCCTGGCAAAAATGTTCCTATCTACGGCCATGAGGTGCAACCCGTCCCTTGCAAGTAGTCCATCCTCATGAAACTGCAGGCCGTTGTCCAAGAAGCCAAAAAAACCCCGTTCCTGGTGGCACCATCTGCGAAGCCAATTGTTCACCTCCACTATTCTTCTTTCCCTCCCTGGGCCATGTCCTTCAGCTCGGAGTAAAGATGAAATGATAACCTGTGAATCCAGATCCTTCAGCTTCCTTGCCAGAGCCTCAACATCCCTCACGATGTCCTGAAAGCGACGTCCTGCTGTGTCATTAGTTCCCACGTGTATCAAAAGGAAGAGATCACCGTCGGCGGGCTTGACACGTCTTGTCAGCCGCTCTTTGGCATCGTGGGTTTTTGATGGCGCACCTCTTGAGACATCTTGTCAGGCCTGCAAATGGATGCTTCTGTTTCCCTCAGCGGGGAGTCCTCTACCACCACCGCTTGTCTTCCCCGGAGTTCTGCAGGGGCCGCTCCATGGGCTGAACCTTCTGTCATTTGCACAATCTCCAAGGATTGACTCTGTTGCTCATGTGCCTGTTCTTTATGCTCCCTGACGAGAGAAAACTTGAAATCAATTCTGTAGGGAGGGCTGAGGGAGTCCTGGGTTAAGAGGCCCTCAAACAGAGGTGGGATCCAGCCGGTTCTCACCAGTTCCCAAGAGTGGGTTACTCATTATTTGTGTGTGCCGAGAGGGGGTTACTAATTAGGTCTGCTTTTCCGTTAGAAATTCCATTCGGTCCAAAAAGCATAAAGTCCTGTTGTTTCCTATGTGGCTGGTTAGCGAAGGTAGGAAACGGGATAATTCTCCCTGTTAGGCTGTTTTAAAAACATGTTTTAGAAAAATGGTCAAGTTCCTTGTTTTAGGAAAGTATTCTTCTTTTGATTTCTAGAAACAAAATTAAGTATTTGAAAGTATTAAGTATTTGACAGGCAGTCCATGAGAGGAGAAGTAGTTGTTTCTGTTGGCAGTAGACGATAGGACTTTCTATAAAGAGTTTAAATTACGGACAGAAAGATACCAGCTGGAAATTAGGAACTTTTTTTTTACAATAAGAGTTTTTTACAGTAACAGAGAAGTTATTAATGCCCGCCCCCGGAATGCCTGGCCACGCCCCCGTCATGCCCCACCCAGCCCCATTGGCGCTACGCCACTGTTTGAATCCCACCACCATGGGAACTTGTTACTAAAATTTTTGGATCCCACCACTGCCCTCAAATATGTGTGTGCGTGACGAGAAGAAGAAGAAGAGTTTGAATGTGTATCCCCCGCTTCTCTCCTGTAAGGAGACTCAAAGGGTCTTACAATCTCCTTTCCCTTCCCCCCCCACAACAAACACCATATGAGGTGGCTGGGGGGGGGTGGGGGGGCTGAGAGAGCTCCAAAAAGCTGTGACTAGCCCAAGGTCACCCAGCTGGCATGCGTTGGAGTGCACAGGCTAATCTAGTTCCCCAGATAACCCTCCACAGCTCAAGTGGCAGAGTGGGGAATAAAACCTGGTTCTCCAGATTAGAGTGTACCTGCTCTTAACCACTATGCCACTGCTACCTCTGCTGAGGAGGAGATAAGACTCCCAGCCTTTTTTTGAGGTTCACTACATTTAGATCAACGGGCCAGCCTAAAAACACTGCAGATGTTTATCCAGGCAGGGTTAAGCGAGCCTCCAAAATGGAGCCGTGAAGCTGTCATTTCCCAATACTTCATTCTCACCCACCCTTTCACGATCAAAGTGTGCGCAAAGATGTATTAGCTGCTGAACATGCCCTAAAACTAGATGTATGGAACACACTGTAACAGGAGGCATTGATTACCACTTGTGATTTCCCTTGCAAAGAGACTGTAAGTAACTATTACAGAACAATATCTTGCAAATACAAGCCCAAGACTCCCATCAGGGGCCAAAAACAATGAAGGGAGGGGAGGGAATTTGACAGGGAAAAGCATTCATCCACCTTTTCTTCCATGCAAAGGGCTTCTCTCCAGGGGCCGGGAGAAGTGGAAATATGAGTGGATGGAAATTGGTAGTCCTGGTTTTAACCCCTCTGTTCCAGAAAACCAGAGAGAGAAGAAGAGTTGGATTTATATCCCCTCTTTCTCTCCTGTAAGGAAAGGGGCTTACAAACTCCTTTCCCTTCTCCCCCTCACAACAAACACCCTGTGAGGTAGGTGGGACTGTGAGAACTCGGAAGAACTGTGACTAGCCCAAGGTCACCCAGCTGGCATGTGTTGGAGTGCACAAGCCAATCTGGTTCACCAGATAAGCCTCCGGTGGTGGAGTGGGGAATCAAACCTGGTTCTCCAGATTAGAGTGCGCCTGCTCTTAACCACTACACCACGCTGGCTCTCTAGAAAGAGAAAACTTTACCCATTTTCCAGCGAGGAACTGGTGAGTTTTCACAGCCCCTGGGGCCAAGTTTGACAGAGATAAAAAGGAAAAGATAAAGGGGTATTTCCCAAACCTTTTTTTTTTAAGGAAAGAAAAAAGTCCTGATCTGTTCAGGTTTCTCTGTAGGACTAACTGGCCCATTTTGAAAGGGACGGGAACTTGATTACCTGGTACATAACTGTACAAAAGGGAAAGCTTGGGGTAGATTGTGTTCTGGAGAGGATTGCTCGGAATTGCTCTCCAGAGTCGAGCGCATAATAGGGTACTTAGGCGATAATGACTGCAGCAGTTAGTCCACGGATTCGGAGCCGAAAGCACTCCAAGAGGTTTGACAAAAGGACAGGAGCCTTCATTTTCTTGTCTAGAGCCTTTGCTTTCAGGAGGGGTAATAGGGAGAGTTCATGTCCTTCCTTAAAATAGGGAGGGAGCGAGCAGCTCAGTTTTGCTAACTACAGGAAGCCTGGATTTGAACTGCGAGGCTACGGTACACTCTTGAGCAGTTTGCGCCGAGGCCTTTTTAGAATCGAGTGCGGCAAACAGCAAACGCCGCTGTGCTTGGATACACCTCTGCAGTGCTTCAAATGTAGCATGCTTCATATACTGGCTGGAAGGAGTATCTCCCCCTGCCACAATGCCCCGCCCCCCTACATATTTGAGGTCCTCTTAAGCTAGGGCTCCCCCAAGCCTCCCTGTTGTGCTGATCTAGGAACTAACCGCATGTTAATGTTTGGGTTGTTTCCCTTGTTCCTCTGCAGGTCCACATGATCAGATATAAGAGTGGTGCCGTGGTTAAGAGCAGGTGGATTCTAGTGTGGAGAACTGGATTTGATTAGGATCTCCCAGATCCTAATTCAATACTCTAGCCCAGGGGTCTGCAACCTGTGGCTCTCCAGATGTTCATGGACTACAAATCCCATCAGCCCCTGCCAGCATGTCCAATTGCCCATGCTGGCAGGGGCTGATGGGAATTGTAGTCCATTAACATCTGGAGAGCCGCAGGTTGCAGACCACTGCTCTAGCCATTTCATCGCTCTGATTTTTAGGGAAATGATGCAAAGGGCAACCAGTGTGGTATAGTGGTTAAGAGCAGGTGGATTCTAATCTGGAGAATCAAGTTTGATTCCCCAGTCCTCCACCTGAGTGGTGGAGGCTAACCTGGTGAACCAGATGTGTTTCCGCACTGCTACATTCCTGCTGGGTGACCTTGGGCTGGTCCCAGTTCTCTCTGAACTCTCTCAGCCCCACCTACCTCCCCCATCCCATGTGTTGTGGGGAGAGAAAGGGAAAGGAGCTTGTAAGCCCCCTGGAGTCTCCTTACAGTACAGAGGTGAGGTATAAATCTAAAACTGGGGTAGAATTCTTCTTCTTCTAAGTTGTGAGTTCTATATTTAGGACTCAATAGCCAAGCGTGTGCAGCCAAATTCAAATGGGAACTACGGGGCACAAGGAAGAGGGTGTTTATCCCTTTCCCCATGCACCCTAACCTTTGAAACCATTTTTGCCAATCTTCCCTTCCTGCCCTGTTGACAGGCATTGCCTAGTTTCCCCCCTTCCAGTCCAAATTTAACCATGCACCCCCCTCTAATATTTCCCTGCCACTCCCAATTGCTCTCTCTTAACTGACCCGCAAGCTGCAACTGCCAATATATGTGATTTCCAGCTGCAGCCGTACTGCATTGGCCTGTCTTTCCTTCCCTACAGCCTTGAAATATTTCGTGCCAACGTTTCTTGCTCCGTGTGTGAGTTTTCCCTGTCAGTTACATAATCCGTGCTTTCTTCTTTGATGTTAACACAGCTGCATTACGGAAAGTGGGGGTGTTCCAGCGTGATCTGTCATCCTCGCTTTGGTTCGGGGACACACGACACTGTTTGTTCCCCGCCTTGCCCCAAATAATAATATTTTGAGCCCAGGAAAATCAAATCCTTCGTTCAGCACGAATTGCTGTGTGCATCTAGACCACATTTGCACGTGTGTGCTTTCCGTGCTGGCGGATTGTTAAAGGATGTAGTGTCAGCCTGACCGTGCTGCGGGTTGCGTATTGTGTTAAGTTGCGTGATTAACGTGATTTCAGTGTGGCTCAGCAGCCTTCAGACCACCTTAATTTGTGGCAGTGGCATTAATTTCTGTGGGAGAGGGAGCGCCAAGGTACAAATGTAGGAATGAAATTGCAGTGGCCCTCTGTTTGCAAGACCTGCCGCCATGAGTTGGAATGATGGTACTTAAAACACACACTGTAGGCGATATGAAAGAACTCCATCAGAGACTCTGGCAATTTTCAGGTCAGAATAGAGGAGGAGGAGGAGGAGGAGGAAGAGTTTGGAGTCACTCCTGTAAGGACACTCAAGGTGGCTTACAAGCTCCTTTCCCTTCCTCTCCCCACAACAGAAACCTTGTGAGGTAGGTGTGGCTGAGAGAGTTCCGAAGAACTGTGACTAGCCCAAGGTAACCCAGCAGGAAAGTAGGAGTGCAGAAACACATCTGGTTCACCAGATAAGCCTTTGCCACTCAGGTGGAGTGGGTAGTCAAACCCAGTTCTCCAGATTAGAATCCACCTAACCACTACACCACGCAGGCTCCTGATGTTGGACCAATGATCTGACTCAACATAAGGCTGCTTCATGTAATGACTTCAGATTTTTTAAAATTTGGATAGCAGAGGGAATCACACTGCATCTCATGAAATGTTGGTAGCTGGTTCTTATATATACAGACCGGGGTTAGCCCATTGTATACTGCGTGGTGGGAAAATTACAGTATTTGATACATATGTCCCTTCCGCACATGCAGAATAATGCACTTTCAATTCACTTTCAGTGCACTTTGCAGCTGGATTTGACTGTGCGGAATAGCAAAATCCACTTTCAAACCATTGTGAAAGTGGATTGAAAGTGCATTATTCTGCATGTATGGGAGGGGCCAAAATGTCTGAAGGTCAGCTGTGGTTGAACTCTATAATAAAAGTAGACACCATCTAACACAGGGAGTTGGGGACCACAGTCAGCTTAGATAGCAGCCAGATATCTCTCCCAGGCCTAAATTAACAAACATCGTTGTTTGCTGTTCCTGACAACATCTCGAGCAGCAAGAGAAGTAGCCACTGTGTGTAGACACAGATCTAATCTGTATGTGTGGAGACCCCCTGGCAAAAAACCCACATCGTTTGCTTTTCGCTCAGTCCGTTCCATCTTGCTTTGGAATCCTGAGCACCTGTTCCTGCGGATACACCTGCGGACGCTTCCACACACACTGTAAGTGCATGTCTGGAGAAAGGGGAGACATAGGGTGCTGTTGTGTGGTTATTTTACTATCACTGTTTATCCACATCAAGAGTTTAGTGTGGAATGTAGATAATTTGTTTTTTTCAGATTACTTGTGGTCTGAGGTGCAGTGGAAAAAGAGATAGGGTGGAATTTAAATTAAATCAAATCAATAAAATAAATAAATGGGAGGGAGGGCTTGGTGGTACATAATTGCCATTGGGATCTTGGGATGACTAGCTGTGCCTCGCATTCTGTTTGTGCCCTCATCCCCATTCTCCCACACTGAACAGGTTATCAGTGGAAAGGGAAATTCTTGGATGCCACACTTCCAATGCAATGGAGGGGGAGGGGGTCTCACGTATGTATGTGGGGACTGTACCTTATATAAGGGTGTACCTTACATTTGGTAAAAAGCCCTGCAGAAGCTGCAGAACAATATAAAAATACATTAGAAGTCTCCTACCAAGGAATTGGCTGGGTCGTCCACATCAGTGCATAAAGGCACCCCTCCCAACTTGTTGTTTTTAACCTCTTGTTGTTCCATTTCAGGTTAACCAGGCCCGATTCTGCAGCAATTTCCGGTCACCTCCAGATTAGACTATTGTAACTCGCTCTACGCGGGCCTTCCCTTGCGGCTGATGCAGAAATTAAAACTGGTCCGGCATGTGTCAGCGGGGCTTCTCACAGGTGGCTCTATTAGGGACCACATATCCCCTATGCTGCTCCAGCTTCACTGGCTCCCAGTGGAATACCGGATCATCTTCAAGGTGTTGGTTTTGACCTTTAAGGCCCTTCGTGGCCTGGGGCTCTCATACTTTAGGGACCGTCTTTCCCCTTATGTCCCTACTCAACCTCTTCAATTTGCAGAGACAAAACTTGCTGGTGGTCCTGGCCCCTCAATGATGTGACTAGCCCAGTGGTGGCGAACCTTTTCGAGACTGAGTGCCCAAATTGCAACCCAAAACCCACTTATTTATCGCAAAGTGCCAACACAGCAATTTAACCTGAGGTTTTAGTTTAGAAAAAACAGTTGGCTCCAAGGCCTGCGTTACTCAGGAGTAAGCTTGGTGATAGTCAGTAGCTTTGCTTTGAAGCAACTGTGCAACTCTTCCAGCAGGTGAATCATGACCCTGGGAGGATTTACTCAGAAGCAAGCCCCATTGCCAGCAGCCAAGCTTACTAATAGGTAAAGGATCGTGCTTTAGTTCCTGCCATGAAAATCAGTGGGGTTTAACAGCGCCTAATAGGGTTACCTACACTGCTTCCCCAAAACTACTTCTTAGGTTTAATGCTAATAATCGAGCCCAGCGGCCCAGGCCAGCCTAGAAGTGGGGCGGGGGCACTCTGTGTGTGCCCACAGAGAGGGCTCTGAGTGCCACCTCTGGCACCTGTGCCATAGGTTCGCCACCACTGGACTAGCCTCTATCCGGGGCGAGGGCTTTTACTGTCCTGGCCCCTGTTTGGTGAAATGCTCTCCCTCTGGCCATCAGGGCCCTACAGTACCTTGGACAGTTCCACAGGGCCTGCAAAACAGAGTTGTTTCACCAGGCTTTGGTGGGGGCTGGTTGCTGATTGCCTCCCCTGCCATCCCCCTTATACCATCATAACTGGCTATCCCTAGACTGCGTCCAGTCCCCTCCCAGGGTATAGGAGGTTCTTCAAGCGCCACCTGATATTAGGCTTTTTCTGTCTCATTCTGAAGTTGTATGTCATTATTTCGGTTTTAATTATTCTACTGTACTGATGTTTTAATGGTTTTACCTTCTGTGCACCACCCAGAGCCCTTCAGGGGAGGGCGGTGTAACAAATTTAATAAATAAACAAATACCCTGGCAACAGAGGCTTGTCGTGACGTCGACGGAAATCATCTGACATATTTTTTAATGAAGTTTTAAGTCGAATTCAACGGGCCATTTCCCTTTTCCCTCCGGGAAACCGGATTGTAAACACGCTGATTGTTTCTGTGCTTCGGCTGTCAGACTGGTCATGAACGTCCCGTGATATCACCTCCAGCTCCTCAGCCAATTGGCATCGGGCGCCTCAGTGTCATCAGCTCAATACAACACAGTGAGGACAGAAGAGACCATCTCTTGCACACTAGGCAGCCTGAGCCTTGGGAATTCCAGTGAGATGCAAACCAGGTGGAGAGATGATGTCAAGGAACATTCACAAACATTTTGACAGCTCCCCCCCCCCCCAGTGCTTCTGGAAGACCTGTTTACTCAAGGTGGTTTCTGATGAGGCCCTTATGTTTCCCAATGCAGCCCCCCAAAGGGGGTGGTTTGTGATGCAGCCCTAAGGGCAGTATGGATTGTGTCTGTTAAGGGAGGGACCATTCCACACAGCGAATGTATTTGTCGATTCCTTGCGTGGCTCGCTTTTGTGTTTTGTGCTAAAGATCAAAACACAACACCAAGCAATCCAAGGCTTCGACAAATACGCCGGCTTTTAAAAACATAAACGGAGAAACCCCAGTAGAGTTATCCAGTCTTGAGGGATCAAAATTGAATCCAAGGAGGGAGAGGTGGATTCCCCCCTCCCAATAATCTGCGGGAATCCCCAGAGGGGGAGCCTCATTTTGCGCGTGGCCTCTCTCCCCCACCCCAGACAGCAAAAGCCCCCCCTCCCAACGGGAATCCCTTTACACACCCCCTCCCCCGCATTGTGGTCTAGGGCGATCTGCCAGCCTTGCAGGGTCGGACTGCCAATGCAAGCGGAGAGGAGGAGGGGGGAGGAGGAGGAGGAGGCAGGAGCGGGGAAAGCCCTCGCGTCCCCGGCGCCTTCCTTCCTTCCTTCCCTCCCTCCCTCCCGCCGTTGAACAAAAGGGGAGGGCGACGCGTGCACCGGAGCCGGGGAAAGGCCGCAGCAGAGCTGGCCTCTCCCTCCGTCCTTGCACCGGAGCGCATGAGCGGGGAGCGTCTTTGCACCGAGCCCCGGAGCCCAGGGACCGAGCGCGCGCCGCCGCCGGAGCCCGGAGCCTGCAGGGACCAAGGAAGCAAGCAAGCAAGCCAGCAGGCCGGCCGGCCAGCGCCCATCCTGCGGGTAACCCGGCCCGGGATCGGGGGCTGCTGGGGCTGGGGATCGCCGCTGCAGGAGGGCCAGGCCAGGCCGAGCCGGGGGGGGGGCAGGGATGGGGAGAGACCCGCTTGAGCCCCCTTTGTAGTCGCGACCACCCCCTCTTGCTCCTCCGGCCTCCGGCCTTGCAATAGTGAGGGAGGGATCTATCTATCTATCTATCTATCTATCTATCTATCTATCTATCTATCTATCTATCTATCTATCTATCTATCTATCTATCTATCTATCTATCTATCTATCTATCTATCTATCATCTCTCTCTCTCTCTCTCTCTCTCTCTCTCTCTCTCTCTCTCTCTCTCTCTCTCTCTCTCTATCTATAGCTAGCTACCTACCTACCTACCTATCATCGATATAGGGATATATATGGATATATCTGGAGAGATATACCTGGCAGGCCTGCCCGTCTGCAGCCTGGCTCGATATGCTTTCTCATTCTCGTGCTGCATTTGCACCTGGATTGGGGCCACCGGCGTGGGGGTTCAGGCAACGCTCCCCCCCCACCACCATGCAAGGGCTCAAACCTGCAGATGGTTGGTTTTCTGCGCTCGTTTCGATTTTAAGGGGGAATGGGACTTTGGGCTCCTGTTTGAGTGCGGGAACTCTGGTGGTTTGCCTAGGCGGGGTGGAGAAAGCGGCCTGCACATGCTCAGAGGAGCTGGGGGACGCCTGGAAATGGCCAAGCGACAAGTGGTGACCTCCAAGGGGGCGGGGAAGGGGGAGATGAAGGCAAGGTGAGGTGAATGAAAGGAAACACGTTTTCCTTTGCTTTGGCTCGCCCCCAGAACACCTGATCCCACAGGTATACCTTTGGCGTGGCAACCTTGGAACTTTAGGAATGAGGCTTCTTCTTCTTCCCCATCTTCTCCTTGTCCGCCTGGCCTGTCAACACTGTTACCAACCTCCAGGTGGTGGCTGGAGATCCCTCACTATTACAGCTGGTCTCCAGGCGGTAGAGATCAGTACACCTGAAGAAAATGGTCACTCGTGAAAACTTCGTAAGAGGAGGAGTCCCCTCCCAGCCCTCTTCTAGCTCCACCCTCCCAAATCTCCAGGTATTTCTGAACCTGGGGCTGGCAACCTTGCCTATCAGCCTTGTTCTGAGCCTCCCCGTTATTCTGATGTGCTTCTTAAACAGGGCTGGGTGCCTTAGGAAAGCAGTAATTGCTTTAGATCTGGTGGGCCCCAGTTATTGCGTCTTGAGTGGAGGCTATAGAAGTTGCTTCGGAGAAATCCAGTGCAGGTGAAAGGTTTGTATGGAAAGGGGTGTGAGCCTCCTTCTGGTGTCTGGAACAGCTCAAAGCATGTTGTGGACTACATCATGCCTGATTCATTTGTTAGCGTATTACATCCAGCCTCAACCAATGGCCATGTCTGGAGATACTGGTCCTCATGAGGACCAGGCACCTCAAGAACTACAATCCCCAGAATGCACTGGGGAGAAGGCAGCGGAAGAAGTAAACACTGAGGTGAACTAGGTGGTTCTCTCGCTCCAGCTTTTGGGACCCACCACCCAGAGTCTGGGATTATGGCTTCAAATTGTGTGTTGGGCCTTGCTGAATGCAAAAAAGATCCAGGAAAGATTCATAAGGTGAAGTCTGATCCAAAGGGCAAAGCTGTGGGATGCCCAAACCTCAGAGAAGAGCCCCGAAGTGTGTTTTATCTGTGAACAGACTGGCCGCCGACTGTAGGATTGGCTGCATGTACAGTGATCAGATACTGGAGTGTGGATGGTGGAATATTTAGAACTCAAGGTTATGTAGGTATAGATCTTGGACAGAGCCAGGAGAGGTGGGGTGGAAGGTCTTACATGCTACGGGCTTCAGGATATTGTTGACCTGGCCCTAGTTTGATGGGTCATTCATTTTCTACCTCCTGAAATCGGGTGGCTCTAAACTGGTGAACTATCAAAGAAGAAGAAGAGATTGGATTTATACCCCTGTTTTCTGAACTGGAAGGAGTCTCAAAGCGGCTAATAAACTTCTCTTCCCCTCCCCACAACAGACACCTTGTGAAGTAGGTGAGGCTGAAAGAGTACAGAGAGAACTGTGATTAGTCCAAGGCAGTGATGGTGAACCTTTTCGAGACCAAATGCCCAAACTGCAACCCAAAACCCACTTATTTAAGTGCCAACACGCCAATTTAACCTGAATGCTGAGGTTTTAGTTCAGGAAAAATGGTTGGCTCCGAGACACCCCTTACTTGGGAGTAAGATTGGTGATAGTCAATGGCTTTGCTTTGAAGCAACCGTGCAACGCTTCGAATGGGTGAATCACGACCCTAGGAGGGTTTACTCAGAAGCAAGCCCCCCACATGACAAACTCTGTGTGCGTGTGCCCACAGAGAGGGCTCTGAGTGCCACCTCTGGCACCCGTGCCATAGGTTCGCCACCACTTGTCCAAGGGCACCCAGCAGGCTTCATGTGTAGGAGCAGGGAAACAAACTCTGTTCACCAGATAAGTTTCTGCCACTCATGTAGGGTTGTGGGGGATCAAACCCAGTTCTCCAGATTAGAGTCTGTTGCTCTTAACCACTACACCACGCTGGGTTTCCAGATGAAGGGAGCAACTCCTAGGTCTAGTCAGAAGCAAATCCTTTATTGTTAGGGTTGCCCACTCTGGATCAGGGAATTCCTAGAGGTTTTTTTTGGGGGAAGGGAGCCTGGGGAGGGTGGGGTTTGAAGAGTGGAGGTATATCCGGAGGGGCATAATGTCGTAGTGTCCAAACTCCAAAGCTGCCATTTCCTCTATGGCACAGGTGTCAAACCTGCAGCCATCCAGATGTTCATGAACTACAATTCCCATCAACCCTTGCCAGTATAGCCAATGCTCATGTTGGGAGTTGTAGTTCATGAACATCTGGAGGGCCATGAGTTTGACACCCCTGCTCTAGGAGAACTGATCTATGTTGTCAGGAGATCAGCTGTGATTCTAGAAGATCACCAGGTCCCACCTAGAGGTTGGCATTTTTACTTATTATTCAGTGGGGCTTACTGTCAGGAAAGGATTGCACTGTTAGACTGCAATACCATGTGCACATGGACCAGGAAGTCCTATTGAACTCAACGGGATTTTCTTCTGAGTCAACTTGCTTAGGCTCTCTCCAACTGCCTGCTTGTGGTTGACTTGGCTTTTGGGTTTGTTTATGCCTTCTTCGGCTGATCAACCATTGTGACCAGCCATGGAACTTCCAGATGTGTTCTGAAAGGCCACGTGAAGGATTCAGATTCTCCAGTTTGCTGTGAGCTCTGGGGTTTCCTTTCTTCAAGGCAGCTGAGAACAGGGTGGGTGTGTGAGTCACCAATCGCTCCGTGGACGAGCGTGGGCGAAAGAGCGTGGGCCTCGTGCAGCTGGAGGTCGGAGGTCTTCAGGAAAGCAGGAGAATGGAAGTGGAGGAAATTATGTAACGGTTGGGTTGTGTAACCACTGGTATAATTTCTTAATAACTGTTCAGTGCAAAATCATAATTACTAATCATTCCAAAATGATTTGGGTTTCATGGGTTGCTTGAAGTCCTTTTTAAAGTCAGAGCTTTGAAGTCATAATTCCCTGGCTGGGGAGATCATTTGAGGCTAACAGAGGAAAATCCCATGTGCCTGCTGAGCTATGTTTGACTCTTGCCTAGGAATCTGGAGTGGTTTCTTCAATCCTGTATAGATGCCAGGGGCTTTAGGTGGCCTCATGTGAGTGCCAGCGTGGTGTAGTGGTTAAGAGCAGGTACATTCTAATCTGGAGAACCGTGGTGCCAGCATGGTGTAGTTGTTAAGAGCAGGTACACTCTAATCTGGAGAACAGGGTTTGATTCCCTGCTTCCACTCGAGCTGTGGAGGTTTATCTGGTGAACCAGATTAGCTTGTGCACTCCAACACATGCCAGCTGGGCGACCTTGGGCTAGACACAGTTCTTCAGAGCTTACAGAAGAGAAAGGAGGGAGGGATATAAATCCAAACTCCTCCTCCTCCTCCTCCTCCTCCTCCTCCTCCTCCTCCTCCTCCTCCTCCTCCTCCTCCTCCTCCTCCTCCTTCTTCTTCTTCTTCTTCTTCTTCTTCTTCTTCTTCTTCTTCTTCTTCTTCTTCTTCTTCTTCTTCTTCTTCTTCTTCTTCTTCTTCTTCTTCTTCTTCTTCTTCTTCTTCTTCTTCTTCTTCTTCTTCTTCTTCATGTTCTAAACCTGTCCCATGCTCTACCCTTACTATGTCCCTTTGAAAGGGCTGAGGATAGCAATACTGTGTCACTGCTCCATCCCTTCCTCCAAATCTTTCATCTTGGCTACCTTATTTCTATCTTCCTGTTATCTTTGGGCAACCACTTTGGGGGAGGGGATAAAATCTTAGGGCCATTCTGCCCTCCCAGCAGCAAGGAGCGCCTGATCATTTCCTGGGCCTTCTGGTGTCTCCTTTATCTTGATTATTTACTTTTATCTATTGTTGGAAACTGTGTGTAATTGTTATATTGATATTACTGTTACTTGATTTTAATTAGGGTTAGTTGGTTATTTATTGTGATAAATTTTTATTTGTTGAGCCCAAGAGGGGAAGGGTGGGGTCCTTAAATAAATAGAGTTCCTTCCTGATTGGGCCAATTCACTTAACAGTTGGCTCAAATTCCTTCCAGTTGGCCCAGAGGTTACCCAATAGCTGGACTATGGCCATGATGTGTCCTACAGGAATGTCTAGCTTCTCCATCACAGGGGCAAGGCCTTCTCAACTACTCAGAGAAATTTGCGAGGAAGGGAAAAGACCGTTCTCGATATGAAAAAAAATCTAGTTTTGACTCGCGATCAAATGAACTGAAGCTCTGTGGTAAAATGCAGCGTCTATTTCCTCTTGCTAGACAATGGGGTGAGGGTTAGTCTTCCTGTGAGATCATGCTACAGGTGGGATCGCCTGTTTGCATCTATTTTTTTGTCTTTAAACGAAAGAGGAAAATGTGACTGTTCTGTTAAGGCCACAGTTTGGCTCTGCATGTTCAAGATGGCAGCGAGGCGAGAGAAATCGTTTACAACATGGCGGTGCAATGCTGAGGAGAAAATTAGCAGTGTTCGAATTGGTTCGTATTTTCTCCCCACCCAAAATATTTTTAAAAACTGCATGATTGGCTTTGTGGGTGTTTTACAGGAGAGAAACCAGCACAAAACTTAGAAAAATGTTGTCGAGACATGGCATGGGTGTGGAGCATGGGGAAAGGAGTTACACCCCACATACTGGTTCACCAATGTTTTGTACAACACTCCAAATCTGAGTGGTGTTGTAAATTGCTTGCAATAGCTGTGGTAACCGAAAGGAAGTCATTTGGGGGAGTGAGAGAGGTACATTTTGCAGAGGCTGGCAAAGCCTAAAGACAGATGGAATTTGCAGAACTGAGCTTACAGGGAATTTTTCGGCCACAGCATGAGCCTGGCTTCTTTTTGGCTTTGTGATTGAAAGGATATGTGGACAAACGTCTTGTATTTTGCCAATCCGTCATTGTGCCTTGGGCAACTGTCTGTCTTTTGCAAGTGTTTTCCTAAGCACAGTTCACTAGTTGCTACATTAAGGAAACAAACCACAGACAACAAAATACCTTTTTAAAGAGCAAAACGAAGGCAAGGATTTGCTGTCATGAGGACTTCAGAGGGTGTCGAAGCCAAGCTGTGCTGGGCTCAGTCAATTTCTGGTTCTCTCTGGCATTTTTTTCTCCAGAGCCTGACTCTGGGAGGGAAAGGTCCATTTGGATAATGCAGCAAAGGTGTTTCTGGATTGGCCTTGCTGTTGTTAAAAATGTGACCTTTGTCTTTCCCTGTGAGGACAACGTAAGGTCACCTCCACTATGCATGACCGAATCTACAGGCAATTGGGAGGAGAAGCCATATAAGACTCACGATGGAGGCAGAGAAGTAGAGGTTGGGTGGGAGCCAGAAGACAGTGTAGAGGCAAGGTGGCTGAAAGGAAGAATATGGTCTGGTGGAAAGCATAGTCCGGAGAGATGGGTTAATTGAGGGAACAGGAGCCTGGTTTTCCTCTCCCCCCATCATTATTATAATTCCCAGAGTGCTCTGGGTGGAAGGAAGTGGGGGCTGAGTTGCCTATCTTTGTCTACCACCTGCATTGGTGGGAGGGCTCTGCTGGGCCAGGAAATTGGGGCACTGGATGTTTGAGAGTCAATGTGGTGTAGTGGTTAACAGCAGGTGGATTCTAATCTGGGTTTGATTCCCCACTCCTCCACCTGAGTGGCAGAAGCTTATCTGGTGAACCAGATGTGTTTCCACAATCCTACATTCCTTCTGGGTGACCTTGGGCTAGTCACAGTTCTCACTGAACTCTCTCAGCCCCACCTACCTCACAAGGTGTCTGTTGTGGGGAGAGGAAGGGAAAGGCGCTTGTAAGACCTTTAGTCTCCTTACAGGAGAGAAAGGTGGGGTATAAATCCAAGCTCCTCCCTCCTCCTCCTCCTTCTTCATGTTCCAAGTCACTTGGAATTAGGCATGGCATTTGCTTGCTTCAGGTGTGGGCAATTTCCTGCCAGCTGAGTCCTCCCAAAGAGAACACTGGGAGAGAACATGATGATCCATTTGTTACTGTAGAGTTTGTAAGTACCAGCTGATGCACTGATGTCATGTCTAGGTTTTCACCCGGACGTCGTGTCAACATGTTGTCCACACCTTGTCATTTCCCCCGAACTCCCCAGGGAAGCGAGCAGCCGCCTCCTATCCCTACTGGGAACGTATTGAGTGGCCTGTAAGATAAGCCAGATGACAAATCATTACCCTGTCCTTACATGCAGGACCATCTCTGCTGGATTGCTGGGCCTTGGATGGAAATCACCCTGCCATGTCTGTCCTCTTTCTTTTTCTGTGCTTGCCTTCCATGTCGTTGGGGATAGACAAGCTTCCAAATCTGAAATGAAATGGTGGAAGCGAAGTCTAGTACCTTCTGGGGCCTCGGGGAACATCATACTTGGAGTCTGGGGGGTCTTGAGGTTGTGAGCCCAGTCACTGTTTCCTTGTGCAGGTTGCTTTATTTGTCAGTACTGAGTCCTGAAGGTTTGGAAGTTCACTTCACACACCTCAGAATTATTCTGTGTGACACAGGAGAGGAACCATAATAGTGCATCCAGCTTGCTGTAGTGGCCAGCGAGGTGTAGTGTAGTGGTTAAGAGCAGGTGGATTCTAATCTGGAGAACCGGGTTTCATTCTCTACTTTTCCACCTGAGTGGCAGAGGCTTATCTGGTGAACCAGACGTGTTTCCGCACACCTACATTCCTGCTGGGTGACCTTGGGCCAGTCACAGTTCTCTCTGAACTCTCTCAGCCCTACCTACCTCACAAAGGGTCTGTTGTGGGGAGAGGAAGGAAAGGGAGTTTGTAAGCCTCCTTGAGTTTTCTTACAGGAGAGAAAGGCGGGGTATAAATACAAACTCTTCTTCTTCTTCTTCTTCTTCTTCTTCTTCTTCTTCTTCTTCTTCTTCTTCTTCTTCTTCTTCTTCTTCTTCTTCTTCTTCTCCTCCTCCTCCTCCTCCTCCTCCTCCCTTTTTATAGTCCCAGTTTCACACCTGGCTTTTGAGTTTAGTTCTACCCTCTTCTGCTGTGTTCCCTGCCCTGCCTGAAAACAGCTAGGCCCCAAGAGCCATTGTTCTTCCAAACAGACTTCCTCATTGTCCCTGCTTTGCCAATTGCATCTGTGGTATGCGAAACGAATTCTCACCCAGTCCTTTCTCTGGCTGCAGGTGTTCTGCTCCCGTGTAAACATTTCCTCCTTTGGAGAAAGGCCAGTCAGTTGGTGGAAGACTGGAGTTCTCACTTGGTCTTGAGGAAAAAAACCATGCCTGTGTTATCAGAAGATTCAGGTAAGGAGCCATTCGCTGTGTTAACCTGTCCCCAGTGACTGCCAATTTGTCAGAAAGCTGGGCTGTATATTACAGCTGTGTTTGTTCAATGCCTTTTTTGGGAGAAGGGAGAGGTGTGGCTAGAGTTTGGAAGACGACCACCCCAAAACATCTTGAGATGTTCAGTTAGATTGCCAATGCCTTCTTCTGTTGCCCTGAAGATTGCTATGGTCGACAAGCAAAAATCTACTGGTGATCTTTGGCCCAAAAATTGCCCAACTTGCCTCAAAAAATGGGTTTTTTTGGCCCTGGCCCCAATCAGGTGGAATGCTCTGTTGAGTGAGACCCAGATCTTCTGGGACCTGCTGCCGTTTCACGGGGCCTGTAAGACAGAGCTGTTCCACCAGGCTTATGGTTAAGGCAGCTATGGTTTTTAACTATCTTGGCCTCCCTTTTTCCATTCCACCTGTTTTATCCTCTCCTGTATCCTGGTTTTTACTGTACTTTAATTGCCGTCTGGTTTTAGAAGTGTCTGATGTTGAATGTAAATTTTGCCTTAAGCTGGTATTTTATATTATTTAAATGTCACGTGGCCCTGAACCTGTGAGGGGAAGGGCAGCATATAAAACCAATGAATGAATGAATGAATGAATGAATGAATGAATGAATGAATGAATGAATGAAGCCCCCTCACTGCTCTTTACCTTGATGCTGTTACATCAGGGTCCCCTCATATTGAGGGGCCCGCCGTCCCCCTTCTTGGGGTAGGTTTTAATTGGGGTTTCTGGATGCCTCTTGTTTATTTAATTATTAACTGTTATCCACTGTTTTATATGAGTTTTGAGGTTGTTTTATTGATGATTATGGGATGGAGCTTATGTATTTGTATTTTGTGTATGACCTGCTCCTGCTTGATGTTTGAATTGTGTTGTTCACCGCCCGGAGCCCTTTGGGGATCGGGCTGTATAAAAATTGAAGAAATAAATAAAATGAATGAATGAATGAATGGAGACTCTGGAATTCCTTGTTGGTCTCCATATACAACTACTAGCCAAGGGTGACCTTTGCTGTAACTTGCAAGACCTCACGAGACTGGGCTAGCCCGGACCACCCAGGAGAGGGCACGCTGCCCCTTGGACTCAGTTTATGCAATCTGATAACAGTCCCCTCATAGCCCTCCTGTATCTTTGCCTAGGTTTGCATGAGACCCTTGCTCTCCTGACATCGCAGCTGAGGCCCGACTCCAATCACAAGGAAGAAATGGTGTTCTTGAAGGACATCTTCAGTGAGAGAAGCCTTAGCTATTTAATGAAGGTGAATATTTCCTTTTGAGATGGGCTTGCTCATCTGGGGCAGTGGAACTTGGAGGGGCCGTCAGATTGTCCTTATGGCTTCTCTGCCCTGGTGTTGTTCTGTTCTGTACATTCTCCAGAAAGTGCATTGAAATAGGGTGTTTGGCGATGTGAACTCCTTTTGTATTGTTGAAGGCTTTCATGGCTGGAATCACTAGGGTGTTGTGGGTTTTCCAGGTTGTATGGCCGTGTTCCAGTTAGCATTTTCTCCTAACGTTTCATCTGCATCTGTGGCTGTCATCTTCAGAGGATCTGATGGTAGTAAAGCAAATGGAGTATAGATATCTACCTGTAGAATGTCCAGGATGGGAGAAAGAACCATTTGCATTGGTTAAAAGTGTTAAGGGGGCAATTTTCAAGTGTCGCTTGCATGTGTTAAGTGGAACCCACCCATTTTAGCATATGTATGTAACACTGAAGTTGCACAATCAGTTAGCGAAGGCATCTTCATAGCAGCTGCCTGGCATTTTAATCCCATTGAATGTTTCCTGTCTGGAGACATCCTGTATCTGGGTGGTGTTCACTAACCATTGTCTTAATTCTAGTGTTTTAAAGTGCTGGTAGCCAAACTTGTTACATACATATGCTAAAATGTGGATTCCACTTAACACATGCAAATGACACTTGCAAATTGCCCCCTTAACACTTTTAACCAATGCAAATGGTTCTTTCTCCCATCCTGGACATTCCACAGGTATATATGTACTCCACTTGCTCCACTGCCATCAGATCCTCTGAAGATGCCAGCCACAGATGCAGGTACTGTCACTAAGACAGATTATCAGCAGCATCTGACCATTTCAGGGTGAGTATTTAACATTATCGCTTATCAATATATTTCATCAGGAGTATTATCGTTAGGTATGGTAACAATATGGAAACGCGCTTTCATTTAATTTTGGCGCGGTCATCCTTGGCGCTGCAGGGGCCATGCTAATCTTCTCTGTATCGTTCCAATTTTAGTATATGTGGTGCCGAAGCGAGCGTGGCCCCTGCGCAAGGATGACACGCAAATTCGTGAAGCGTTCCATATTGTTGCCATACCTGACGGTGTACTCACCAGTGAAATATTTTTGTATATTTGTGATAGAAAGATAATGTTGGAATGATACTCACCCAGTGAGTTGGAGTACGCATTGGTGTGATATTGAGACAGTACTTGTATACCTGCCCTGATTATTATGGTGGAACCACAGATGCAGGCGAAACGTCAGGAGAAAATGCTACTGGAACACAGCCATACAACCCGGAAAACCCACAACACCCTAGCGGACTCCTTTCCTCTCCCCCGTGGATCTCCACCCATTTGAGCAAGGCTTTTATGAGAACGTTCAGTTGAGTTGAGACTCTGCTGCTACAAGATGGAGGAGAGAGATCAAGCTAATCGAACCTTGAGGGGGGTCAAATGTCTGCAGGGAGGACCGCCACTCACAGGGGTGTGAAGTGGAGGGGAGAAATATCCACACAGGCTCCTGGCAAAAGAGGAAGCGGGACTGGAAAATGAGTCGTAAGATTTGTTCTGGTACTTCCAGAAGAAGCCTGGCCGATCCAGAATTCAGGGAACAACGAACCTCGAGAAACCACCGAAGCCCCGGTGAGGGGGGAAAAGAGGTTAAAACCACAGTTAGGGCTGTGGAGCTTTGTGCCCTAAAAATATAGCGTGACAGAATAATCGAGGCAGAGCTGTGCAGCCATACAAGGTTCTTTGCTGAGATCTTTGAGGGCGACAGAAAAGAATATTTGCATACATTTGCGTGGGTGAATTTTGAGAGCGGCTTTTTCTGACAGCGCAGTTCAAGCGGGAGCTTTGACGGAGCACGAAAGCCCTGCCTTCGGTTAATGCCCAAACAACCGACAAGATCGCTTTGGGGGGGCGAATGGATAGCCTGAAAGAAATGTTTGCACAGCCTCTTTGAAATGCTGTGTGCAAAAAGTAGGCTAAGAGGGACTAAACTGTGCGACAAATACAATGAAAGATTTGTGCGGGGCAGCAGTATCGTTTATAGGTTGCCACCGATGTAGCTGGGGCTATCAAAACATGGAAATGATTCCCCCTGCCTATTGCTTTTTGGGCCATCCAGGTGAGGGTGGCTCTGATAATGGGGCCGGGAAAAAACATTTCCTCGGGACTTGGAAGGCTGTGACCTGTCAGAATTTTGGAGAAGCTAGTGGTGTGATTTGGCATAAGTAGTACAATAGCCTGCAACGGATTGTGGCAACTGTTCAGAGAGACGTCAACTGAGAGAGAGGACTAGTGAATGAGTTTCAGCAAGGTTAGAGCAAAAAAAGAAGAAGTCTGTGATGTTCATGGAAGGATCTCTGTGATGGGACTGGGAACGTTCACTTCATTCTAAAAGGGGGGTGGGGTTGCTTGGGCAGGACTCAACGAGGACTCTGTAAAGCGATCTCAGTGATATAGGACATAACTGTCAGAGTTTCCGCCCAGCCCTCAGATGTTATAAAGGGATTACAGCCCCATCCCCTGCCAGCATCGCGGTTGGCAGGGGATGATGGGAACTGTAGTCCATAACATCTGGAGGGCTGCGAGTTTGACACCTATGTGCTAGCATGTGGCTTCCATGTGGAAATAGGCAGAGCGGGGTGGGGTGGGGGGAGCAGATTGCCATATGATTGTGCAGTGGTGTGCCCGGATGGCTTCATTCCACGGTCACTGTGCAAAGCAAGCTGTTCTTCACACAAGTGCATTGAGCGGAGTGTTCTTGCATGAAACCAGCGAATTGCATCTCTACGGCTCTTTGCTGCGTTGGCAGTGAGAAGGGAGCCGCTTCTCAACCGAGCTCTTGGCTCCAAAGATTTCATTCTTCCTTCTCTTTTCTGTTTCAGATTCATGAAAAGCTGTGCCATTATGAAAGGCAGAGCCCGGTCCCCGTTCTGCACAGCGCATCTGTTCTAGCTGAAGATGTAAGTGCTGGCTTTTGATAAGCATGTATGTTCAAGCGGATTCTACTTGGGCAGTCCTGTTTCTGCCAAGATTTAAACTGGGGCAGGTGGTTTCTCCTGCTTTTTTTTTTTGCAAAATAAGTATCGAAAATTCCATAATAATCTCTACATGCAAAAGCCTGCTCCCAGGCAGTGTCGTATAGTGGTTAAGAGCCGGTGGATTCTCATCTGGAGAACCGGGTTTGATTCCCCACTCCTCCACTTGAGTGGCAGGGGCTTATCTGGGGAACCAGATGTGTTTCCGCACTCCTACATTCCTGCTGGGTGACCTTGGGCTAGTCACTGTTCTCTCTGAACTCTCTCAGCCCCACCTACCTCACAAGGTGTCTCTAGTGGGGAAAGGAAGGGTCGGTGATTGTAAGCCACCTTGTGTCTTGTTACTGGAGAGAAAGGTGGGATATAAATCCAAACTCCTCCTCTTCTTCTATTTATCTGGCCAAGAAACAGAACCCAGCACGGGGCCGTTCAGATAAAGAGGGGAGACTGCCTAGGTTAGATTCACAGCCTGATTCCGGAGTCCCCATTTTTAAGTTTAAGCTCTCCTGCTGTGGGATCTCCAAATGGACCTCCTGATTTTCTCCAGTAGAGATGGAAGAGTGCCATTAATTCCTAGGTTGCAGTGGGTGCGAGCCCTGCTCTGCATCTTGTCAGTAGGTGGCCCTGGTGTTAACAGTAGGATTGCTGCAGCACGGAACAATGTATGCCTCTGCACCAAGCTGCATCATGCGTGGCTCTGTTCATGCACAGACGCACATAAGCGCTCTGAGCCCCTGCAAGTCCTCCTTTCCTTCACACACTGCTAATCCTAATGGTGAATATTTTGCAAATCTGTTACAGATAGGCAATTTCTCCCTTACACTAGCAAGATTTAGGGACAAAACGCTTGGAAACCCATGAATTGATCTCTTGGGTGTTTTCATTTTCACCAGCTGTTCCCTACTCCCTTTTCAATTTTGATTGAGGCTGTGGACTTAGGGGAGGAAGAAGAAGAAGAAGAGGAGTAGGAGGAGGAGGAGGAGGAGGAAAAGGAGTAGGAGTAGGAGTTTGGATTTGTGTCCCACTTTTCTCTCCTGTGAGGAGACTCAAGGTGGCTTACAAGCTCCTTTCCCCACAAATCATGACAATTCCTTGGTGGAGGCAGGGTGGAGTTTGAGAGTTCTGAAGAGCTGTGACTAGCCCAAGGTCACCCAGCAGGACTGTCGGAGTGTGGAAACACATCTGGATCACCAGATAAGCCTCTGCCACTCAGGTGGAGGAGTGGGGAATCAAACCTGGTTCTCCAGATTAGAACCCACCTGCTCTTAACCACTACACCACACTGGTTGCCCTTTGCATCATTTCCCTAAAAATCAGGAGTGATAGGAAATGGTTAGAGCACAGGTGTCAAACTTCAGGACCCTACAGATGTTGGCCTGAGTGTTCTCCCATCATCCCCTGCCAGCATCATGCTGCCAGGGGATGATGGGAACTGTAGTCCATAACATCTGGAGGGCCGCGAGTTTGACACCTATGGGCTAGAGTATTGAATTAGGATCTGGGAGACCCACTTGTGAATCCCGGTCATGCCATGGAAGTTTCCGGGTGACCTTGGGCCAATCACACACTCTCAGCCTAACCACCTCACAGGTTTGTTATGATGATAAAGGGACATGACGGGGATGATGTCATGGATGGGGCACTGTCACCTTTGGGCACCGCACGCGGAATGCTCTCGGAGTCTCACCGATCTCTATGGTCACTTCCATAGAGTTGGGAGGAATTCCATGCAGTGTTGCTCGCGTGGCGAAGTTACTTCCGCATGATCACTAGGGAGTGCTGCTGCTGCGTCGGCAGTGTTCTCCATCTCCTCAGTTCATCCTCAAATCTACTGGGAGCTTCTAGCCCAGGACTGGCAACCCTGTTGAAATCTGTAACTACCCATAAGGCAATCCTCACTGTTGGGGGGGGGGGGGGGGGGTTTTCTTTTGTTTTCCTCGGCGGCTCCCTGCTGCTCCAAAGACGGTCCCTGTTCGCTTCTTTTTCCTTTCTGTACAAATGGTTACAGGTTGTTACCGGTTGCTACTTTTATGATTTCTGATTTATTGAATTGGATGCTGCCTTCAGCCTTCAGCGCAAAAACCCCCTTTCATGTAGTCTACCCTTTTCTTTCTCTAGATTTTGCATTTAGAGATAACTACAGCTAATTTCTTACCGTTTGTTCCTCCCAGCTTTGAATGTAACTCCTTTGTCTCAAGTATTGTTTAATCCCAGGCATCGCTATTCTGCCCTGTTAGCTTTGCAGCTTCTAGCACGCTTTGTTCCTTTTTTAAAAAAGCGCCTTTATTGTGCGCAGTTTTTCCTTTGATAGGCTGTTCTTTGTACTATTGATATGTTTCGAGTTTGTTTCTTCCAGGTTTATTGTCACAAATTAATACACACCTCGGTATTTTGGACTCGTTCTCATGTTTTGCGATGCTGGGAATCTGTTATTGGATCCCCGGATGTGTAAATTAGTGGCAAACGTGGCAGAAGGGTGGTTGGTTGAATATGGATTCAGATTAGCCTGTGCACTCCCACACATGCCAGCTGGGTGACCTTGGGCTAGTCACAGCTTCTCGGAGCTCTCTCAGCCCCACCTACCTCACAGGGTGTTTGTTGTGAGGGGGGAAGGGCAAGGAGATTGTAAACCCCTTTGAGTCTCCTGCAGGAGAGAAAGGGGGGATATAAATCCAAACTCTTCTTCTTCTTCTTTCTGACAGATGGCCATCCAGCCTCTGTTAAAAACCTCCAAAGAAGGAGACTCCACCACACTCCAAGGTAGTACATTCCACTGTCGAACAGCCCTGACTGTCAGGAAGATTTTCCTGTTGTTTAGGTGGGTCTTGCAAGCTGAAGGTGCTAGGATAAAGTTGGCAAAAGCACACCTTTCCCCAAGACACCTGCATGCTTGCTGTAAAAAGACAGTCTCATGTGGGTGCTGCAACCCCTACCAGGCTTGCTCCCAATCCCTGTGATGTGTGTACACGAGGCTGCGGAGAAAGAGTGCATTGGTGTGTCTGACCCGCAAAGCTCAGTGGTGCAGCAGTGTCATTCTCAGGTTCCCAAATCCTGGAACGCTGTTGGTGTACGCACTGTGCTTTTCCCAATCTGCCGGACGCTTGCACGTGCCACCGAACCTGACTTTGATGCCCGCTATGCAATTACTGTTTCTCCTCTGGAGTGTGACGCTGAGATAAGCAAAACACTGACCAGAAAATGCGAGCAGGAAATAAAGCGCTGCCTTGGCTGTCTTGCACATGGGTGGATTTCTCTGTTCTATGCATCCTTTTTTTTTGTTTTTCAGGTGATAGAAGAATTGCAGACGTCGCCTATGAATAACGACGAAAAGGAGTTGCTTCAGCTGCTGTCCACGCCACACCTCAGGGTAAGAGACTCTGTTGCTTGGCTCAGGAATGGGGTGAAGGTCGGGTTGCCGGCTTCCAGGTGGGGCCTGGAGATCTCCTGGAATTATATCTGATCTACAGGCTACACTGGGGAAGGCAATTGAGACTTATGCCCTGCGGGACTTAGTTCAGTTTGGCAGGCCCTATAAGACGGAGATGTTCCTCCAGGAATATGGGTGAGGGCAACGACAATAGTCGATTAACTATCTCCCTTCCTTTCCCTCCTTTCCTTGTTCTTCCCTTCCCTTCCTCATTCTCCCCTTCCTTTCTCTTCCTTTCCTTTTCCTCCCCTCCTTTCCTCATTCTTCCCTTCCCTTTCCCTTTCCCTTTCCTTTTCCCTTTCCCTTTCCCTTTCCCTCCTTTCCTCGTTCTTCCCTTCCCTTCCTCATTCTCCCCTTCCTTTCTCTTCCTTTCTCTTCCCTTCATTTCCCTCATTTCCTCGTCCTTCCCTTCCCTTCCCTTCCCTTCCCTTCCCTTCCCTTCCCTTCCCTTCCCTTCCCTTCCCTTCCCTTCCCTTCCCTTCCCTTCCCTTCCCTTCCCTTCCCTTCCCTTCCCTTCCCTTCCCTTCCTTTCCCTTCCCTTCCCTTCCTTCTCCTTATTCTCTTCCCTTCCCTTCCCTTCCCTTCCCTTCCCTTCCCTTCCCTTCCCTTCCCTTCCCTTCCCTTCCCTTCCCTTCCCTTCCCTTCCCTTCCCTTCCCTTCCTCATTCTCCCCTTCCTTTCTCTTCCCTTCCCTTCCTTTCCCTTCCCTTCCCTTCCTTTCCCTCCCTTCCTCATTCTTCCCTTCCCTTCCCTTTCCTCATTCTCCCCTTCCTTTTTCTTCCCTTCCCTTCCTTTCCCTCCCTCCCTCATTCTCCCCTTCCCTTCCCTTCCCTTCCTTGAGATGGCAGCGAGGGAAGGGCATTCTGTGCATGCTCTGAAACACACTGTTGTCCAGTAAGTGAGCAGAAGATGAATAATGGCATTTGAAAAAGGAACAAGCAGGCTTACAGCACATTCCCATGTATAATTACTCTGGGCTAAGCACATTGAAATGAACGAACTTAGACTGGAACCTTAGGATCACGCTGTTCATCTCAAGTGCAAACCACTGGCCTTCCGAGAGATGGGCTTTGAGCCCCAGATCTGGGCCTTCTTTGGAAACCCTTTATCCCTCATTCCAGAATTTAGGCGTGAGGAAAAAATTTTTACTTGGGAAATTTCACTTTTGAATTTTAAAAACCCATTGGCTTTTATTCAACTTCTTGCTGAAATTTTCCAGGTTTCAAAACTTGATCCCGAAATTTACCAGTTCTCCCTGCTGCAGCTTCTCAAGTCCACGTGGCTTTGGGGAGAACTGAATGCCCAGTCATGCCTAGTTGAGCATTCGTTTCCCCCCCGCCCCCCCCCACACACACACCTGATGTTTCCCAGGACTATGGGGATTCGGGAAACATTGACGCTGAAGGGGGGTTGGAGAGGAAGAGAGCACTTCAATTGAATGCTGGAGTCCATTATTCAGTTGCCGTTCTCTCTCTTCCCCCCCACCTCGGCTCCTTGTGGACTTGGGAACCAGCAGCAGGTGTGGGGGCTTGAGCTCCAGGTGAAAAAACTGCATTATGTTCGGCTTTTCGGCCCCGGGGCAATTCGGTTCTGCTGAATACCCTGGATTTTTTCCCCAATGAAGGGGAAACTCGAAAAAAGCCGCTATGGCTTTGTTTGGTTCTCAAGTAGTTCTAAAAACCATTCTAGATGTGTGGGGATAGTTGCAGCTCCCCACTGGGATGGAAAGGCACTCTGTGCATGCTCAGAGGCAGTTCCCTTAATACTTATTTCTTTTGGCGTAGAAACAGCCGGTTTATCCCCCTAGCAGAGCTGCCCTTCAGGGTTCTCCCCCGGCAGTGTTTAATCACCCTTACCTAGTCATTTAAACGTATTGCTTTTCGTTCTGCGTTCAATGCATAATGCAAACGGCAGCTTCCCTTGCTAGCGGGAGTCTTTCAATTTCTCACTGTGGGGATAGAGGTCTTTAACTCTCTTTTCCTTCTCGGTTTGAATAGACAGATAATGAACTGGCTTTTCAAAGTAGGGGTTTTAATAACTTTTACTGAAAACCAGAAGATGGGGAGACAATGCTTCCAAATGGGTTCAAATTGCCGAGGTCTATAATAGGCTCGGAACAAATTGGAAATGCAGGTTGTGCAGAGGAGGGACTGTTTAACAAATTATCTTTTTTTCTTTGAACAAGCTGATGAAAATAATGGCAATTTAGATCCTGCCTTGCAAAGAAACCACGAGCACGAAATCACGAGCACGAAAGAGATTGTGCATGCGTGATGTAAAAATGCACGCGTTTATATAACATTATGTAACGTGTGAACTGTATCGCGCGCGTGTGTCAAGCATACTGTTTGGGCTCTTGGTAAGCTGGGTTTTTTTTTTGCAAAGCTACCGCAGTCTAAGCCCACTGATTTGAATAGGCTTTGGGTGAAGTATCTGTGCATAGAATTTCACTGCTAGCCGGCATCCTCAGAAAAAGCAGCCAATGGCAAACCTGTTTGTCTCTTGCCTTGAAAAACAGAACTTTCTACCACCAAGCTGTGTTTGTTCAGTTCTGTTCTTTGTGACCCCTCTCTCTCTCTCTCTCAATGGCTCATTCCTCACATGCAGAATAATGCACTTTCAAACTGCTTTCAGTGCTCTCTCAAGCTGTGTGGAATAACAAAATCCACTTGCAAACAGTTGTGAAAGTGGTTTGAAAATGCATTATTTTGCGTGTATGGAAGGGGCCTATGTTTTACTTTCCCTTCCATTCTGCCCCCCCTTCCTTTGCTCTGATCTGTTGGTATATAGCAGTGATGGCGAACCTTTTAGAGACCGGGTGCCCAAACTGCAACCCAAAACCCACTGATTTATCGCAGAGTGCCAACACGGCAATTTAACCTGAATACTGAGGTTTTAGTTTAGAAAAAACAACTCATACATTAACATCTTTTGTCTTAAAAGAAAAACACAAAAACAGAGTTTTAAATGATACAAACAATGTTTTATTGAAAGGTAAAAGTTTGCATTTGGCATGCTTTTGAACAATTAATGTGATTTTTGCTGATGTATGCCTGCTGATAATTTGCCTAACCTTGGCTCATACTTGGTAAGTTTGAGAGCAACACATGTAGCACTCAAGTCATCTGTTAGTCTGTTTCTTGTGTCAGATTTGAAGGGGAAGGAAGAGGGGGAGATGACAGCATGCGTGCCCACAGAGAAGGCTCTGAGTGCCACCTTGGGCACGCGTGCCATAGGTTCGCCATCATGGGTCTATAAACTGAGAGAATGAGAGACCCATCTTTGATTCGAATACAGGACTCTGTCTTTTCAGTCCTGATCCCCCAGCTGGGGTGCAGACATTTTAGCTAGCTCTGTTCATTAAACAGAATCTTGTTCTCATCAGGGGCTTTGCCCTTTTACCCAAGGAGAAGCATTTGACAGTCTGCTCTTGTTTGGGCCCTTTCTGCACGGACCAATAAACGCGGGGTGCAGCTGGGGTACATGAACCCAATGCAGCCCTGGGCTGTTTGCACTGCTCTGTGTGGGTGGCTCCGGATACAACGGGGCTGACTCTGGGGCCTTAGCATAGAGACGCGTCTGTTGTTTGTTTGTCTTCACTCTCTCTGCCGTGCAGCTATGCAGCTGGCCACGAATGACCCTTGCAGCCATACTGACATCTCTGGACGTCCGTGCCCTCCTGCGTGGCTACGGCTTCAATCCAGCCTTTCTAAAAAGAATCACTGATAGTGTGACTCTCATTTAAGTTGGGTTGTGGGCAGTGGTGGGATCCAAAAATTTTAGTAACAGGTTCCCATGGTGGTGGGATTCAAACTGTGGCGTAGCCCCCCCCTAATAGGGAGGCTTGGGTGGGAAGAGACACGATGGGGGTAAGCCCGGAGGCTGTGGCAAGGACGCAGCCGCTGCGCCAGTCCTTGGGCAGGAAACGAATGCACGCAGGCACAGGCTGCCGCACATGCCGGTGCACCTCCTGCTGGACTGCTTCAAGTTCTGTGCGCTACTGCTGAGAGGAGGAACGTAACGAAGGCAAAAGGAATCCACGTGGCAAAATCACCAATTAGTAACCCCCTCTCGGCACACACAAATAATTAGTAACTTACTCTCGGGAACCTGTGAGAACCTGCTGGATCCCACCTCTGGTTGGAGTGGATAAAGTGAGGCAGACCCGCTGCAGGGGCAGGAACTGTGCAAAGTTCCCTCCCATAACAGATTACATCCCATCCTTATCCCACGTTAGATGGCCCGTGCGGAAAGGGCCTTGGAGATGCTTTGAGAACTGTTGCAATTGGGAGAACCACTGGGAGGTCACTGGCTGTCCTCCCCAGATCCGAGAGGCCCTGTAGGCAGTGGCTCACCTGAACCGCACAAAGCCATCTCATTGGTGCTTTCAGCTGCTCCTTATCGGTTCTGCAAGATCCCCTCTTCTTCCCCCTTCCCAAGCCTAAAACAAAAAGGGGGAATCTCCTGGTTTTGCAGTAGGCAGTGGTGGGATCCAAAAATGTTAATAACAGGTTCCGATGGTGGTGGGATTCAAACAGTGGCGGCGCCGCACACACGCACTTCCAGTCCCTATTGGGCAGGGAGGTTGCTTTAGTAACCCCTTCTCGGCACTCAGAAAAAAATTAGTAACCACTTCTAGAGAAGTGGTGAGAACTGGTTGGATCCCACCTCTGGCAGTAAGCCTTGGAATGCGGCAAGATGTCTTGTGGCTTTCTTGTCTTCTCTGATGCTCTGTGGAAGGCAGCTCCCTGGCCTGCTTCCAATGCTGGAGATGGATATGGAAATCTCCCTGAATCAGGTAGGTTTGGAAATGCTCAGCAAGGCTGCTTTCGGAGCATTTCTGAAGTCAGCACAAGGTCTGGGATATCTTCCTGCCTTTAAGAAGAAGAAGAAGAGTTTGGATTCATGCCCCCACCTTTCTCTCCTGTAAGGAGGCTCAAGGTGGCTTTCAAGCTCCTTTCCCTTCCTCTCTCCACAACAGACACCTGATGAGGTAGGTGGGGCTGAGAGAGTTCCCAAGAACTGGGACTAGCCCAAGGTCCCCCAGCAGGAATCTAGGCGTGTGGAAACACATGTGGTCCACCAGATAAGCCTCTCCACCCACTCAGGTGGAGAAGTGGGGACTCAAACCCAGTTCTCCAGATTAGAATGCACCTGCTCTTAACCACTACACCACGTGGGGAAGGGAGACTAATTAGGTGGCCACCATCCTCAGTCATCGGCCTGGCGGAACATCTCTTTCTTGCAGGCCTTGTGAAATTGCATCTTGAAGATCGCCTTCCAGTTTAAGGCCATCTAAAATGGAATGGAGCTCAGGTGGTGCCACAGCGTCAAACGGAGGCACACATGTTGTTAATGAAATCTTGGGATTCTTTTGTGGCGCGTCCTCGTGCCTTCGCGACGGCCTCCCCCGTTCCTTCCCCATCAATATGCATCTACTCATTCCGAAATCAGTGTATCCCCTGAAGTGTGGGGGGAAAAATACTTCCAATAGAAACTCCGCTGCAGCTTCATGGCTGGCTGCCAGCGCAGATTCATTGTATGAAATATTTAATGATACCAGGCAAGAGCAGCGGCGATGTGCTTTTTGGATTTATCTCCCATCTAATTAAAAATGCGCCGAAAAAGCACGGAAAGGCCGTTTCAGAGAAGAAAAAGGAAGCCGGGATTTGGGTCCAGAACTGAGCTTCGGGAACCTCTGTGTCTGTGTGAGCGCCTGCAAGCTAGCAACCAAGGGTCTTGCGAAGGGGTGGTATGACCCCAATATCCGCTTTGCCATCATCAGCTGTTCCTAAGATGGGGTCGGCAGGGTCGGGCTCATCTTGGGTGCCTGCCAAGTGATTGCCGTCTGTGTGCAGAACCGGGGTATGGTTCTGCTGTATTAAATGTGGCATATCTTGCTGCAAAAGAGTCTTGTGGACTCCATTTACAGATGGGATTATCCTTGCAGAATTCCTGGGGACACTCATGTGGGTAACCCCCAGTGGTGGTGAACCTTTGGCACTCCAGATGGGCTGATGGGAATTGTAGTCCATAACATCTGGAGTGCCAAAGGTTCGCCACCATGGCCCTATGGCTTAAGCCTGATCTTTGTCTGGAGTCACCTGCCATTCTCATGGTGTCTTTAGACAGAACCTACAGTGGCAAGAGTTGTGGTTAAAGTGTTGGACTAGGAGCTGGGAGACCCAGGTTCGAACTTCCGCTCTTGTGAAGACACAGAAGGGAGCAAGATGGATGTATAAAGTTTCCCCAATTGGGGAAGTGTTGATTTTTATTTATTTAATGTATGTACTTCATTTATCCCCCCCCCCCATTTCTCCCCAAATGGGGGCCCAAAGTAGCTTACAACATTTTTTACTCTCCAGTTTACCCTCACAAAACTCCGTGAGGTAGATTAGTTTCATGTATTGTCGAAGGCTTTCACAGCCGGAATCATTGGGGTGCTGTGTGGTTTCCAGGCTGTGTGGCCATGTTCTAGCAGCATTCTCTCCTGACGTTTTCGCCTGCATCTGTGGCTGGCATCTTCAGATCCTCTGAAGATGTCAGCCACAGATGCAGGTGAAACGTCAGGAGAGAATGCTGCTAGAACACGGCCATACAGCCGGGAAACCACACAGCACCTCTAGATTAGTTTGATTGTTTGACAAGGCCAAGCAAACTTTCCCTGGCAGAGTAGAGGTTTCAACCTTCGTCCCTGGGATCCTAGTCTGACATTTTAGGCCTCTTGGTATAAATGGGAAAAAAGAGTGTTTTGCCAAGACATACTTTACACAGTACTGTTTTAGGTGCGTAACGAAGACTGTAAAATAAAATAACCTTCCCATTTCTTCCCTCAGTTGCTGGAATTGTGTTCAGTAACCGAAGAAACTTCCCAAGCTGAGCAAACAGCGTTCTCTCTCTCTCAGGTGTTCTTTATTTCAGTGAACTAATCTAATATGGTTTGCTGGTACAGGAAGGCAGTCATCGGCAGTATTAGTTTGTGGTTAGATTATTGGATTAAGCCGAAGTAATCTGGGTTCAGGGAATCTTCTCGGGTGACTTGGGTTCTCTTGCTCAGCCAAAAAGATCTCAAAAGGTTGTCATGAGTTTAAAATGGAGAAGGCCTATGGGTGGTAGCATTTGGTATACTATATTACTATAGATAATAGATACTATAGATAATACTATAATCCCAATGGCACCTGGTGGGCCACTGCGAGTAGCAGAGAGCTGGACTAGATGGACTCTGGTCTGATCCATCTGGCTTGTTCTTATGTTCTTATGTTCTTATCTCAGAGCAGAGTCGGACAATTTGTGAGAAAGTTCGTTCCTGTTTCGTCTTTCACATTACTCTTTCTCTCTCTCCCCCTTTCTCTTCCATCTCCAAGGCAATGCTTGTTGTACACGACACGGTGGCCCAGAAGAATTTTGACCCCGTCCTTCCTCCTTTGCCGGACAACTTCGATGAAGATTTCGACGAGGAGTCCGTAAAAATAGTTCGCCTTGTGAAGAATAAGGAGCCCTTGGTACGTAGGCGTGTTTGTTCGAACAGCATTTCTCTAAAGCCGTGAGGAAATCAGGAGCTGAAGAGAATGGGATGCTCTCTGAGGATTTGAAGGCGACCGAGGAAGGAGAGAAGGTGAAATGAAAAAAAATAGTGAGAGGAAAATCCTAGGGAGCTGATACCTGCAGGCGCTGCTTCTCAAAGTTTATTGAAGAAATGTACATGCCACCTCTCTAGGTCAAAATGAACACCTAACACCAGAGTGTAGAATCCAACCAGCTTTTCTGCTGAAGAAAAGGGAGTGAGGGATCTCTTTTGACCACCCATAAGATCTGGCTGGCCTCAACAAGGGCCAGGGCTTTTACTGCCCTGGCCCCTACCTGGTGGAACAGGCTCCCTAAGGAGACCAGAGCCCTGAGGGACCTTCAAAGTTTCTGCAGGGCCTGCAAAACAGACCTGTTCTGCCAGGCTTTTGGCCAGCTGGGATGACCATCTGACCCTCATACTATCTTGGTCTCCCATGGGCGGGAATGGGGTTGGGATAAGTCACCTTCTGCAATTTTTAAATTGTTTAAATTCTATTAACTTAATATTGTTATAGATTGTTTTTATATTTGTATTTATGATGTTGATGTACACAGCCCTGAGCCCTCCGGGGGAGGGCGGTTTAAAAATGTAAGTAAGTAAGTAAGTAAGTAAGTAAGTAAGTAAGTAAGTAAGTAAGTAAGTAAGTAAGTAAGTAAGTAAGTAAGTAAGTAAATAAATAAATAAATAAATAAATAAATAAATAAATAAATAAATAAAGGCTGAGTTGGAGATCGTGGGGAACCTAAATATATCAAAGCAGTGTGAAACGTGGGTTGCATGAAGGATGGGAATTTGGTAAGACCAAGCGAAAAGCTAGCTGTATCCAACTCATAGAAACCATGACAGAAATTATCAATATTAAAGCAAGTCTAGCATCAAACATGTCCAACAAACTTTTAAAACCTTGAAAATATCTGTAAAAGAGTCTTCAGGATAGAAGCAGGACTCGTGTCTAAAATGAGAGATCTGTTTTCGGATCCTGACCTGCTGGTTGGAAGGGAAGAGACAGCAGATGTAGGATATGGTTATAACATCTCCCTAGCAGAGGGCAGGTTGGGGTACAGACATAAGGAGGGGGATTCATTGGTTAATTTTTAGTTTTAAAACAAATTAACTACCATGACTCTCAGCTTATTCTGTGAATGGGAGTTAAGGGGAGGGAGTCTGAATTGCAGCACCGTTTGTCACCAAACCACTATTTTTGTCGTTCGTTGGAGAATGACAAAATAAACTAGTTTTGTCTGTCGGGGATGGTTTTATCCTTTGGAAGAGAGTGAGCGGAATCCCATCAGGCACCTTGTCAAGATGTTATAGGCCAATGCGGCATGTTGATGAATGTCTCGTCTCTGTTCCAGGGGGCCACCATCCGGCGCGATGAGCACCGTAGGCTGTAATTTTGTGGTGTATACGAGGATCATGAGAGGCTGGTGACAGATATGCAGTGAAAGTACGTTTTTCCAATGGTACAGGTTTTTTGCAGCAAACAAGGTTGAAATATTCTATTTGTTCCAATCGGTAACGTGCCGTCGTCGTATGGCGTTACAGCGCATCAAAACTGACGGGCCTGTTATTTCCCGCCAAACACGAGGAAACAAAGAAAGGTGAACGGAAATAACTGATCGTCTCAAAATTTAAACATGCAAATGCAGGATCCCTTCAGCTCGTCCTCCCCGCTTGCTAACCCAGGGAAAAGAAGGCATGCCAAGAATAGCAGCTGTAGACACAAATTTTTATCAGCAGTTCATTTTGGCAACTCGGAAAGCCATGCTAGGGCTGTTAACAGTGACCTTCCAATGAGCAAGCCTTATTCTTCGTTGTTCCTTGTTTTCAGTATTTCTAACAATAATATTCCCAAGGCCGTTTAGAAATGACCAGATAGCTAGAAATCCACCCCACCCATTCCTCTATTGGACTGTCAGTGGATTCATTTTGCCCTTTGTCCTATTCAGAAGCTTATAGGAAATTAAAAGGTCAACTATTGGATAGAGAGTTCTCTACCTTGATCACCGCAGCCAAGAAAATATGCTCCCCCCTGTATTTTTCTCTCCCATTTGAACGGGGCCACTTGGCATACTACCTGTATTGCTTAATAAACCCTGTTCAAAGGAGAGCCATAATGCTTGCCAGGTTTAATGTTATGTCTTCTGCCTTGTTACATGGCAGATTTAATAAGCAAGAAAAGGCTAAAAAAGATTGTACCCATGTAATGATGGCTCAGTTGAGATCTCCTGGCCCACCAATTTACTACACTGTACTCCAGATTCAAGGAAATCAAAGAATCCAGAGTATGTAGAATCTTACTCCTTTACATTTACCCCCCATCTCCCAGATTTAATTGGATTACACTGCTTACATTTGGACAACCCACCTGGTTCAGCCTTCTCTCTGTATGATAGTGGCAGACTTTCTCCTGGAAATTACTAAACATCAGTAGATTTCCTTTGACCTAACATTTATTTCCTGTATTGTATATGCTTTTTAATCCGTTTTTTTTATTATTGTTGTACTGTTGTCTATGCCAATAAAGGCTTGCTTCTAGAAATCCACCTTCCCCCCCGCCCCCGTGCTCCAAATAAACAGATGACTTCTGTGAAGGGATAACTTTTCAATCGCCTGTACAGTCAAAGGTTTTCATGGCTGGAACCAACTGGTTGTGGTGGGATTTCCGGACTGTGTGGCTGTGGTCTGGTGGTTTTGCTCCCAACATTTTGCCCGCATCTATGGCTGGCTTTGGAGGCATGTCACAGGATGATGTGTTTCTCTCCGTGGCACCTCTCACCGTGAAACACATTTCAGATTGTGTGATTGGCTCAGGGTCACCCAATAAGCTTCCATGGTGTGAGTGGGGATTTGGACCTTTACCACTATGCTGTCTCTTCTTGAATAGTATAAGTAGCTTTATTTGTATCGGTAGCTTTGATCTCTATCTTCCATGCCTTTTCTTTGCTGGGTGACCTTCGGCCAGTCGTACACTCTCAGCCTGACCTACCTTACAGGGTTGTAGTGGGGATAAAATGAAAGAGAGGAGAAGAGTGTAAAGCTGCTTTGGGTCTACATTGGGGAGCTAGGTGGGGTATAAACCGAGTAAATAATTTTTTTTTCAGTTAAGTATTTCCTTTCTCCTGTTAGTGGATTACCGCTCAGAAAATACCTTTTAATGGTATTGTCTGGGCCTCCTTGGAGGCAGAGTGGTTAGAGAAAACTGCTTATGATGGTTATTCCACAGAGAACAACTTTTCCTGGGTGGTTTGCCAGAGCCCTAACTTTTAGCGGCATTGTAAGATTTTTCTGCATATACAAGTGTTAGATTTAGTTCCTATATGTGGGGGAAGGCAGAAGTTAATTTTTTTTTTAAAGAAAAATGCTTGCCACAATGATTGAAGTCTACTGCAGAGAAGCTGGGTAAAGGGCACTTTATTTATTGCTTGCTTGCATCATTTTAAGTCTGCTTTTCTCGCTGAGAAGCAAAGTACATGACCACTAATAATAATGCAGGAAGAGCAGCGCTGTACATACAACCAAAGGAAAGTCAAGACCGTTGCGCAAAAGACACAGTAAAGCAGGAACTACCAGATGAGAGAACAATACCTTGTCCTACCTGCAGGTTGCAGGGTTATTTTTTCCACTCTTGAAAACATTTCGTATGAGGGCTATGCAGTCTTTTTCCCTATAAGAGTGAGTTTTGACCTTACATAAATATATGCGGGAGAGAGTAAAGGAGGTGCACTGGGAATACCATCACAATGGGAGATAAGCTATCAGGCGTGCAATCCTAAACCCTAGCGTGGTGTAATAGTTAAGAGCAGGTACACTCTAATCTGGAGAACCGGGTTTGATTCCCCGCTCTGCCACTTGAGCTGTGGAGGCTTATCTGATCAGCCAGATTAACTTGTGCACTCCAACGCATGCCAGCTGGGTGACCTTGGGCTAGTCACAGTTCTTTGGAGCTCTCTCAGCCCCACTCACCTCACAGGGTGTTCGTTGTGGGGCTGGGGAGAGGGAAAGGAGTTTGTCAGCCCCTTTGAGTCTCCTCACAAGAGAGAAAGGGGGGATATAAATCCGAACTACTACTACTACTACTACTACTACTACTACTACTACTACTACTACTACTACTACTACTACTACTACTACTACTACTACTTCTTCTTGTTCTTGTTCTTGTTCTTGTTCTTGTTCTTCTTGTTCTTCTTCTTCTTCTTGTTCTTGTTCTTGTTCTTGTTCTTGTTCTTCTTCTTCTTCTTGTTCTTCTTCTTGTTCTTCTTCTTGTTCTTCTTCTTGTTCTTTTTCTTCTTCTTCTTCTTCTCCCCTCTCCCCTCTCCCCTCTCCCTCCTCCTCCTCCTCCTTCTCCCTCTCCCTCTCCCCCTCGTGCACAGGAACTGTTTGTAATGAGCTGTGGAATCCTTTGCATTTTCCGTGTTAGAAAATACAGACGCCTTTTAATATATTTTCCCTCTTTTTCTTCCTAGGTCTTGTGCACGTGGGAGATGAGCTGCGTGAAGTGAATGGCGTTGTTGTTCTTCACAAAAGGCCTGAGGAAATAAGCCAGATTTTGGTGGGTGCTGTCCCCCCCCTCTGCTTGAACAATGGGTATAAGGGGCCTGGGGTCTGTCCCTTGCATGCATGAGGGGGAGACAAAAGGAGAGACAGCGTGGTGTAGTGGTTAAGAGCAGGTAGATTCTAATCTGGAGAACTGGGTTTGATTCCCCACTCCTCCACCTGAGTGGCAGAGGCTTTTTTGGTGAACCAGATGTGTTTCCGCACTCCTACATTCCTGCTGGGTGAGCTGGGACTAGTCACGATTCTCAGTACTCTCTCAGCCCCACCTGCCTCACAAGGGGTCTGTTGTGGGGAGAGGAAGGGTAAGGAGTTTGTAAGCCACCTTGAGTCTCCTTACAGGAGAGAAAGGTGGGATATAAATCCAAACTTCTCCTCTTCCTCCTCCTGCTGCTGCTGTTTTTGTTTAATCTTGAAGTTAAAACCTAGTATACCTGCAAAAATGTTTCTGGCACTATGTCTCTCTGTTTTGCTGGTTTTCTACTTGCAGAAAGCTTGGTATGCAGAGGAGCATTTAACATTTAATCACATTCCCCTCGGTTTGAAATAGTGGTGGCCATTCCAGTATCTAGCCTTGTTGAAAGTCCAGGAGGCTAACTCCACCCCCCAACCTCTTCTGGAAGTCTGTCCACAAGCATGGGACAGCCACTAAAAATGTTAGAGCTTGGCCCATGGCACCATGTGCCTTATGTTGGAAGAGAAGGACTTTATGCTGTTTCCTGCCTCAACCTACAGAGGGGGTTTCACTAGATAGCCAGTGGCTAGATAGGAACCTAGGAATTGTCACCTTTACTCTATCATGCTGGTTCTATCCCTTTGATATTAGGCTGATACTCTTAGGGACTTCCTTCCTTCCGGCTACTTCTCGAGACCTCTCCATCTTACATCACCTGCGAGAACAGGTCATGAGCAAAAAGGGAAAACTTCACTTATACGTAGTATAGAAAACTAGTTAGTAAAGCTGTTGGCAGAAATGGCAAAACTTCCTTTGCTGATTAGAGACAAGAATCTATCGAGATAACTGGAAACTTTCGATGAAATGTTTACACAAAACAAAAATGAAACAATGAGTTGTGGTTTTGAGGAGATTTAATTGTGCTAGAGAAGGGTGTGAATCTTTTGAGGGATAGTATTTAAGGTTTAATATTTCTACTTTTTGGAACTCAGCAGGAAGTGGTAAACTTTAAGGATATCTATAGTCGGTGCAGAACAAATTTATTTTTCGTATTGTGATCTTCTGAAGTGTTAGGTATTGGTATTGTGTGTCTTTTAAAATAGAAATAAAACAATACAGATGGCCCAGGTATGCAAGGTTCCTCTTTTTTGTAAAGTTCTGCAACTAGAGCTCTTGGTGGATTTCTGTTTCTTTTGCAGGGCCCAAGTAAGATTGGAACCTTGGTGGTATATGAGGGTGCAAAGGGCAGGTGGACCCAGCAGCCATATTTCACTCCATTCCAGCCCATTCTCCTTCTTCTGAGAGCTAGCATAGTGTAGTGGTTAAGAGCAGGTGCACTAATCTGGAGGAACCGGGTTTGATTCTTCTTCTTCTTCTTCTTCTTCTTCTTCTTCTTCTTCTTCTTCTTCTTCTTCTTCTTCTTCTTCTTCTTCTTCTTCTTCTTCTTCTTCTTCTTCTTCTTCTTCTTCTTCTTCTTCTTCTTCTTCTTCTTCTTCTTCTTCTTCTTCTTCTTCTTCTTCTTCTTCTTCTTCTTCTTCTTCTTCTTCTTCTTCTTCTTCTTCTTCTTCTTCTTCTTCTTCTTCTTCTTCTTCTTCTTGCCGTTGTCCTGCTCCACATGGCTTTTGCCATGCAAGTCCTGTGATCTATAGTGTAGCCCTTTTCAGTGATCAAAGCAGATCCCCGCCTCCCTTTTACACCAGCAGAGAATTGGGTTGGATCCAACCCGAACCAAGGAAAGATCAGTGTGATCCAACATCCATTCTCTGTCATCTTGTTTTCATCTGTTTTTCTAATTAAACCGAACGATTTTCCTCATGGTCTCCAAAAGAGTCTTTTAATTAGGAATGCGGCTCTCCTGTCATCCCGGCACTGCAGAGAACCACTTAGGGTGCCAACTTGGGCACAGGGTTAATTATATAGTCACGAGGCACACCTCTTCCGTGCCAAGGAGGACGTGACGTGCGCGGCAACTCCCACGCTGGGGACTTAACAAAGGCCTTGTTGACGCCGCAGCAATTAGCATTGCTGTTGCAAACGTCTCTTCCAAATGAAGCCAGTAGGGCAGAAATTGGCTGCAAGATTGTAGAGTAGCCAAGGGCACCTTAATCACTAGTTCTGTCTTCCTGGTGTTTTTTTTTTTAAAAAAAAAAGGAAAAAAGAAATCGGGAGATGCAGCAAAAAAGGAAGATCTTTTAAAGAGGACAATTTTGTGGAATTTTAGTTTGGGCAAACTGGAGGAGACGGGGAGATTAGAGAGATAGGACCAAAAATATTTGGGAAGAACTCTAGGTTTCTTCCTGAGTCAGAGTAGGGAAGGATTGCACTACCTGGTTTGTTCATCTCCACTTAGTCTGAGACTCTGGCCTTCTTTGTTTATGGGGTACACTGTGAGGCACTGGGGATGTTTAGTTTGGTAAAGAGAAGGTGAAGAGGTGACATGATAGCCATGTTTAGATATTTGAAGAGATGTCATGGTGGTGAAGGAGCAAGCTTGTTTTCTGCTGCTCCAGAGACTAGGACCAGGAGTGATGGGTTCAAGGTGAAAGAAAAGAGATTCCACTTAAACATCAGGAAAAACATCCTGACAATCAGGGCTGTTTGACAGTGGAATGCATGACCTCAAAGTGGGGTGGAGTCTCCATCTTTGGAGGCTTTTAAAGAGAGGCTGGATGGTCATCTAACAGGAGTGCATTGATTGTGTGTTCCTGCATTGATAGCCCCTGGGGTCTCTTCCAACTCTATGATTCTATGATAGCCCTTGGGGTCTCTTCCAACTCTATGATTCTATGATATTTCCTTTCCTTATGAGGATTCTTCCTTCCATGTTGAGACTTGGTCAAGATCCATCTTGACCTTAGATCCCCTCATCCATGCACTCAGTTCTTCATTAAAGGCCGCCAGCCCCGCATTACGAGAAGATTGTGGACATGTGAATAAAAATACCCACCCATCTCCCCCATCTTATCTGTTCTGCTCCTGGTGGATTACAGATTGACCGATAGAGCAAATGTGACCAGACAAACCTAGTGCCCAACAGCAAGTAATGCACATGTTTAACAAGTTCCCAGAATGAAATGATCTTATCGGTATGAGGAATGGTGTGTTGATAAGAAAGGTCGGAAGAGGAAAGGAGACGTGGCCAGCAAAAAAAAGCAGTTCACCAGCAAAACAGTTTTGCAAGAGAATAATCTTGCAAAGCCCGGCAATGAAGTTTGTCCATCAACTATTCATTTTCATGCTCGTTACTCTCGGCTGCCTCCCTCGAGGCCTTTGCCGCATACAAAGTTCGGTTTAGAAATTCCTTGGGGCTAAAACTGCGCCTTTTGTTCACGCAGATAGGATTGTGTGTTCTGATACAGTGCTGCATAAGGGAACAATATTTTGGCCCAGTGGCTAACTCCTCCTCCTCCTCCTCCTCCTCCTCCTCTTCTTCTTCTTCTGCTTCTTCTTCTGCTTCTGCTTCTGCTTCTGCTTCTGCTTCTGCTTCTTCTGCTTCTTCTGCTTCTTCTGCTTCTTCTTCTTCTTCTTCACATAATGTACCTCATAGAGTTGTTGTGAAGATAAAGACAAGATGAAGGAGGCAAGAGCCATGAATTTGCTCTGAGAAAGGGTGGGTTAAAAATGTATGAGATGCATTATGGAGCTGTAGTCAAGTTCTCAACAAGATAGCGTACATGGAGAGCTTGGAGCCCTCTCAAGCATTGTGCAAAATGCAAAGTATTATTGCTACCACATCATTGTGGAGCGTCCTAGACCCGGCTGAGTATTTTTATTATAGTTCTGTGCTTTATAAACAACGGAGACAGTTCCTCTGAGCTCTTGTCACTTAATGAGTAGAAAAAGCAAGCCTGTTGTCTTCCCAGGAAGGGTAGCATCTTTTCATCTTCCCCAATGAAAAAAAAAATCAAGCGAAAGAATCCTTTGATGGGTCAATTAATATTTCAAATGTGGGTAGCGGCATTTCCTGGCCTCCCAGAATTCGTATTTAGGCTGCAGGAAGGAGCACAAAAACACAAGCGGCGGCTTCTTTCGAGCCGTGGCAGCTTTCACAACAAAGGTGCCCAGAAGTCGGCATTCAGGGACTCGCTGATAAGTTCGGCTTCGCTTGAGGGATTCAGGTGACAGAAAAGGGGAACCGTCTGCTTCAGTTCCGTTTCAATGTCAGCTGCGGCATCTGCCTGTTTGGTAGATTCTGGCAATGCGCTGTTGAACGGGCGCGCTATCTCTCCTTGAATGCTGAAAGTATTGAGTGGGGCAGGGAAAGGAATCCTCCTCCAGGGACAAAGCAGTAAATGAAAAAAAAATAGGGACTGTTTTTCAGAACAGAGCAACCAGGTGGGAGGGGAGCTTATGACAGCAACACCGTTTGACGGTTGTTGTGTAGCTCCACTGCATATGCGTTGTGCCCCAGCCCCCTGTTCTCCGCCGAAAAGAGCCGGCTTCTGCAATGTATTCATTATTACTGAAATCCTGGAAATGCCTGTGCACTGGAGTATTTTGCATAATTTCTTCTGCTTTTGCTAACCATGAGGAGGGTGGGGCGATGAGAAATGCAGAAGCCTTTACCATATATCACTGGTGGCGAACCTTTGGCACTCCAGATGTTATGGACTACAATTCCCATCAGCCCCTGCCAGCATGGCTAATTGGCCACAGGCATATATGTTGCTTATTTATCTTGTTATGATTTACGGATTCTTTAATGTGTAATTGAATTGTGGAATCCACTACCAGTGGACGTAATGATAACTAGGAGACAAGATGGCTGTAAGCCCTGACCTGGAGGGCCTGATCTCTTTAGATCTCAGAAGCTAAGCAGGGTCAGCCCTGGTTAATATTTGGATGGGAGACCACCAAAGAATACCAAGAATGTTACACAAAGACAGGCTACGGCAACCAACGCCCTTCATCTCTTGTGCTGAAAATCCCTGGGTTTGCCAGGGCTTTCAAAGAGAGTAAGACAAATTCATGGAGGACAAGATCCATCGCTATCTACAATGACCCTAAGATGAACCTTCACATCCCAAGGCAGCAAACCTATGAATACCAATGCTAGGAGGCAACATCAGGAGAAGGTCTTGGCCAGTGTGGTGTAGTGGTTAAGAACCAGTGGATTCTAATCTGGAGAACCGGGTTTGATTCCCCACTCCTCCACCTCAGTGGCTTATCTGGAGAACCAGGTGTGTTTCCACACTCCGCTGGGTGACCTTGGGCTAATCACAGATTCTCTCTGAACTCTCTCAGCCTCACCTACCTCCCAAAGTGTCTGTTGTGGGGAGAGGAAAGGAGCTTGGAAGTCACCTTGAGTCTCCTTACAAGAGGGAAAGGTGGGGTATGAATCCAAACTCTTCTTCTTCTCTTCTTCTCTCTGCCTGGTTGTTGGCCCTGCATAGTAACTTGTTGGCTGCTGTGTGAAACAGCATGCTTGGCTAGATGGACTGGCAGTCTGATCCAGCAGGACTCTCCCGATGTCCTTATTTGCTTCATGTATCATCTGCCTTTCTCACTGAGACTCAAAGTTTAAGTACTAAATTAAACAATGCAATAAAACAGTGTAATAAAACAGTGTGATAAACAGTGCAATAAAACTAAGGGTTTTTTTCACAGACGCTAAATTATAACCCTATTCCCTTTATAAAAACGCCTTCCCGAGCAGTCCTGTTTTATCCACCTCTCAGAGTGATAAATGTAGTGGATCCTTCTGACAGCGCCAGGCAGGTCTATTTTATCAAGGAAAGCTCACATAACAGGCAGGTGGCCCATCCTGTTCAGGTCTTGCCCGCTCACTTGCCGTCTGCTTCTGAGATTGCACCTACACACTTAAAAAAAAAAGTTATTGGAACTAGAAATAAAAGCTGCTGTTCTCCCAGTAATATTTTCTGCAACCAGCACCGACTTCTGAGCTCATGGAAAATTGTGGGGCCAAACCGACTGACCGACCGACCGACCTGTCTGTTTGTCTGTCTGTCTGTCTGTCTGTCTGTCTGTCGGCTCTCTCTCTCTCCCCCCATCCCTCCCTCCCTCCCTCCCTCCCTCCCTCCCTCGATCCATTGATTCATCGATCCCTCCCTCCCTCCCTCCCTCCCTCCCACCGTCCATCCATCCATTGGTTTATTTAATGCGATTTATATGCCACCCTTCCCACAAGGGCTCAGAGCGGCTTACAGCGGTAAATAACATACAACATTTGATTAAATAAACAGTCAACAATTAAAGCAATTAAAGCAATTAAAACAGGTATGATAATTAAAATCCAACCTAGTCTAGTTAAAATAGGTTTCAATCAAAATCGACTAAAATCAGAGTTAAAATAAGGCTGGCAACTAATGCCATTTTAAGCAGATAGGGAATTAGGGTTTGGGCAGGCAACAAGTGCAATTGATAGTGGATAATTACGATTTCAATTTCAGTTTCCAGTTTTTCAGGCCTCAACCAAAAGCCTGCTGGAACAGTTCTGCCTATCAGGCCCTGCTGAATTGCATCAAATCCCACAGGGCCCTGATGTTAGGTGGCAGAGCATTCCACCAGGTAAGAGCTAGGGTCAAAAAAGCCCTGGTCCTGCTTGATGCCAATTGGACAATAGTAGGACAATAGTTGGACAATAGTAGGACCAGGAACCACAGTTGCTGACCTCAAGTTTGCTTGGGGGACATATGGGGCAATGCAGTTTCGAAGATAGGCAGGTTCCAGGCCGCTCATGGCCTTAAAGGTCAAAACCAATACCTTAAACCTGATCCGGAATTCTACCGGTAACCAATGAAGTTCGCGGAGGATGTGGGGTGATGTGCTCCCTCACTGATGCCCCATTCAGGAGCAGCAGTGGCATAATGGTTAAGAGCAGGTGTACTCTAATCTGAAGGAATCTGGTTTGATTCCCTGCTCTGCCACCTGAGCTGTGGAGGCTTACCTGGGGAATTCAGATTAGCCTGTGCACTCCAATGCACACCAGCTGGGTGACCTTGGACTAGTCACTGTTCTTCTGAGCTCTCTCAGCCCCACCTACCTCACAGGGTGTTTGTTGTGAAGGGGGAAGGGCAAGGAGATTGTAAGCCCCTTTGAGTCTCTTACAGGAGAGAAAGGGAGGATATAAATCCAACTCCTCCTCCTCCTCCTCCTCCTCCTCCTCCTCCTCCTCCTCCTCCTCCTCCTCCTCCTCCTCCTCCTCTTCTTCTTCTTCTTCTTCTTCTTCTTCTTCTTCTTCTTCTTCTTCTTCTTCTTCTTCTTCTTCTTCTTCTTCTTCTTCTTCTTCTTCTTCTTCTTCTTCTTCTTCTTCTTCTTCTTCTTCTTCTTCTTCTTCTTCTTCTTCTTCTTCTTCTTCTTCTTCTAGCTCCTAAATTGCACACTAGGCCCAAGCTAGCATTTGAAAAGGCCGAGGACCAAGAAAATAAAATAGATGCTTCAATATCATACTAACAATGACGGAAATTGATTTTTGCGGGCGTGCAAGAGCAGAGGAGTCAATAGAAATCAAATTTGGTGATGATTGGCGGTTGGAGGTTCTCATGGTGTGCCTCGGAGATCAAAACTCCATCGTTCCACATTGTAGAAGGTTTAGGTGGTGTGCTTCTTAGCCTAATTACATTCCCTGTCTCCTCCAAGAACTTTAGGGTGTCTTATACATGGTTGTCTCATTTTATCTTGAAAGCTGGGTTGAGAAATGAGTTACTCGAGGCCGTGCAGTTGGCTTTATGTCTCAGTGGGTATTTGAATGCAGGTCTCCCTCATTCCAAAGATTTTTGTCAACTGGATCCCATTGGCTCAAAGGTTTTGTTTTCTCTCCTCTTTTCAGATGTAGTGGAATAAAAACTGCAGCTAGCGCAGTTCTGCAAACTCACATTATTCCACATTTTGATGCAATAGGGTTGTGGTGGGGTGTTGTTTGTTTGTTTTGCAGTTCTTGGGCTTCTGCAAGAAAGCCCATAACATTGTGTATAAGTGGAACAAATTTGGGTGTTGTGAGCTTTTTGGGCTGTGTGGCCATGATCTGGCAGATTTTCATAGAACCATAGGATAATAGACTCATAACGTTGGAAGAGACCCCAGGGGCCATCAAGTCCAACCCTTGCGATTCAGGAACACACAATCAAAGCACTCCTGTGAGATGGCCATCCATTTTGCTCCTAATGGTTTCTCCCGCATCTATGGCTGGCCTCTTCAGAGGCACGTTATGATCAAAAACTACCAGGCCACAGCTACACAGGCCAGAAAACACACAACCCCCAGTTGATTTCGGCCAGGAAAGCCTTTGGCAATACATAGAACAGATTGGGTTGTTACTTCTGTTTGCATGCCGTTCAGCATTTGATGTAAAAGGGCCCTTCCACAAGCAGCCCTTCCATAGCTCAACAAGAGAGCATCTTTGCACTGAGAAAGACCCAGGTTCGAACCTCAGCATCCCCTGTTAAAGGAATTGATTGACAGGTCATATGAAAGACTTCTGTCTGAGATCTTAGAGAGTTAGTCAAAGCAGACAGACCTGTGGTTAACAGACCATGGGTCTGACTTGCCAGAAGGCATCTTTATATAGTTATGTGCGCAGAACATTGCAGACACTGAGCAAAACTGAGAGCTTCCTGGAAAGCAGCTTATTTCAGCAGAACCAATATGGTGGCTGCGTAGCCACATGGCTTACAGGGAACATTGGTTATATGATTTACCCCATTATTGGCTCCCTTTGGCATCTCTGTTTTCAGTTCTTTCACAAAATTTTGGCCTTATGCTAATGATATCCACAGAGAGGAATGTTGCTGGCTCATTTCCCTCCTGGAGAGCCAGCGTGGTGTCGTGGTTAAGAGCAGGTGGATTCTAATCTGGAGAACCGGATTTGATTCGCCACTCCTGAGTGGCGGAGGCTTATCTGGTGAACCAGCTGTGTTTCCGCACTCCTACATTCCTGCTGGGTGACCTTGGGCTAGTCACAGTTCTCTCTGAACTCTCTCAGCCCCACCTACCTCCCAAGGTGTCTGTTGTGGGGAAGGGAGGGGAAAGTAGCTTGTAAGCCACCTTGAGTCTCCCTACAGGAGAGAAAGATGGGGTGTAAATCCAAGAGCTCACTCTGCTCGCTCCCGGCTCCCCTTCCCTCCTCCTCCTTCTTCCCGGCTCATCCTCCTCCTCCTGCTCGCTCCGGCTCCCCCTCCTCCTCCTCCTCCCTCCTCCTTCTTCCCTGGCCTCTCGCCTCTCCCTCCTCCTCCTCCTCCTCCTCCTCCTCCTCCTCTCCTCCTCCTCCCGCCTCCTTCTTCCGCTCCCTTCCCTCCTCCTCCTCCTCCTCCTCCTCCTCCTCCTCCTCCTCCTCCTCCTCCTCCTCCTCCTCCTTCTTCTTCTTCTTCTTCTTCTTCTTCTTCTTCTTCTTCTTCTTCTTCTTCTTCTTCTTCTTCTTCTTCTTCTTCTTCTTCTTCTTCTTCTTCTTCTTCTTCTTCTTCTTCTTCTTCTTCTTCTTCTTCTTCTTCTTCTTCTTCTTCTTCTTCTTCTTCTTCTTCTTCCAGACCTCTGAGCGCAACAGGCTACACAATATCTAGATTGCAGGGAGGTTTAAATGCTCTAACCATAACGAAGCCAAACCTTTTTTTTTTGCAGATGCCACCTTCATTTTCATGCACATACCTAACACACACACCCCTTCACCCCCTCCCTGTTCTTCCTTTCAGGCCCAGTCCCAGGGATCCATAACGCTGAAAATAATTCCAGCCATCAAGGAAGAAGATTGCCTGAAGGAAAGCAAGGTAAGAGAGCGTGCTGGAAAATGGTGATACTCTGATTTGTCAGAAGGGCTCCGGGCTGGGATTTGCATTCTGAATCTGGAAAACTGTAATGAGTTTCAGGTCAGCTCCACATTTACAGGCCAGCTTACACTGCTTTCCGGAGAGATTAACTGTCATCGTTTCTCTCAAGGAACCCTGACAGATTTGGCAGGGGGGATGAGAATTCTGTAATGGAAATCCTTTATCTGCCTCTCTCGACTGCAGTCCCCAGAAGCAAGCAATAAAGCCGATCGTCTTCCAAGGCCCTTTGTGTGGTGCCCATGTCTTCTGAGATGACGCAGGCCACGATAAACATCTCGGCGCCTCCTCGGCTAACGTTTAGGCACCAGGCAAATTCTGTCCCATTGTCCTGTTTTTGGGGCTGACCTTTCCACACACTCTTCCTTTCCCGACTCATGCTAGCGTGGTGTCGTGGTTAAGGTGTCAGACTAGGATCTGGGACACCCAGGTTTGAATCCCTACTCTGCCATGGGAATTTTTTTGCTAGATGACCTCGGACCAGTCACACAGCCCTGACCCCAGGAAGTACTTGGATGGGAGACATTCAAGGATTACCAGGGGCATGATGTGGAGGCATGCTGTGAGGAAATGGCTCCTTCCTTCTCCCCCCCCCTTTCCCCTCCCCCTCTCTGAGCAGATATCATAGATTTGGAGACCTTAACAATGCCAGAGGGACATCAGGAAAAGCTACCTGACCTAGGAGGAGAAGATAACCCAGACTGACCCTGAGAGAGGGGTGGAGCCTGGGAACGGATAAAACTGCTAGGAACAGAGAGGGGAGGTCTCTTTCTCTTTTGTTTGCTGGGTCACTTAAGGAAGCAGAGCTCTTGCCTGGGCTCTGGAGAGAGTAGCCATTTTGGAACCATGTGCTGACCCAGGAAGCTGACCCAGTCTTCCAGGCAGGGGCGTAATGCCCATTGGGCAAGGTGGGCATCTGCCCAGGGCATCACCATGTGGGGGGCACCAAAAATGCAGGGTTCGTTTTTGGGTGTTTTTAGTGGTTTTCCATTTTTGGCCTTCTGGGGGTGCAGTTTTTAGGCTAGTGGCACCAAAATTTCAGCGTATCACCAGGGGACTGTCCTTATGCTACCCCCCTAGTTTGGTGCAGTTTGGTTCAGGGAGTCCAAAGTTATGGACTCCTAAAGGGGTGCCCCCATCCCCCATTGTTTCCAATGGGACCTAATAGGAGATGGGGGCTACATCTTTGAGGGTCCATAACTTTGGCCTCCCTGAACCAAATTGCACCAAACCTGGGGAGTATCATTAGGGCAGTCTCCTGATGATACGCTGAAATTTTGGTGGCGATATGTCTAAAAATGCACCCCCTGCAGGCACCAATGACCTGGTGCAAAAAAATTTTTTGGTTGTGGTGGGGTGGCCGCCCACGGGGGGTGGGATCCAACTCAGGTTTTGCCCAGGGCTCCAGTTTGCCTCGTTACACCCCTGCTTCCAGGTAATGGGAACCCTGTGAGGATTGTAACCTTCTAAGCTTAAGACTCTACCCTATTGTAACAGCTGCTAGGTTATATATACCTACACCTTCCTATACCTATGTATCCCATGTTAATGGGCCTTTTGTTTCAAGTCTCTGTTGCTTAGCAATGTAGCAGCTAGGCGACCTCGCCTGGAGCCTCCGGAAGGGGGGAGGGAAGTGCAGAGACTTTGGGCAGGAGACTATTGCTTTGGCCTTGAGACGGCACTCCAGAACAAAGCTTTTCACACCTTGTTGTTCTCTTAAGCTGTGGAAAGATGGGAAGGGGTGTTCGAGCGGGAAAAGAGGGGAATAAATGTGCCTGGATCCAGTGGTGGGATCCAAACATTTTAGTAACAGGTTCCCATGGTTGTGGGATTCAAACTGTGGCATAGCACCAATGGGGCTGGGCGGGGCACGACAGGGGCATGGCTGGGCATTCCGGGGGCGGGGCATTCCTGGGCGGGGCTGTGGCAAGGACGCAGCCGCTGAGTCCCTTGGGCGGGAAATGAATGCATGCAGGCGCAGGCTGCCACGCACTCCAGTGCACCTCCTGCTAGACTGCTTCAAGTTCTGCGCGCTACTGCTGAGAGGAGGGGCGTAACTAAGGCAAAAATCACGTGGCAAAATCACCAATTAGTAACCCCCTCTCGGCACACACAAATAATTAGTAACATACTCTCGGGAACCTGTGAGAACCTGCTGGATCCCACCTCTGCCTGGATCTCCAGAACTAGCTTCCTGCAGCTTGAGTCCGAATTGACAACCCAATAAAGACTTCTGATTTTATATCCAGAGTCCAATGATTGATCGTTGTACCAAGACTTAACAGTAGACAAGAGTGATCTTTTTTTACTTTGGCTTTTTAAACTTTATTTCAGTTTTGTTTTGTTTTTAATCACAAGGAGCAGCCGAGGCTTTCCTCTCTGTCCCATATCGTTTTCAGGAACCTCCGATTTAGTTTGATTCCTGTTTATTGGGGGGGATAAAATCTCCGGGAAGCTTGTAATTCAGGGCGGTGAATTCTGTGGTCTGTATAAAATCCTGTGGGTTGGATCCAGCCTGCCTTTCTGCCGATGAGAAAGGGGGAGAGCAAATATGCTGGGGATCAGGGGACTGACACGGGGAAAAGTCGTGTTTGACGCAGGCTGAAATAAAGCAGTGAATGTGGTGAGATTTAGCAAAGGAGCTGATTGTGCAGAGTGGTAAGCTGCATTGGCTGCAGTTAAAGCTCTGTGCATGACCTGAGTCTGATCCCAATGAAAGGCCTTTTCAGGGAGCCAGCTCAAGATTGACTAAGCCTTCCAGCTTTCCGAGGTTGTAAAATAAGTACCCAAGTTCCTGGGGCTAAAGTATAGGTGTCTGTGGAAGGCGGTAGCAAAACACCCGATAAACACAGTCTGCCTAGCAAATGTTGTGACGTGACATCACCAGAGGTGGGATCCAGCGCGTTCTCACAGGTTCCCGAGAGTAGGCTACTAATTATTTGTGTGTGCCGAGGGGAGGTTAATAATTGGTGATTTTGCCACATGATTTTTGCCTTCGTTACGCCCCTCCTCTCAGCAGTAGCGCGCAAAACTTGAAGCAGTCTAGCAGGAGGTGCACCGGTGTGCGTGGCAGCCTGCGCCTGTGTGCATTCGTTTCCCGCCCAAGGACCAACACAGCTGCTGCGTCCTTGCCACAGCCCCGCCCAGGAATGCCCCGCCCCTGGAATGCCTGGCCATGCCCCCGTCATGCCCCGCCCAGCCCCATTGGTGCTACGCCACAGTTTGAATCCCATCACCGTGGGAACCTGTTACTAAAATTTTTGGATCCCACCACTGGACATCACCCTATAGGTCAGTGATGACCTCGTGCTTACACAGGAGTCTACCTCTAGCAAAGAAACTGGTTGCATCCAATCCTGTGTCTGTGTCATGCACCATAGAAGAGGGCAGCCAAAATAGTAAAGAGTCTGGAATTCATGCCCTATGAAGAGAGGCTTAGGGAGCCGGAGATGTTTAATCTGGAAAAGCGAAGGTTGAGGAAGGACATGGTAGCTATGTTTAAATATTTGAAGGGATGCCATGTCAAAGAGGGAGCAAGCTTGTTTTCTGCTGCCTCTAGAGATTGAATCCTCACTCATTGTTTATGCTGTGGTTTCAGAACACAAACTAACCAGGTTTGAGGTCGTTTGTGTTCTGGAAACCTGGCTAAGAGGGTAGTGGGGACTGACCAGAGGTCGGCCCTCAAACCTGGTTAGTTTGTGTTCTGAAACCTGGCTAAGAGGGTAGTGGGGATTCGACCGGGGAGGTCGTCCCTCAAACCTGGTTAGTTTGTGTTCTGAAACCTGGCTAAGAGGGTAGTGGGGATTCGACCTAGGACATGGAATAATGGGTTCAATGTGCAGGAAAAGAGATTCCACCTAAACATCAGGAAGAACTTTCTGACAGTCAGGGCTGTTCGACTGTGGAATTCACTGCCTCGGAGAGTGGTGGAGTCTCCTTCTTTGGAGGTTTTTAAAAAGAGGTTGGATGAACATATGTCAGGAGTGCTTCGTTTGTGTGTTCCTGTATGGCAGGGGATGGGACTGGATGGCCCTTCTGGTCTCTTCCAATTCTATGATTCTGTGATATAGCATGGGCCCTGATGTTCCTTTGTTCTTCACCAGGTGTTCGTGAGAGCCCTTTTCACCTACAACCCCAAGGAGGATAAAGCCACCCCTTGTCAAGAAGCTGGGCTGCCATTTCAAAGAAGGCACGTCTTGGAGGTGGTGAGCCAGGACGACCCAACGTGGTGGCAGGCCAAGCGCGTGGGGGACACGAACCTTCGGGCAGGCCTGATCCCTTCGAAACAATTCCAGGAAAGGTGAGTTGGAGGAGTGGAGAGAGGACATCAGTTCTGGTTTCATGCCTGGTCAATAGCAGAGATTGTAGATGAGGCCAGACTGTGATTTTGAGAGAGAGCTTTCTGAAATAGCCAATACAGACTTGTTCGAATCTCTTTGAGTTGGGTTACTATGATCTCCATGACTTTGTGGTACAGTGATGCTTTTCTCAAGAGAAGTCTATCTGTTTTTGTGTTGGAGGAGAGTGTGACAGATGCTGTGGACCACCACAAAACGAGTGGGAGCTAGATCAAGTATGAAGTGTCTCTAGAACCGAAAATTGTTAAACTGAGGCTGTTGTATTTTGGTCACATTATGTGAAGTCAAGAGTCACTGGAAAGGACAATAATGCTAGGAAAAGTTGAAGGTAGCAAGAAAAGAAGAAATGCTAAGATGAGATGGATTGATCTGGTAAAAGAAGCCACGGCTCTCAGTTTGCAAGACCTGAGCAAGGCTATGATTGATAAGGTGTTTTGGAGGAAGTTGGTTCATAGGGTCACCATGAGTCATGCACACGCACGCACGCACGCACACACACTGTTCCCATTCAGGAACGATAACATCCTCCAGTTAAATATGCCTGACCAGGTCACTTTTGCAGCTTGGACAGGAGAGCAAACACACCTGAGATGAATCCCTGCTTATTTACGTGTTTGCTTCTTTTTTGGTCCTGCCTCTGAGCTTATGCAGAATGACCTCCCCTTGCTGCTGAAGACAATGCTTCCAGAGCATTAGGGCCCATGCACTTCCGCACATGCAGAATAATGCCCTTTCAATCCACTTCCAATGCATTTCAGCTGGAGTTTACTGTGCGGAATAGCAAAATCCACTTGCAAACAATTATGAAAATGCATTGAGAGTGCATTATTCTGCATGTGCGGAAGTGCCCCAAGACATCAGAAATTTTGAAATTCCAGGCAGATGTTAACCTGAGTGCTTGCCTTTTTTGTTTCCATTTACTGAGATTTTTCATCGGTCCGGTGGTGGGCATTAAGAGGGGTGACTCAAACGCAGTTGCATGCCTTTGAGGGTAAGGAGTAATGAGGAAAGCTGCATTTCAAAGAGGGCTTTTCGTAATCACTTCCGCCCAGTGGTGGGATTCAAATAATTTAACAACCGGTTCCGGTGGTGGGATTCAAATAATTTAACAACTGGTTGTTAACAAGCACCATTTTAACAACCGGTTCTGCTGAAGTGGTGTGAACCGGCTGGATCCCACCACTGCTTACGCCTCTGTAGCTGGCTGGGGAGATCGAAATGAGGTTCTGTTAGGAAGATCTCTTAAACCTGCATGCCAAAAGCTGTTCAGGGAGTATAACGTATTGTGGATTGATTGGGGGCAAACCTTTTCTGTTAATTACAGCAGATCTCACTTTGAATCTCAAATGGCACGCTCAGTAATAGATTATGCTTTTTGAGTCCAGTGTGACATTCGGTATAGACTCTCCGGTGAATTCTGTGGGATTTCCCACTCAGTATCCCCAAGTTTTTCTCTTCATTTTAGTCTCTCCATCCTGTGTGGCTTTTGCAAACGGGGTCTTATGGTTCCTGGCATAATTGTTGTGATTGTCAACATTTGTTTATTCATTTGTACACTACCTTTCCCCTCAATGGGTACGCAAAGCAACTTACAACATTGCTCTCGCACTGAGAGCCAGCGTGGTGTAGTGGTTAAGGGGAGGTGGATTCTAATCTGGAGAACTGGGTTTGACTCCCCACTCCTCCACCAGAGGCTTATCTGGTGAACCAGATGTGTTTCCGCACTCCTACATTCCTTCTGGGTGACCTTGGGCTAGTCACAGTTCTTTGGAACTCTCTCAGCCCCACCTGCCTCACAAGGTGTCTGTTGTGGGGAGAGGAAGGGAAAAGAGTTTGGAAGCCCCCTTGAGTCTCCTTACAGGAGAGAAAGGTGGGGTATAAATCGAACCTCCCCCTCCTCCTCCTCCTCCTCCTCCTGGTCCTGTATCACAGTGAGCTTCCGTGGCCGAGTGAGGAATTGAACCTGAGTTTTCCAGTTCCCAGTTTGACATTTTAACTACTCTGCTACAGCTCTTCCTTTCATCACCAGAAAGGCAGTTGTTACTGACCTGGGTAGCCAGACTAACCCAATCTTGCCAAATCTCGGAAACTAAGCAGGGGCAACCTCAGTTAGCATTTAGATGGGAGACCACCCAGGAATATCCGGGTCGCTAGCCACGGCCACGCACAGCAACATTTCACACCCTTAACATCAGGACCTGCTTTTCTGGCCAGCCTCAGCAACCACGGAAGAGTCGAGACAACAGAACCGTCCGTCTCCGAAAGACTTTGCTGCTGTGGATTTTTCTTTTCCCCTCAAAATTGATTTCTTTTTGTGCTCAGGAGGGAACAAATCGATGGTAATGGAGACGAATGCTCTGCATCGTGCGGGTTGCTGGCCTTCCGCCCTCAATCGCAACCCTTTCCTTTGAATATTCATCTTCGGACAACTCTTGCGGCCAGAATCTGGACGGGAGCAACCGGATATTAATAGAAACCAGAGGCAGGAAAAGAATATGTTGCAGCTGTGTAGATGGCTTAATCTTTCCCATTTTGTACATGTGGCTGTTCTATTAAGTAGGGGGGGATTAATCTCTGCCTCCTCCCTCTCCGCATGAAACTGGAGGAGCAGTTTCTTTCCCAAGGAAGTGCCCCCTCCTTTCTCTTGGATTTGAACAAATACATTGATGTGCACATGATGTACACTGAGTGCACTTAGGTCTCGTACAGCAATTTACAGAGAAAATCCAGTGTTTGGAATTGTGGTAGCTGTGTCACCATCAAAGGAAAGATCTCCCCTTTTTTGTTATTGGAAGAAGGGACGTTTTAATTGTACAACATGCGCAGGATGCTAAAACTGGTTGGCAGTGAGACTTCCACCTAAACATTAGGAAGAAGGAGAAGGAGAGGAGGAATAGGAGTAGGAGGAGTTTGGATTTACATCCCCCCTTTTTCTCCTTTAAGGAGACTCAAAGGGACTTACAATCTCCTTTCCCTTCCCACCTCACAAGAAACACCCTGTGAGGTGGGTCGGGCTGAGAGAGCACCGAAGAACTGTGACTAGCCCAAGGTCACCCAGCTGGCATGTGTTGGAGTGCACAAGTGAATCTGGTTCACCAGATGAGCCTCCACAGCTTAAGTGGCAGAGCGGGGAATCAAACCTGGTTCTCCAGATTAGAGTGCACCTGCTCTTAACCAGTACACCTCTTCCTGATGGTAAGGGCTATTTGATACTGGAATACACTGCCTTGGAGGGTGGTGGAGTCTCCTCCTCCAGAGGCTTTGAAACAGAGACTGAATGGCCAGCTGTCAGGAGTGCTGTGATTGTGTGTTCCTGCATGGCAGGGGGTTGGACTTGATGGCCCTTGGGGTCTCTTCCAACTCTATGATTCTATGATGGCTGACAGTGCTGTCCTAAACAGAGTTGCACGCGTTTACGTCTACTGAAGTTGGAGGGCTCTCCTTGGGTGTGACTTAATTTAGGAAGGGTGTGACTGTGTTTAGGATTACACCTCATCAAGTCCTGATTAGATCACTGCAGTGTGCTCTAAATGGACCTACTTTTAGGAGTAGGGCATTAGCTCCGTGCTAAAGCATCTGTGCTACATGCAGGTTCGATTCCGAGGATCTCCAGTTAAGGAGCTCAGGCAGTAGGTGATGTGACCACAGATAAGAACATAAGAACATAAGAACTAGCCTGCTGGATCAGACCAGAGTCCATCTAGTCCAGCACTCTGCTACTCGCAGTGGCCCACCAGGTGCCTTTGGGAGCTCACGTGCAGGATGTGAAAGCAATGGCCCTCTGCTGCTGCTGCTGCTCCTGAGCACCTGGTCTGCTAAGGCATTTGCAATTTGAGATCAAGGAGGATCAAGATTGGTAGCCATAGATCGACTTCTCCTCCATAAATCTGTCCAAGCCCATTTTTAAAGCTATCCAGGTTAGTGGCCATCACCACCTCCCGTGGCAGCATATTCCAAACACCAATCACACATTGCTTGAAGAAGTGTTTCCTTTTATTAGTCCTAATTCTTCCCCCCAGCATTTTCAATGAATGCCCCCTGGTTCTAGTATTGTGAGAAAGAGAGAAAAAATTCTCTCTGTCAACATTTTCTACCCCATGCATAATTTTATAGACTTCAATCATATCCCGCCTCAGACATCTCCTCTCCAAACTAAAGAGTCCCAAACGCTGCAGCCTCTCCTCATAAGGAAGATGCCCTAATCCCTCAATCATCCTCGTGGCCCTTCTCTGCACTTTTTCTATCTCTTCGATATCCTTTTGGAGATGTGGCGACCAGATCTGAACGCAGGACTCCAAGTGCGGTCGCACCACGGCTTTATATAAGGGCATGACAATCCTTGCAGTTTTATGATCAACTCCTTTCCTAATTATCCCCAGCATAGAGTTTGCCTTTTTCACAGCTGCTATGCACTGAGTTGACATTCCCATGGAACTATCAACTATCAACTAAGATGATCTTGATAGACCAATGGCCTGAGTCAGTAAAGGCCTCTTCATGTGTTCAAGGTGGCTTGGAAAACTGTAGTTTCCAATAGGGGATGCCAGCCTCTGGGTGGGACCTGGGGATCTCCTTGAATTACAGCTCATCAGTTTCCCTGGAGAAAATGGATGATGTGGAAGGTGAATCCTATGATCTTGTATCCCACTGAGATCCCTGTCTTCCCAGACTCCACCCCCCAAATCTCTAGGAGTTTCCCAACCTGGATCTGGCCACCTACCCCCTCTACCCCCTACAGGTGTCCAGGGTGTGTGGACCTAGCAGTCCTATTCCCCGACTAACCTCACCCCCATCCTGTCTCGATGACTTACCAGCTTTTTCTGCGTTTGCTTCTTGACCAATCATCACCAGATGTGATCCAGAACGGATGCTGCAACATCTGGGGACTCAGACTAAGGACTTTAGGGCAAAGTATCTTCAGGATGTTTGGGGCACCCCACCCACCCCCCAAAATATGGCATGGTCTCATTTTGTGACTCAACGTGAATAGTAAAGCACATTGTCAGCAACACTGACCCCTGCTGGTTGGATCCTCAACTGACAAAGCTAGTAACACAACCCACAGTAGTTTCCTCCCCATAATGCCCGTTCGTATTCTGAACTGTTTAATAAGGTAGCTTATCAATATTTTTAAGAGATAGATTTCTTGAACATGCAAAGAACAGAAAAGTGTGCGTTTTGGCACAAAAATACCTCCCAGTCATCACCTAGCAATGCAAACAACTCTTTCACACTCCGCATTCCAGACCATACTTTTCTGGATCAGAGGACTTGCCTCTCAGCACCCGTTACTGTAGAAATACATCATTCTGCTCTTCATTTAGCTGGAAGCACCGACTCTTACCCCCCGTTTCTGTCTGCGCTGTTGTCTGATGCTTTGTTCTTCCCACTGTCTCTGCATGATAACTATTTCTCTATTTAGGCGTCTGATGTACAGGAGGACCATCGGCATGCTACACAACACCAGAAGCGCAACAAAACCGCTCTGTAAGTCACTCACGTCTTTCTCTTTATCACCCCCCCCCCCTTCCAAGGCACTGGCATTTTTGACCCATTTGAATTTTAAATGGTTTCCTTTATGGGGTTTTCACGGCGATCGTTCGAAGGACCGAAGCTCAAGGCCACAGGGAGCGTGCAGCAGCGCCGAATCGTGCAATTTGAGTCGTGCTGCTGGCCAACAGTCATGTATTGCTTGTGGGTTGGCGTGAGCCCCACTGGAGTGAAAGGGAGGGTGGCCAGGAGATGAAGTCATGAAGGGGGGGAGATTTTGAAAGCAATGCTATAAACCAGTGATGGCGAACCTTTTCAAGACCGAGTGCCCAAATTGCAACCCAAAACCCACTTATTTATTACAAAGTGCCAATACGCCAATTTAACCTGAATACTGAGGTTTTGGTTTAGAAAAAACGGTTGGCTCCAAGGTGCACGTTACTCAGGAGTAAGTTTAGTGAAGCAACTGTGCAACTTTTCCAGTGGGTGAATCACGACCCTAGGAGGGTTTACTCAGAAGCAAGCCCCATTGCCAGCAAACGAGCTTACTCCCAGGTAAGGGATCATGCCCAGGCTAGCCTAGATGTGTGTGTGTGTGTGTGTGGGGGGGGTGATTTTCCATCCCACCCCCACATGATGAACTCTGTGCACGTGTGCCCACAGAAAGGGGTCTGAGTGCCACCTCTGGCACCCGTGCCATAGGTTTGCCATCACTGCTATAAACAGAGAATGTTGATTGCTCATGCCAGCCTTCTCATAAAGAACCAGCTAGGCAACTCATATCATTTCAGCCTATCCTTGTATTCAAATAAGATTCCACATCCTTCCTAGGCTAAGAGGCCCTTAGATTTCAAAAACTATTTTAGTATACTATCTGAACCAGATTGTTTAAGCTCCATAGCGTGAGTTGTAGTTCCTTCATTTCTTTTCTCTTTTTTTTTGGACTCCAAATACTTGAAAACCATTCTCATACCAAGTCCTTTAGCAGCCTGTTCTCTAGGCTGAGCCATTTCCAACTGGCTGTCTGACGTTTTGCTATCTAACCCCTTTGGTTATCCTTGTAGCTGATTGGGGAGGAGCTGTAGCTCAGTGGTAGAGCGGCTGCTTGTCATGCGAAAGGTCCAAGGTTCAAATCCCCGGCAGGTCCAGTTTAAAGGATGAGGTAGCAGCTGATGGACCTCTGCCAGAGACCCTATCGAACTGCTGCCAGTCTGAGTCAGCAATGCTGACTTTGATAGGCCAGTGGCCTGGTTCAGTATAAGGCAACTTCATGTGTATTCTTTTCACCTTGTCAATAACCTTTGTGTAACTCAGCACCGTGCTCCAAAACCAGCACATTCAGACAGGTTTTGTTGCAAATTCAGCCTTCCCTCCACATTCACCACTATGGATTATTCTACCCTCTGTAAGGGCCAAAGTTGCACATGTGTGTATTATGGGTGAGGGGGCTTTAGACGCAGTGTCAGCACAATCCTGTGCAGACTTAGGCCCCTTCCGCACACGCAGAATAATGCACTTTCAATCCACTTTCACAATTGTTTGCAGGTGGATTTTGCTGTTCTGCACAGCTCCACAGTACATTGAAAGTGGATTGAAAGTGCATTATTCTGCATGTGCGGAAGGGGCCTTGGAATGACACAAGAGCAAATTTAGACTAGAACACTAGTACTCGCCCTATAGCTCACCTCGGGCCACATTGGCAGTTACCATCAGTCAAGAGAACCACATGACTGCTGTATTCTCTGTGCACCACCTCAACACACTCACATACAACAAGATGTAAGTATTAATACTAAGTGTGCATAACTGTAACTTTTGAAATCAACAGGGTACCCCTGAACATGCAGGGTGGTTGTTTACCACCACTGTTGAACCTTAGCGCAGCCCTTGGGCAGTGGCGTAACTATCAGGGATGGGTGGGGGACCCATACTCAGATGGAGCTGATGGGGCCGCGTGGGATTGGAATACTCACCACCCCCCCTCCCTCCCCCCCCCCCCACCCTGCCACTGTAAGCGAAAGCCTCACTATCCTCACTCCTACAGACCCTGCAGCTACAGGTAAGTGGGCATGCAGGGTGCATGGGATGGGGCGAAACCTGGGGGCGAAAACTTGGAGTCTGCCCTGCCTCCATTTTCCCCAGCTACCTCTGTTGTTGGTATTCTAGAGTTGTAGGAGACTATATCTCCAGATGCAGGTGACTACTTTATCAGCTCCCCTGTCAGCATGGACAATTGGCTAAGTGCTAGCTGATGGAACGGGTAGTCCATATACTGGCTGTGTTGCCTGCCACTCACTGATCTAGAGAGGGAAGGGGCTTGTAAGTCAGATCTGTGGCACAAACGCAGGAAGTGGGGTTCATGTTGTAAAATATATATTTCCCAATGAGATTGGGGGAGTGGCCTATTTATGAACATCTGCAGCAGGCCATGAAAAGTGAAGTATCTGGGCTTAGGCTAGAAGATATGGAAAGGAGGAGGAATCAGGTGGTGCGATCCTCTGAAGTGCGGTGGCTTCTCTGGCTCCATGGGAGGTCATGATAGCACCTGCCTCTAAGGAAAACTGCAGGAGTTTTGAGGCCCCTTGAGGGCTTATTGCGGCAGATGCCTTCCTATGGATCTAGGAGTCCTCACTGCCTCCCTCTCAAAGTCACGGTGGGAAAGGCAGAGGGACTTCTGGGAACCTTAAAATGGGAGAAGAAGACACGATTGCTCTCTTTAAATATTTGAAGGGCTGTCACATTGAGGAGCTCAGGGAACCGTTCCTGTTGACAGCAGAGATGGACTGCAACAATGGCTAACACCATGAAAAGCTACTACTGACCTTAGGGAAAAAACATTCACAACAAGAGCAGTTCAGCAATGCAATCAGCTGCCTAGGGAGATGGGGAGCTCCCAGTCACAGACTGGACGAACACTCGCAAGGGGTGCTTTCAGCTGATCCTGCACTGAATCATAGAACCATAGAGTTGGAAGAGAGCCCCAAGGGCTATCGAGCCCAACCCCCTGCAGGGCAGGAACACACAGTCAAGGCACTTTTGACAGATAGACATTGAGCCTCTCTTTGACAACCTCCAAAGAAGTATCAGCAGAGTTTAAAGTGGAGCTACCGGTACTCTGGTAAGATGAGAAGGTCTACAGTCTTCTTGCACTCACTGCAGCCTCCTAGCACTTTTGGAAAAGAATACTCTCCATGCATGCTCTTTCATAGAAGTTGATCTACCTTTGTAGTTGCAAGATTACACAAGTCTATGTTATACAAGACTATAAGACTATACAGAACTCTTCAGCAAGAACACAGTGAACACACACACACACTGAACTCAGAGTCAGACTCAGTCTCAACTTGGCATATACAATGCAATGGTTCTTATACATCCAACAAGGATACTTTTCCCCACCCCGCCAACAGCCTCTCATTGGTCTAGAGTCACAGATGAACTCACCAATCATGTTAAAGGTTAACTGCTACTTCACCCTAGACTGACTGTCTCCGGCCTTTGAGTTGGGTACACTTCTGCTAACTTGAAGATGACCCTTTTGTGAACCTTTCTTTTTATATATATCATGACAAGAAGAAGACTACACCACACTCAGAAGGAGTGCATTCCACTGTCGAACAGCCCTGACTGTCAGGAAGTTTTTCCTGATGTTTAGGTGGAATCTCTTTTCCTTCACCTTGAACCCATCACTTCTGGTCCTAGTCTGTGGAGCCGCAGAAAACAAGCTTGCTCCCTCACCACCATGACATCCCTTCAAATATCTAAACATGGCTATCATGTCACCTTTTAACCGTCTCTTCACCAAACTAAACATCCCCAGCTCCCTAAGTCTCTCCTCGTAGGACATGGATTCCAGACCTTTTACCATTGAGTAGGGGGCTGGACTAGATGGCCTACACGGTTCCTCTGAGATTCTCATCTATGAAAGCTTGGACCACTGTAAAATCTGTTTGTCTTTGAGGTTCTGCAAGACCCCTGTTGGCAATAATTCTGCTGATACTTTAAGAACGCCAAGTCACTGGGATGTCTTTATAGAATATGGCTTATTCTCATCTCAGGATGCAGGCCTCTATGTGCTGGCTGTTCCTTCTAGAAACTTCAGCAACACCCCTCCCTCCAGCGCATTGTAGTGGTTATAGGTGCATCGCTTTCAACTGGCGAAGTCAGCTCTGATCTCCGCCTGCCACTTGAGCTATGGAGGCTTATCTGGTGAAACAGATTAGCTTGTGCACTCCAACACATGCCAGCTGAATGACCTTGGGCTGGTCACAGTTCTTTGGAGCTCTCTAAGTCTGACCTACCTCATAGGGTGTTTGTTGTGAGGGGGAGGAGGGAAAGGAGCTTGTAAGTCCCTTTGAATCTCCTTATAGGAGAAAAAAAGGGGTATAAATCCAAACTCTTCTTCTCCCCCCACAAAAGACCAGGCTATAGCCTCAATGGCCTTTTTATTTGATGACAGCAGTTGTGCTTTATAGTTTTGTGCCTTTGTTCAGGTGCAAAATATAATGGGTCTTGGGTCCCTTTAAAATTGCCCCTTTAGAAACTGTACGTAAACAGTAAGTTCCAAACTGCATATGCATAGCTGGCCACGTACATGACTGAAGACATTACCAGTTTCTCCATAACTGAAGTGTGGATAATGTTTTTGGGACGCCGTATGCCCCGACATCTGTGTGTCGTCTAAGGGCGCAACTAAAGGAAACACTGGAGATCTGGGATTGGGGCGCCCATCTTTAAAACCATCTATTAATAGAACCTGCACGAGGATGGGAAATTGGATTTGGATTGATGTGCTTTGAGGCAGGGGTTTAACCCTTTCTCCCCTGTTGAAATGACCCTGCGGGGGTAGTCTGCCAAGATAGCGAAAACAGATGGATCGTTCTGCCAGCACGATGCAAATCACCAAGTGCATTGAGGCGACTGAAGAGGCAGAGATGGCGTGGACTGATGCTGTCCTTTTTTAAATGCAATCCCAACAAGAAAAGGTGGCCGGTCAGAGCTGTTGGGTCATCCGTCCCGCAGCAGAGAAGCTTTGTGTAACATAGGAACTCTTCAAGGGAATTGGCTGCCAGGCTCACGGGGTGGGGGTTAACCCAGGAAGGACTTCCAGGAAGGTTCCCAGACCATTAATTTTAGGCATCTCACTGGTGACTGGCCCAATCTGAAACCCATCTATACTTGCCCTCATTGTTGCCCTCGTGTGTGCTTTTGTGCAATTTAACTAAGCAAGCGTAGTGCAGTGGTTAAGAGCAGGTGGATTCTAATCTGGAGAACCGGGTTTGATTCCACACTCCTCCACCTCAGTGGCGAACTCTAATCTGGTGGACCAGATGTGTTTCCCCACTCCTACATTCCTGCTGGGTGACCTTGGGCTAGTCACAGTTCTTTGGAACTCTCTCAGCCCCACCTACCTCACAAGGTGTCTGTTGTGGGGAGAGGAAGGAAAAGGAACTTGTAAGCCACCTTGAGTCTCCTTACAAGGAGAGAAATGTGGGGTATAATCCAAACCTCCTCCTCCTCCTCCTCCTCCTCCTCCTCCTCCTCCTCCTCCTCTTCTTCTTCTTCTTCTTCTTCTTCTTCTTCTTCTTCTTCTTCTTCTTCTTCTTCTTCTTCTTCTTCTTCTTCTTCTTCTTCTTCTTCTTCTTCAGTTACGGGGAGTGGTGTGGTGAGAGTGAATGCCACAGCAGGGTCAAATGCTGGGAAGCACTGTTGACATTCCCAAAGCCTTTGTTGAGGTTGCGTGACAGCATTATCCCATGGAGGTCAACGTCTAGGGTAGTGTACCATGTTCCCTGCAAACATCTCCACGTCAAAAAAATCTGTTCCTCTTCAAACTGACAAGCACCTCTTTCGCTTTTGCTGCTGTTACCTTTGCTGCCGGAGTTGCTTGTGCTTTACAAATTAACCTTTGTGTAAATGTGAGTACAGGGGTACTAACTAGCGTGGGGTGTCACTAGCATTGTAGAAGGGTCAGGATACCTGGCCCCGAGATGCGAGGTAAAAACAACATCTACTCTCTTCCCACAGCGGAAGATTAAAAGTTGGGAACGAGGCTGCACGGATCTCAGTGCGCATGACGAGTGTTGTCCAGAGATGTCCTACGCTGGTGATCCATCAATGCAAAAATGTGGTCATGGGGTCTCCTTTGTCCCATTTCTTAGGAAAGAACAGCAGATAACTGGTGACGCCCTTTGCAATTGTCCCCAGGGTGTGCTCTGGGAAACCACAATCGGAGCAGATTTCCATTAGCAGCCCCCCCCCCTCCAGTCCATTGAACTGTTTCCTTAATCTTTTAAAAATCTGTTATTGCCTCTTATCTTTTTATGCTAACCGCAGATGATCAGTCTTCCGAGAAAGGTAGGCTTTTCATCTCTTTTAAAGTGAGCAATTAATGCTTTTTTCCCCTTTCCTGCATAATTTCCTGATAATTAAAACGATCTCCTGTAACTGGAGCCATGATGTATCGTGTGCATGTCTGTGTTTTTACCTATAAGCTCCGATGTGGTCATCAAAATGAATGCTGAAACACAGGTAACGATTTGTGCGGTTTTCTGTAATACGTTTTACTTCCAGCTGCGTAGACTAGGATCTGGGAGACTGAGGTTCGAATCCCTGCACTACCAAGGTGAACTTTGGGCCCATCGTACTCTTTCAGCCTAAGATACTCACAGGTTGGTTGTGAGGGAAAACTGGAGGAAAGGAGAGACCGCGGATTGTTCCTGGAGGAAAGGTGGAATAAAAATGTACTAAATAAATCATAAATGTCAGGTTTTTCAAGTAACCAGCGTGGTGCAGCGGTTAAGAGCAGGTGGACTTTAATCTGGAGAATTGGGTTTGATTCCCCACTCCTCCTCCACCTGAGTGGCAGAGGCTTATCTGATGAACCACAGTTGTTTCACAACTCCTACATTCTTGCTAAGTGACCTTGGGCTAGTCACAGTTCTCTCAGAACTCTCTCAACCCCACCTACCTCACTAGGTGCCTGTTGGGGGGAGAGGAAGGAAAAGTAATTTGTGAGCCCCTTTCTGTCTCCTTTACAGGAGAGAAAGGAGGGTATAAATCCAAATGCCACTGCTTCTTCTTCTAAACTGGGTATTGTTTCAGCCTGGAAGGGCCCTCCAACCTTTTTGAGTCTGCAGGCCCTCTGCCATTCTGACACAGTGTGGTAGGTACAGCCACATAATGGCTTCCACAAAATGGCTTCCACAAAACGGAGCCCGCCACAAAATGGCTGCCATAGCTTACCTTCAGTCACACAGCGAAGCTGTTTGTGTTGTGGTGGCAGCTGTTATCAAAGCAGTGGTTTTCAAAATCTGTTCAGCCAAATCGGAAGCCTTGCTGGGCAAAAGCCCCGCCTGGTTCTACTCACTTTCTAAAAACACTTGGTGGATGCCAGCAAAGGTGTCAGTGGACACCGTGGTACCTGTGGGAGCAACATTGGGGACTCCTAGTATAGATGGAAGGGATAGAGATGGTTTCACATTGTCTGAACAATCATAAGGACTAGAGTACTTGGGTATTTTTTTTTTAATTGGGAAGAAACAAAAACTGTTTCACTCCTTTTTCTTCAGCCCTTTCCTATTGCATATGCTTCTTTAGAAGCAAATCACACCATGTTCGCTGGGATGGAATCCTTCAGTCTTGGTAAAAGAAAAAGCAGGTGTCTGAGTGACCTTAAATTCTCTCCTTTGCAGATTTTACTACTCCTGTTCTTAATTACTTCTGAAGTGTGAAGGGAGAGTAGGTGGCACACGGGACTGAAATCTGATGCATTGAACTCACGTTCTGCAATTAGATGGGCAAGAGGACGAGGGGAGTCAGGCGGTGGGAAGAAATCAAGGAAAGCCTTTCAGGTGCTGAAACAGTGACTTGGGGAAGGGGAAGCAACAGATGCAACATCTCGGCAAAAAAGATACATGCTCGTGCAGTGAGCATGTGAATGCCAGACTAATCTCCTTTATGCATACATTTCTGCATCTTGGGAACAGAGCTCACATTCAAATCTGAACATCCTCGGATTTTCTGAATGCTCTGTAAACTGAACTCCCCTCCCCCCATTCGCAGGGAAAGCGAAGGAGATCTGAAAGCATAATGATTCCCTCGGAGTTTCCCGCTCTGTTTTTTCTGCCTCCCCCTGCCCACATCACAATGGTTTCTCCCACCCACCATTTCAGGATGATCAGAATGTCTGGGGCAGTTCCTCCAGTTTTGTTTCCTTTCAGTCTAGGAACCGGCATAATTGGCAAGACTCGTGATTCATTAAGAAAACTCTTGCAGGCAGGCCTTCCTTGTCTCTTGCCTGCGCTGCCCCCTGCTGCCATTCCCTTCTTTTCTCTCTCCCTTCCCGATCAGTGTGAAGGGAAACAGGTTGAGTCCCATGGCAGACTGCTTCCTTATGTCTTTTTATTGGCCGCTTAGATCTGCGAACTAACTCTAGACCAAAGACAGCTGCAGCGTGGTGTAGTGGTTCAGACCAGGTGGATTCTAATCTGGAGAACCGAGTTTGATTCCCCTCTCCTCCACCTGAGTGGCGGAGGCTTATCTGCTGAACTGAGTTTGTTTCCCTGCTCCTACATATGAAGCCTGCTGGGTGACCCTGGGCTAGTCACAGTTCTCTCAGAACTCTCTCAGCCCCACCTACCTCACAAGGTGTCTATTGGGAGAGGAAGGGAAGGAGTTTGTAAGCCACCTTGAGTCTCCTTACAGGAGAGAAAGGTGAGGTATAAATCCAAACTACTACTACTACTACTACTACTACTACTACTACTACTACTACTACTACTACTACTACTACTACTACTACTACTGTAGATTTCACAGCCGCCAGATCTTCAGCTGGTTGTTCATTACAATTCGAGCCTAACCCAGAGGCCTAGGAAGTTGTATTATTATTATTATTATTATTATACACATTACAGCACAGCACAAGTGTCTGGAATTCATCTCTGAATATCGAGTCCTTCCCAAGGACCTAGGATATTAGAGGTATTTGCGTAGAATATGTGCAGTTCCTTCTAGTGTCAAGCTTTCTGCAGCATGTGGATCCGACATTGCCCTGTCTAAGTTTAGGTTTCTCCAGATGTTTTTCAAGATTTCTTGGGATTCCCTCCCAGGAGCAACTCACTACCAGTGGGATTACTGTTGTTCTTTTTTGCCACAGCTCCGCTCCCACTTCCACCTTGTGGTGGTCCCACATTATTATTATTATTATTATTATTATTATTATTATTATTATTATTATTATTATTATTATTATTATTATTGTTGTTGTTGTTGTTGTTGTTGTTGTTGTTGTTGTTGTTGTTGTTGTTGTTGGTGGTGGTGGTGGTGGTGGTGGTGGTGGTGGTGGTGGTGGTGGTGGTGGTGGTGGTGGTGGTGGTGACAAACAAATAAAGGCATCAGGTAACCTTCCAAAATGACAGGTGGGTAAAAAGGCAGATTGGCTCAGATGGGGTCACTTTGCAGGAGGGTAACCTGCCTAAATAAAAAAGATGTAGGGGGGGGGGGCAAAGGATGGTGCGCACAAAAACCCTCATTTCGAGAGAAAAGATTGCAAAGCGACAGCTTCTTAACCGCGCAGTAAGCGCTACATGCATAAAAGGCTTAATAATGCAGGCCTAAACAGAGATGTTTCCTACCAAGACTGCCGACTTCAGCGAACCTGGAAGGGCATAACTCTTGCTTCAGCATGGCCCTGCCAATGACTCACAAGTCACACCTGTGGGGGCTTGATTCAGCCTGGATCTTGGGATTAATGGCATTGGTGTGTTAAATGGGTTGGCTGATTGGCTTGTAATTCTAATTTCCCCGGTTTCCCACTCCAGCACCGCTCTGGGTTCATTTTATACAAACTCCCAAGAAATCGCGGGGCTGAATGGAGCTTGTTGCCGGAGCAGCCCTTTTTAGCATCCAGCGAGGAAGGGGGGAAATTGAAATTTTTCTCTTGTGCCTTCGAGGCGGCTAATGTCAATTGTGTTTAATTTTCCTTAGTTATTCATTTGCCTTTAAAAAAAAACCTGTGTAATTTTTTTTTGGTGTTGTAATCACACGGATTAAACGCCTGCTGTTTTTTATAAAGCCATTGTACAGCTTCCTGGGAGCTCTTTTGTAAACCCAGCAGGTATTTTCCTGATGATTTGCGATTGGCGATGCCGTTAATTTTCCCTCCTGACTTCTTGGAGCCTTGCTTTCCGCAAGAGCAGCCTTTTAACGATTCTGAAGGCTCCAAGCAAGGCTTTCGCTTTTCAACTCAGGGATTAGACGGTGCCTGGTCTTTGCGATGCTTTATAAATAATAATAATGGTGCGATTAATATTTTCATTTGCTTGGCAGTTAAATCTTAATTCTGACGTTACAAGCTTGTGAGTCAGTTTGTTTTCTCTCACCGCGTGGTGGTCATTAAGGAACAAAGGATGTTTGATGTCCAGTTGGAAAGGAAAAAGAAAACAGCTTGCGTTGGAACTGTAAACACCACGCTTTCCGTATTAATGTAGATGGGCTCAGGTCTTATAGATGCACGTTTGATTTGAGAGGAGAAAGAAGAGAGCCAGCGTGGCATAGTGGTTAAGAGCAGGTGGATTCTAATCTGGAGAACCTGGTTTGATTCCCACTCCTCCACCTGAGTAGCAGAGGCTTATCTGGTGAACCAAATGTGTTTCTGCACTCCTACATTCCTGCTGGGTGACCTCGGGCTAGTCACAGTTCTTGGGAACTCTCTCAGCCCCACCTACCCCACAAGGTGTCTGTTATGGGGAGAGGAAGGGAAAGGAGCTTGTAAGCCACCTTGAGTCTCCTTACAAGGAGAGAAAGGTGGGGTATAAATCCAAACTCCTCCTCCTCCTCCTCCTCCTCCTCCTCCTTCTTCTTCTTCTTGCTTGGCTTCCATGTGAGTTTGGTTTATTTAAAGCAGTGGTTCCCAACTTTTTTTCACTCGCGTATCCCTTGGCAATCCGTTTTCTTCAAATTTTACCTTCATATTAGCAAATCCATTATGCACTTTTTTTCATGTACCCCAAATGCTCTGATGTGTACCCCAGGTTGGGAACCACTGTTAAGTATCCACACAATGTTGGAGTCCAATAGTCCATGCCCCATCCTTGATATGCTGTGTTCCCAAACCTATTTTTCTCCACTCTTGGTGGGGGGTGGGGAGAGTGCAGTCCAAATGTGTTTTTGCACTGTCTGGACAAAAAAGTGAGCATTTTTAAAGGTTTCCACATACATCAGTGCCGTATTCTTTTGTCAGCCCCTTATAGCACTCCATCTGTCCTGCTGCACTTCCTGAGAGCTTTGAGAAGTTAAAAAAACCCCCAGTGATTATTATAGCATTATCTCAGTTATCAGTTTTTATGGGTCTAAAGGGCTCTCAAAATGTTTGCCAGTAATCCAAGCACAAACCAGATTTTTGATGATTTATGCCAGTACACTAGAACAATTGCCCAGGGGCCCCAGGTGTATTTATTACTGATCATGAGACATTCTTGTGTGCGCCACTTCCTAAAAGATTACTCACAACAGCCAGTGTTCGGGCAATGGAAACGTTATGGATTGTTAGTCAACATGTCAATGATCAGTAATGTTAAGTTGTACAGTTTTTTATACAAATGTGCTTTTCTATATGGGCTGTTTATTGATTCTTTGTTCTGAATGTTGATGCTTTGTCCTTTAAGTGTGCTTTAAGTATGATCCTACTATGCTATTTCTGCACAGCACACGTTACATCAATGCCCATGCTTTGTGTCAGCTCAGTTTCCAGATTTTTTTCTTGGTTCCAGATTTTGGTCTTCTAAATCCCGTCTCATTGCTTATTGAATAACCCATCCTGTTGATTGTATTGACTTACACTGTGTAATCCGCCTTGGGTCTCAGCGAGACAAGTGGGCGATGAATAATGTAAATACATTTTAAAAGGTGGATAAAAATAGAAGCCTTGCTTGAAGTGCATTTCCAAAGGAAAGAAATCCCCTCTGTGTGCCCTAGCTACTGCTAGTCAGGGTATGTGTGTGAGAGAGAACAATATCTCTCAACACATTTTCTCCACAGAATTTTATCTTCCTTTCAGTTGTGACATCTGCCTTTCACTGTTCTTTCTCCTCAAGTGGCCTTTGAAATCACTGAAGAGGGGACATGAAAGGCTTCTCCCCTACTGATTCCCTGTACTTTTTCCATTCTAACGTCCTTTTCTTTCTCTCTCCTCTTTTTTTGAACAGAAGATTGTGATTGTGAGGGATACTTCAACGGACAATATATAGGTGAGGAACGGGACTTTTAAAAATCCTGTTCGGGCCTTTGTCGTGGGCACCCTACAGCATTTTTCAACAGAATTCACAACACAACACAAGACCCTGACTGTATAATACTGCACAACTGTAAGCACGTACAATATTTATGTGAATCAGTAAAGTGCATATAGGCGTGGCCCAGCCAACAGACAGCACAAGCCTTTCCCTATGAATAATAAGAAAGGGAAGGCGCAGCAGTCTGAAGTTTCATTGTTACAAAATAATCCAATCCATGAGAATCCAGAACGAGTTCCCATATGTGTCCTCGTATTCGTGGAGTCAGTGTCCACTGCTTTAGCAAGCGCGTATTACTGTGCCTATAGATGAGGAGCAGCAGTGGCGTAGGAGGTTAAGAGCTCGTGTATCTAATCTGGAGGAACCGGGTTTGATTCCCAGCTCTGCCGCCTGAGCTGTGGAGGCTTATCTGGGGAATTCAGATTAGCCTGTACACTCCCACACACGCCAGCTGGGTGACCTTGGGCTAGTCACAGCTTCTCGGAGCTCTCTCAGCCCCACCCACCTCACAGGGTGTTTGTTGTGAGGGGGGAAGGGCAAGGAGATTGTAAGCCCCTTTGAGTCTCCTGCAGGAGAGAAACGGAGGATATAAATCCAAAACTCTTCTTCTCTTCTTCTTCCTATTTCTAATCCTGGAACAATCATATGAGTCCAAACGCACTTGGCTGGAGTATGTTTCATTTCTTGAGAGCAGCAGTGGCGTCGTGGTTAAGAGCAGGTGCACTGTAATCTGGAGAACCGGGTCTGATTCCTTGCTCTGCCACTTGAGCTCTGGAGGCTTATCTGGGGAACCAGATTAACTTGTGCAACACATGCCAGCTGGGTGCCCTTGGGCTAGTCACAGTTCTTTGGAGCTCTCTCAGCCCCACCCACCTCACAGGGTGTTTGTTGTGGGGAGGTGTGGGGAGGCAAAGGAGATTGTAAGCCTCTTTGAGTCTCCTTACAGGAGAGAAAGGGCAGGGAGGTATAAATCCAAACTTTTCTTCTGGCTGGCTAACATACACAACAGCCAGCTCTAAGAGCTTGTGGTTTTTTTGTAATGTTATTTTACTGCCTAATGGCTTATAAGAAAACCTACAGCATTGCCTGCTTCTAGCATGGCAAACGGGGTGGTCTAGTGGTTAGAATGTCAGACTAGGACCTGGGAGATCCAAGTTTGAATCCCCACTCTGCCCTGGAAGCTGAATGGGTGACTTTGGGGCAGTCACACACTTTCAGTCTAGCCTGCCTTGCAGGGTTGTTGTGAGGATAAAAGAGAGGAGATGGGAACGATGTCAGCCACCTTGGAGCTGCCCTCTGGAGGGTAAGAGGGCCAGCGTGGTGTAGTGGTTAAGAGCAGGTGGATTCTAATCTGGAGAACCGGGTTTGATTCTCCCACTCCTCCACCTGAGTGGGTGGAGGCTTATCTGGTGAACCAGATGTGTTTCCGCACTCCTACATTCCTGCTGGGTGACCTTGGGCTAGTCACAGTTCTTTTTCAGCCCCACCTACCTCACAAGGTGTCTGTTGTGGAGAGAGGAAGGGAAAGGAGGTTGTAAGCCACCTTGAGTCTCCTTACAGGAGAGAAAGGTGGGTTATAAATCCAAACTCTTCTTCTTTTAAGAACATGCCAGCAGCTGTTAATTGAAATCAAGAAGGGAAATGAATTTTCAGGATGTTATGTTGTTGCTAGTTTAGGCCAGAGGCCTCTCTACTGTGGGGTCTGTGCTCTGGAACTCTTCCCATTCACCCTGCCTGCATTTAGGCTAGTCAGTGGGACTATGAGCTGTTGGGTTTTTTTCGTTCTCCTATTCTGGTTTTATGATTTTATTGTATTTTTTGGGAGCATCAGTTGGTACATTTTTATAAATTAAAAAAAGATGAGGGGAGGCTTTTGATTTACTGTGGTTTGAGAATTACCAGATTTTCCTGAGGTAGAGCAGTCTCTGCTGAGCGAACCTTCAAGTTAATGTTGGGTGAAGTGCGGTGACAATAACATTCGCTTTGGGCCTTGCAGCTGGCTTGCGAAGGAGCTTCCGGCTGAGCCGAAAGGAGAAGCAGAGCAGCCAGCCCGAAGCCAAGCAAGCTGAGCCGACTCAGATGTCCGAACTCCTCACCTACGAGGAAGTCACCAAATACCAGCAGCAGCCGGGCGACCGGAAGAGACTAGTGGTTTTGATAGGTGAGTCACTCATTCAGGAAGGAGGCACATTCTACAATGAGAGGATGTGGAGCTCAAATCCATCTCTTTCGAAACTCCAGAGAAAGAAGGATAATCCCCAAACTTTTTTGTCTCCTCAGTGAGCTGTGAGACAGTCTAGGGAGAGAGAGGAATAGAGAGATTTAGGCTGATTACCCACCCTCTTGCTCTGCTGTAGTGCGAAAGGTCGTGCTAGAAGGGCTCTCACTTTCCACGGATAAAGTGAGAAGCACCAACGGGGCAAGAGGAAGAACATTGGGACAAGAAATCTTGTCAAAAAACGGACCGGAAAAATTATACAAGACACACGTATGCTGCTAAAGTGGCATTCAATGTATTACCCTCTTATATTTCTAATCATACATAAAATACAAGTGCAACAATGCTTATTTGTATTTCTATTCCAAGTGGACTTCCTTGGAAGGAGTGCAGGGATTTTCTCACGCGTGCTGAAACAGTTCACTCTCAGTCCAAAACGCACTCGAAATCTTGCCCTGATGTTTTCTCTCTCTCGTCGTGTAGCAGGGAGGAAGCATGTTGGGACAAGAAATCTTGCTCTGACATGCTTCAACTCCCAGTGTATGCCCAGAGCCCCCTGAAACCCCATTTGTAATTAGCCTTCGATTTATTTAGATTTATTCCGCATCCTTTGCAGCGGTCTCAGAGAGAGAATGAGAGAGATAGAAGGGGGAGGTGGTTAGTCACCACAATCTCGATATCATAGTCTGTCTTGCTCATAGTGCAGAGATGGTGCCAGTTATAGAGTCTGAGCCAGTTTCAAATGACTGTCTGTGTGTGTGTGCGTGTGTTTGTGCGCGCGCACGCGCGTGTGCGTGTGTGTAATCATGTAGCAGCAAAAAGTTCTAGGTGGGAAATATTTGATATTTGGGAGGGGTGAGGGTAGGGGTTCATCATTTCTCTCATCTTTAATTTTCCAAGTTTATGAAGGTATCCACATCCATTTATGCAGAGTTCATATGACATGCTCCTGAGAAGAATTCCCTTGTGAATATGGGCTTTCAAGCAGTCCCTGGTTGAAAAATATATGGGCCCAAATTTCAAAGCCCTTCTTTTGATGCGAGTGACAGTCCTCACCAGAGGCATATCAGGGGCAAATGGCACCCCCGCTGCACCTGGGGGTGAGGCGGGGCTCTGCCCCCCCCCCCAGCCTGGCTGTTGCCATCCTCCCAGCTCCCAGCCGGCATCTGGCAGTCCCTTCTGCCCTCTCCTCTGGGGAGAGCAGAAGTGACTGCCGCCCCCCGTCAGCTGCTTTTATAAGCACTGAGGACGGGGGTGGGGCTTGGGGGCAGGACTGGGGGCGGTGTCCTCAATGACAACATGGGTGGGGTCAAGGGCACCGAAGACGACGACAAGGCAGCAAGACTTCCTGCTGCATTGCTGTCTTCCTGGTCATGTGGGGGGGGGACTATTTTGCCCCATATGACCAGATTAATGGTCCAGGCAAATACACCACTGGTCCCCACTGCGGGAGATTCCACACCAGTCAAATTATTACCAGTTATCGCCATTTCCACCCACAGTCACAACTGGGGTTCCAGATATCTTCACGATTCTCCCCCATTCTTCTGTCCTTTCAACTGCCATAATTCCTCTTTTAGGAGCTGTTTTGTTCTGATTGTTTAAACTTTTGTGTGGAATTGAAAGCAAATTGTGTGGAATTGAAAGTCTTTGTGCTACCACCATATTTACCTGGAAGGAAGATGATCCCTTAAAAAAGGTTATTCTCAAGAGGTATTTTATTACAGTACACAACTGTCACTTGTATGCAGATTGAAAATGGTCCTGTCTTTTTCTGAGTGGTGCATCTAGCAAAAGTTTCATCTGTCGCAGGGATAAATGACGTGATTCCCGTAAGGGACTTTCCAGGCATTCAGCGCAATGATTGATAATGTAGTATCCTCATCCTGAGAATCTCTGAAGATCATTGCACAGTGTAGAGGTCTGAGGAAGGGGTCTGCAACCTGCGGCTCTCCAGATGTTCATGGACTACAAATCCCATCAGCCCCTGCCAGCATGGCCAAGTTGCAGACCCAGGAATGGGAAGTATCAGTACAGCTTCCACTCTTGCTTCCAAAAATGGCGCTTCCACATTTTCCTGCATACTAGGGGAGTGGCATAAGCTGTCCACATTATGGGCGGTATGAAGAGGTCTGAAGACTTTGTCTCCGACGTGAAGGCAAAGCACAGGCCCCTTCCGTCCATGCAGAATGATGCGCTTTTAATCCACTTCCAATGCATTTTGCAGCTGGATTTTACTGTGCGGAATAGCAAAATCCACTCGCAAACAATTGTGAAAGTGGATTGAAAGTGCCTTGTTCTGCATGTGCGGAAGGGGCCACAGAGATGGGAAGGACCAGACACCATTGTGCAACTCATTCCTTTCGTCGTGTTCTAAGTCCACCCACCCCCACTCCGTCGCTGGTGGAGATATTAGAGTAAAATGAGGAGGGTCTATTACAGGCATATATTTCCTCCCTTCCTGTTGCTGCAGGGCATCCATGTACTCTGTCCACTTGTTACCCAAATTAGTGGTCTGAAGCCAAGTAATTATTGTGGGGGATTTTAATGTATGCAACAGGTGGGTAACAGCAAAATCTACCCACCAAAGGATAACTGGATCCTTTTAAAGGACTTTAGACTTGATGAGAACTGTTTTGACAACAGAGTTTTTTTATTGAGCCTCAGCAAAGTAATAAAAATTGCTGCAATCATCTTTGAGTGATTCACTCATACAGAGTATAAGAAAATAAAGTATCGAATGAGGTTTTGGGGGAAAAATATCAGGCAGGGTTATACATTACCAATCCAGGTCAGGAAATCTATGCACAGCCAACAGGTATAAGGTTGAAGGGGAGAGGTGAAGTTGGGGTGAGAGTCTTGAAACCCTCCCCCTCCCTTGCATGCCATTCCTTACTCCCTCCCTCCCCTCCCCTTGCATGCCACGCCTCCCTCCCCTCCCCCTTCCTCCACTAGGGTGGGTGGGCCATGTCCAGATGCCAAGCCCCCTCTCCCTCCCTCCCCTCCCTTGCATGCCACCCCTCCCCCTCCTTCCCTCCTCCAGAGTCTTGAACCTTGAAGCAATAGACAAATTATGTATTGTTGATCAGCAGGGTTTATTGATCGGCATCAAAGCGCCCAGCTTGATAAAGCCGGTTCTGGCGAACCTGGCTTCTGCTATCCCCTTTATTCAGAGGTTGATCCCCCCTCCCGTTTTCCCAAAGAATGTGGAAAAGAGTTATTTTGGAGCTGAGGCCCCCAAGGTCAGCAATAAATAGAGATAAAGCCACCTGGCCTCCTGCCCCCATAGGACAACGGAAACATTCCGTTTCCGATGAGACCAAAAGGGTCAGGAGTAAGCCTAGTTATCTACTATGCATGTGAAGCCGTAAAGCAAAGGTCAAGGAAAGAATGTCTCAGTACTGCAGTGGTAACATATTAGGCTGGTTGCATATATCTTGTAGCAATTACATTGAGTTAGGCATGCATCTCAATTGACTAGATACAATCTCTGACAGAGAGCAGCTACAGCATCTACTACCACAAAGGTGCTACTTTCCTGCTTTGTCGAAAAAAATGTAGCTAAGAGTTGCTGCATGAGGCTTCGTTTGCCTGAGAGCAATTGCTGAGTGTCTTCGTGAAAACAGTATGTTCTGTCAATTCTTGTTTTTAATAGGAAATGCTAGCTCGTGTCTTTCGCCTTGATAAAAGACTCATTAGGCAGCTGAGTGAAATGTCCCCTGGGAAAATGTCTGGTGGTTTTCTATATTAAAGGATAGGTATTTGTTAGAGGATATTAGTATTTCCATTTATGGGAAAATCTCTTATAGGAAAAACCTGTCATCAATATTGATGAGATTGTTATAGTGTAATGGGGGACTCGTAATGTATAGCAATGTATTCCATTGAAGGTGTGGATGGGGGTGATGGGCTTAATGTATTATGTCAGCCCGCATTAGCCATTAGATGTTTTCTGCCCATTTCTCTGATGTGGGTCCACATCTATTCTAATAGAGGGATGTTATAGCCCTTATAACCCAACAAGATCGACACAGACTTCAGAGAATAATCAGAACTGCAGAAAAAACAATTGCTGCTAACCTGCCTTCCATTGAGGACCTGTATACTGCACGGGTCAAAAAAAGGGCTGTGAAAATATTTACTGACCCCTCGCATCCTGGACATAAACTGTTTCAACTCTTACCCTCTAAACGTCGCTACAGAGCACTGCACACCAAGACAACTAGACATAAGAACAGTTTTTTCCCTAACGCCATCACTCTGTTAAACAAATAATTCTCTGGAGCAATGTTAAACTATTTATTATATACTTATTATATAATTACTGCACTACTTTTTTCTTAACATTCCTATTACCCATCTCCTCCCACTTATGACTGTATGACTATAGCCTGTGCTGACATTTTATTTTATTTTATGATTTTACATTTTATGTTTTCATTACTACTGATTGTTTCCTGATTGCTTACTAGACCTATATGACAATCATTAAGTGCTGTACCTTATGATTCTTGACAAATGTATTTTTCTTTTATGTACACTGAGAGCATATGCACTGGAGACAAATTCCTTGTGTGTCCAATCACACTTGGCCAATAAAGATTCTATTCTATTCTATTCTATTCTATTCTATTCTATTCTATTCTATTCTATTCTATTCTATTCTATTATAACTGCCCCTAAGGATTATGGGAGTAGTAAACAGTATATAAATATCAACAAAGTATCACATATGCATCGTTACATTCACGGTTCATCGTTTGTTAGAATTTTGGTTGTGATAGGAATTTTATACAGTATCTTAGTCAAAGGCAATTTTACATAGCATTGGTTAGCTGTACACAGAGAACATCTTTTCTCTCAGTCCGTCAGGAAACAGAAGAACTATCAACGTTTTTTAACTGTCACCTTTAGAATGTTTGTTCAGATTCCCAGAATTCCCTGCTGCTTGTGCTGCTGCTGCATGCAAACAAGGCTGACAATTCCAACCTGTTTTGCCTCTATCTGACAGGTTCTTTGGGGTCCCGATTAAATGAGCTCAAGCAGAAAGTTGTGGCAGAGAACCCACAGGAGTATGGGGTTGCCGTGCCACGTAAGTACCATTCCTAAGTACTTTCTTCCTCTTCCCGCCCCCCCACTTGCCGTTCCCTTCCATAGCACTGGAATCATTTATTGGCAGCCTGACAGCTCTTGATGGTTTGTTGTGTGCAACTTGAGAAGCGTAGGGTTGGCAGGCTCTGACAGGTAGTCAGGAGATGGAGCAAATATCGAGAGATTCAGGCAGGAGCCATTGGCAAAGAACCATCAAGGTAGAGCAAGTGGCAAAGGCACAGCGTGTCACACAGAAATGTTCAGTGGGGCATTTTTACAAAGGGATTGCAATGCTAACATAGAACAGCACAGGAAGTTGCTTTTATTAGGGATAGTTATGTATTTTGGGTGATAGATTGGTTTGCATGCACTAATTTCACATTACAGGCACTACCTCTTGGAGTATTATATTAAAGGTGAATCAGGAGCTTGAGGCTAGTTTATCATCACCGTCAGCCTGGGCACAGTGGCTCACTTTGCCATCCTCCTGGTTGGGTGCCCAATGAAAGCCACCAAAGAACAATGAGGTTAGGAGGCAAAGGGCGACTCCACTGCTTATTCCTGCTGCTCTTCATTCTCCTATTTGCAGACTGAGGCCCCTTCCCCACATGCAGAATAATGCACTTTCGATCCACTTTCCATGCCCTTTGAAGATGGATTTTACTGTGCGGAATAGCAAAATCCACTTTTATAAACAATTGTGAAAGTGGATTGAAAGTGGATTATTCTGCATGTGTGGAAGGGGCCAGAGTCTTGGTCTCTTCTTTAACCAAGCCCTTGAGATCACTCTGCGTATGAAATTGGAGAAATGTTCCATTCCTGGGTTGTTGAAACGAGGGGTATGGAATACCCCGTGTGGTCACGCCCAGACATCAGAAAAGAACTACCAGAAGCTAGTGAAATCACAGGCCGAAAACAACCGGCAGCCTCCACCGTGGCACAAGTCGACGTTCCAAAGTTCCTGTTGTCGTGTTATTTACCTTCACATCTGGTTCGCCACACGGCCATTGGGAACAGAGGCTGGAGGTGTTTTCAGATGCAGCTGCGTTGGTCGGGGCTGATCCCTCGGCTGTTCACAGTGTGAGATAGCAATCATGCGCCGCGTTAAATATATATGCATGGCAACGTGCTGAAGAAATCAAGAAATGTCCCAGGGCATCATAAATCATGTGCATGCATGCGTGCGCCAGACATCATCCAGTCACAGTGCCTAGTTCGGCTCCCCGTTTCTGATGATTTGAGAGCTGCACAGATGGGCCTTTGATCCGCTGGGGAGCCCAAATACAGATGGTGTGTTCTACCTTGGAGGGTTAGAGATGCACCTGATCAGGGAAAGGGATGCTTCTCATGCCAAGAGGAGGCGGGGATTGCCTGCCCTCCTGTGGGATTCTCCTTGGTCTCGCTGCTGTAATTCTTAGCACACTGTTCAGAGCCTGCGCGGCAAACAGTGATTTTTAATCAGAGAGTGTTGGCATGGAAATAGTATTTAGTAGTCAAATATCTGTCTAAGCCCAGGCAAGGCCTTGCTGTTCCTGTCAGACTGGTGAGAATTGGCAAGGGAGTATAAGAATATCTACCTCAAACTTCATTTCAGTAATCTGACTCCACCACTCATCAGAGCTGTCTAAGATTGTTAGGTCCTGGACTGAGACTCAATAAGTGGACTCAGAAGAAGAAGCGTTGGATTTATATCCCCCCTTTCTCTCCTGTAAGGTGACTGAAATGGGCTTACAAACTCCTTTCCCTTTTTATTCCACTACATCTGAAAAGAGGAGAGAAAACAAAACCTTCAAGCCAATGGGATCCAGTTGACAAAAATGTTAGTGTGGAATGAGGGAGACCTGCATTCAAATACCCACTGAGACATAAAGCCAACTGCACAGCCTCGAGTAACTCATTTCTCAACCAAACTTTCAAGATAAAATGAGACAACTGTGTATAAGACACCCTAAAGTTCTTGGAGGAGACAGGGAATGTAATTAGGCTAAGAAGCACACCACCTAAACCTTCTACAATGTGGAACGATGGAGTTTTGATCTCCGAGGCACACCATGAGAACCTCCAACCAACAACCATCACCAAATTTGATTTCTATTGACTCCTCTGCTCTTGCACTCGCTAGAAAATCAATTCCGGCCATTGTTAGTACAGATATTGAAGTACCTATTTTATTTCTCTTATCCCCGGGTCTTTCATAAAATGCTAGCTTGGGCCTAGTGTGCAATTCAGGAGCTAGAAGAATAAGAAGAAGAGGAGGAAGAGGAGGAGGAAGAGGAGGAGGAAGAGTTGTGTTTATATCTTCCCTTTCTCTCCTGTAAGAGACTTGAAGGGGCTTACAATCTCCTTTCCCTTCCCCCCTCACAACAAACACTCTGTGAGGTGGGTGGGGCTGAGAGAGCTCAGAAGAACTGTGACTAGCCCAAGGTCACCCAGCTGGCGGAGTGTACAGGCTAATCTGAATTCCCCAGATAAGCCTCCACAGCTCAAGCGGCGGAGCAGGGAATCAAACCTGGTTCTCCAGATTAGAGTGCACCTCCTCTCAACCAGTACACCACACTGGTTCCAACTATATTGACAGTTGTTGGCAAAACTTAATTCCCAGGCATGCGAGGTCCAAGCTCAAGTCAGGACTGTGGTATGCTGTGTGAAGCTGCTGTCAGTCCCACTGGGGAAAACTTACATGTAATTTGCTGCTGCACACATTGGTCCCAGCAGGGAAAATGTTAGTTGTCTGGAGGGTTTCAGAATGGGGAATAAACACAGAGGTGGGAACCTTGAGCCCCCTTTCCCTGTGCCTCACAGGGAATCTCTATACCGACCTATGGCCCTGCAGATATTCATGGACTATGATTCGCATTAACCCCTGACAGCATGGTCATTTGGCAGAGCTCATGAGAATCATAGTCCATGAACATCTCCTCTCTATACCTTCCTAGTGAGAGAGAACCATGGCAGTTGGTTTTGCTTGCGGTCTGAGTTTTCTCCGTGGCGATTCTGGACGCTGTCTTGCTCTCCCTAAAACGACATTTCCAGGGGTTCTCAGGAGGAAAGAAGGACTTTTTAATCAACTGTGTCTGCAATTTAGTGTCCAAAGGAAGCGAGAAAAAGAAAAAAAGATGACATAGGAGTTAAATTAAAGTGGAGCCAAGAGCTGGGTGTGAAAATGACAGATAAGATGTGAGAAAAAGAGACGTCCCTCTATTAAGATGTGTTGCAATTTGCACCTCTGTCAGGGTCTCGATATAATTTATTATATAAATGGTGCATAGGACTAGTAAGATTTAATAGCATAGTCTGAACGAATTCATTTCTGGGTTGGCAATGTCACACTTCCCATTCAAGTTTCCACTGGAAAGGAGGTGCGATATCATGGTTAGAGTGATATAGAGGTGTGATATAGTGGTATAGTGAGAGCCAGCATGGTGTAGTGGTTAAGAGCAGGTGGGTTCTAATCTGGAGAGCCGGGTTTGATTCCCTGCTCTGCCGCTTGAGCTGTGGAGGCTTATCTGGGGAATTCAGATTAGCCTGTACACTCCGCCAGCTGGGTGACCTTGGGCTAGTCACAGTTCTTCTGAGCTCTCTCAGCCCCACCCACCTCACAGGGTGTTTGTTGTGAGGGGGAAAGGGTGGGGAAAGGAAAGGAGAGAAAGCCCCTTTGAGTCTTCTTACAGGAGATAAAGGGGAATATAAATCCTCCCCCTCCTCCTCTTCTTCTTCTTCTTCTTCCTCTTCCTCTTCTGCCTCCTCTTCCTCCTCCTCCTCCTCCCATTCCTCCTCCTCCTCCCATTCCTCCTCCTCCTCCCATTCCTCCTCCTCCTCCTCCTCCTCCTCCTCCTCCTCCTCCTCCTCCTCCTCCTTCTTCTTCTTCTTCTTCTTCTTCTTCTTCTTCTTCTTCTTCTTCATGCCTGCTTGATAGTCTCCATGGCAGACCTAGGGACAGGCCTGGGAACAAGGTATCATGTAGTTAGGTCTGACTCTGACCACTATACTACACTGGCTCGCTCACTATGATTCATTATGTATTGGGTTTCTTGTTCAGTACCTGAGCAATGGTTTATTATTCTTCTGAGGTAGGAGGAGCATCTTGCATGGTTCTACAGAAAGGATACAAACTAAGATAGAGGAGACTAGCTTCTTCAACTGGGCGTTCAGCTAATTCCCCTTATTAGGATCGAGGGGGTGGCCTCAAGGTGTCCTGCAAATGCCACCCACCTTTGGGGGAGTTTGGGGTAGAAGCTTCAGAACTTGACCTGCTCTATGGTTTTATGATTGTTTTTATAGTGGTTTCTGAATAGGATTTTATCATGCTTTTTACTATAACCCACCCTGAGACTACTGTAAAGAGCAGGGAATAAACCAAATATACGCGCACACAAACACACACTACACCAGACCCTTGGTCTAACAAGGCCAACGCTGTCCACTCAGATTGGCAGCTACTTTCCAGGGGCTCAGACAGATCACTTCGACGTCACCTCCCTCAACTGCAGACATCAGGGACCGAACCTTCTGCGTGTCGAGCAGATACTGGGGCAGCAATTCTCACAAACCCTATAAAGACGCCCTGGAGGCACGCCAACTCCAGTTCTGGCCTCAGCCTTCGTTCCTTCTAAATCTGAGCCGCTCAACAGCTTTGTACAAAACTAACAACTATGCATTGGCCCAGATGGGCTCTCAGCACCAAAAAAAATGACACTTTTTCACTCTTAGCAACCCGCAGTAAATATAACTGAAGAACACGAGCTTCTAAGGAACGCTAGACTTGGAGAGGACGAGCACCAAAAAAAGTAGCACATTGTAGACCGCAGATAAGCTATTTAGTTTTAAGGAAGGGCTGCAGATGGCAAATCAGAAGATTTTCTTCCTACAGGAGTATATAACTCTTGAATGGCTTACCCTGGAGCACTTCTTTTATTTACAGCCCACCTTTAATTGTTGAGGCTGTAAGGTGATTTCGCAATGTAAAAAAAATGCAGTCAAATGGAACGGGCCCTCCCATAAACATGCAATAGAACTAAAATCACAAAAATCAGGAAATGGAAAAGAGTAAGAAATAATCTAGCAACACATTCAAGAACAACAACATTTCTGGCAGGGTAGGAGCTTTCATAAGTCAAAGTTCACTTCTTTAGGTGGTATCTATTGCTGCACGGCTACTCATTGTCAAAATTAGAAACAATGCAAAAGAAAAGTTACCATAATAGCTGGGAAGAAGAAGGAGGAGAGGAGGAGGAGAAAAAGAGAAGGAGGAGTTTGGATTTATACCCCACCTTTCTCTCCTGTAAGGAGACTCAAAGGGGCTTACAATCTCCTTTCCCTTTCCACAACAGACACCTTGTGAGGTAGGTGGGGCTGAGAGAGTTCCGAAGCACTGTGACTAGCCCACGGTCACCCAGCAGGAATGTAGGAGTGCAGAAACTCGTCTGGTTCACCAGATAAGCCTCTGCCACTCAGGTGGAGGAGTGGGGAATCAAACCCGGTTCTCCAGATTAGAATCCACCTGCTCTTAACCACTACACCAAGCTACTGCTACTGCCTGCTCTCATCCATCTCTGCTTGTGTTTTAAGGTCTTTACTGGACATTTTGCACTGCAGGTCTCTCTCCACCTACAGAATGAAAGTGGGTAGTCACTGGAAACAGACCTTCTTGAAAAGGGTGGTGCTATGCTTTTGGAATAGCCTACAAATGTATTTTGATCTGGTGCAATTGTTACTGTCCTTCCACTGTCAGGTGAAAAGGTGTTTGTTTTCCATTAGCCAACCAATGGCTGGTTTTATGGTGGCTGTTCATGATCCCGTGATGGTGGTTGCTTTCGAACAACTGCTACCATTCCATCACCCTTTGCGGATGTTTACTATGACTTGACTGCTGCTGCTGTTTTTAAGCTAGCTTTTAGTTGTAATCTGATTGCTGCTTCATTCAAGGTTCAATGGAATGTGATATTTGTTGCGTTTTACTGTGCTCTGATGCGTAATATTTCAGCACTTTAAAAATGGTAATGGTAAGATGGGGAAGAATTATTATAATGAACTAATTACAATCTGCAGCTGCACAGAGACTTGTGCTTTCTTTCTCTTTTTGTTCCAACATCCACTTTCCTCTCTTAGCTGCTGCAGTGAGCAGGTTTCACGCAGGCAAGGGAGAAGAGAGAAGGCACAACGTTGGAAGAACAACTCAAGGGAAACAATTACTCTGTCAAAGGGTTATAGGAAGAGGGCACAGTCTGAGGACTCTTCTCCTATTTTTGTACCTTATTCCTACCTTATCCTTTTGACAGAGCTACTTCCAATTTTTTAATTCCCTCTATCCATCTGCCTGCTGGAAACCCTCCTTTATAACATTTCTGGTTTCAGAGTCCATCTGGAAAAGATTGGCAGCAACGATGCTGGGGAGATGACAGAGGGAAAAAAAGCATCATTTCAGTGGGGAACTTGTTTTGGTCCGGCTGCATTAGAAAGAAAGAAAAGGAAATCTGGTTTTCAGCTGCGGCCCAAGCACCGGGGAATAGTGATAATTGGGGAATGGTGGGAGAAACAATATGTCTCGCCATTTGGGGTTTTTAGTTGAATTGTTTTAAACGGTTTTATGATTTCATGTTGTTTATTGTTATTTTTAGGTTTTTTAAAATTAATTTTATGTATGATTTTAGGCTTTATGCCATTGTCAGCCACCCTGAGCCCTTTGGGGGGTAGGGCGGGGTGCAAATATGAAAAAAATAAATCAATAAAAATAACAGTACAAGCGACACGAGGCAATTTTGAACATGATATAATTGAATATGAGCAAGAATGCTTGTCAAAAGGATAGCTGATGAATAATTGAAATATAGTTATCAAACATAGAATTTGTTTACAGAAACAGAGAACCAGTTTTGGGGAGGAATTAGTGAGGAGATTATGTAAACGCTAGCGGTATCAGGCCAAATATTTTTTCTGACTTTAGTAAAGGCACAGGGGAAAGAAGACATGGTTGCTGAAGGCAAGACTTCCATGGCATAAAGAAAAGGTTAGAATTAATGAGCTGTGCTTGGGTGGGGGGGGAGGGCTGTGTTACTCTGTGCACTGAAAAATATATATCAAAATTCTGCACTAGATTCTCAGGAGCAGAGAACAGTTGGTAAGAAAGTACATCAGAAGATACTGGTACGCTACAGAACCCGGGGCAGCTCCTAGGGATCATAGAAGTTGATACGGTAACTGTGCAAGAGCAGGGAATTAATTAGACTGGTGTGCTATAGGACACGGGACAGCTCCCAGGTAGCCGTAGAAGTTGATGGGGTAACTGTGCGACTGCAGGGAATTGGTTAGATCAGTGTGCTACAGGACCTGGGACAGCTTTCAGGGAGCCATAGAAATTGATAGGGTAACTACAACAGCAGGGTATTGGTTAGGTCAGTCTTCTACAGCACCTGGGACAGCTCCCAGGTAACCATAGAAGTTGATGGGGTAATTGTGCAACAGCAGGGAATTGGTTAGATCAGTCTACTACAGGACCTGGGACAACTCCAGGGAGCCATAGAAGTCTATAGGGTATACTCCCTGCAACAATGAAGATTGTGGTGCTGTGTGGTTTCCAGGCTGTGTGGCCATGTTCTAGCACGGCCATACAGCCCGGAAACCACACAGCACCCCAGTGATTCCGACTGTGAAAGCCTTCGACAATACAATGAAGATTGTGTTCTGTATTGAGCAATGGGGGTGGGGGGCTTTGAAAACTAAAGGGCTGATGGAGAAAGAAATAGCAGGGAGGTAGCAGGGAGTTTTTGACAATGTGTCATCTTCGCCTACAGAGCTGTTGATGTGTGTCTGGGGATGAATTTAACAGGAGACTGTAGGTGTATGTAAAACTGTAATTCATATCACATTTGTCTTTTAAGTGTCTGCCATGTACCAGTATTTATGTGGTGGATACTAGTGCCTCATCACCAATGTCTATAGTATTAAAAAATGGGGAGAAATTATTTCAAGGTAAAATTTATAGAGAAACTGTTGGTGCGAATACTATGCATTGCTACATTTCTATCCCACCCTTCTACCAGATGATGGACACAGTTTAATAACACCAAATGTACTAGAGCCTAGCAATAATAATAGTAGCACAAAACAATGAAAAATGAGAAACCCAACCAGCATGTGACAAAAGAGCAGCGAATAAGATCTAGGCAAAAAAGAAAAAAGATCAACCATTCTAAAGATAAAAATGTAAAACTAGGCCTCAAAAGTAAATTAAGCATAAGCATAAGCACTTTTTAATTGTCATTGCGCACGCACAACGAAATTTACAGCAGCATTCCTCGATGCACACAATTTCAGACTCATACCCCATCCTCACTTTCCCCTTCCTCCACCCATCCCTACACAGCCCCAAACACATCAACATAAAGCCGCAGAGTTTAGCATAGCCACAGCTCTAGTGTCTCTAAGCCTCTTTGTCCTAGTTTTGATAGACCTGTATCGTCTGCCGGATGGTAACAGTTCAAAAAGAGAGTGTGCTGGATGAGACGGATCTCTCAGAATATTTTGAGCTTTTTTAGGCTTCGGGAATTGTAGAGTTCTTCCAAGGAGGGAGAGGGCAGCCGATAATCCTCTGTTCAGTAGTGATCACCCTTTGGAGCGCCTTCCTATCTGCCACTGTGCAACTGGAGAACCATACACAGATGCAGTAGGTTAAGATTAGGTTTGTTGTTATCATTGGACTGGCCTACGCAGTACCTTGGAATTTTTCAAGAACAGTGCTAACCTCTGTGTGATGATGGTTGGGGTGTGCCTGATTGAAATACTGCTTTGGCACATAGGGAAAGTCTGCACATTCTTAAAGAGGACCCAAAGGAACAATCCTAAACAGGGGTTCCCCCACCCCCACTGTCAAGTCACAGCTGATCTATGGCAACCCGTAGGGTATTCAAGGCAAAAGATGTTCAGAGTTGGCTTGCCATTGCCTGCTTCCATGTCACAACCCTAGTATTCTTTGGAGGTCTCCTGTCCAAAAACTAGCCAGGGACAGGACTGAGAGTGTGAGACTGGCCCAAGCCAGCATGGTATAGTCCAGGGGTCTGCAACCTGCGGCTCTCCAGATGTTCATGGACTACAATTCCCATCAGCCCCGGCCACCATGGCCAATTGGCCATGGTGGCACGGGCTGATGGGAATTGTGGTCCATGAACATCTGGAGAGCCGCAGGTTGCAGACCCCTGGTATAGTCATTAGGTGGACTCTAATCCAGAGAACCCACGGCTCCACATGAGTGGCATGATTTCCTGCTCCTCCACGGGAGTGGTGTGATTCCCCACTCCTCCACATGAGTGGCACTTATCTGGTAAACCAGATTTGTTGCCCCATTCTCCTACATTCCTGCTAAGTGATCTTGGACTATTTCATTCAGAACTCTCTGAGCCTCACCTCCCTCAGAAGTTGTCTGTTGTGTGGAGAGGAAGGAGAAGGAGTTTGTAAACTGTCTAGAGTCTTCTTACAGGGGAGAAAGGTGGGGTATAAATCCAAATTCTTCTTCTTCTTCAAGCTCACCCAACAAGTTGCAATGGCATGAATGGGGATTTGAACCTTGGGTTTGCAGGTTCTAGTCTGACACCTTAACCCCGGGGGTCTTCAAACTATGGCCCTCCAGATGTTCATGGACTACAATTCCCATCAGCCCCTGCCAGCATGGCCAAGTGGTAGGGCTCATGGGAATTGTAGTCTATGAACATCTGGAGGGCCATAGTTTGAAGACCCCTGCCTTAATCACTTCACCATGCTGGCTTTATTTGAAAGTCAAGCAAATCCCGTTAAGTTCAATAGGACTTTCTCCAGGTTAGAATATATAGGATTGTGTCCTAAATAAGTTTGGAGTGGCTACCATCATTTAAAATTCCATTTTACAATAAAACACAGTATCAAACCCTAACAACTTTAAACAATTTCAACAGCTTTCCTAATGGGGTCACAACGGTGATATATAGAGCCCATCGCTAAGGGGAAAAGTGGGTGGATCAGATGGTAGGATGGAGGCCAGGATGGTAACTGAAGCCCCTCAACCATTTGCCTGGTGGAACAGCTCTATCTTACAGGCTCTGTAGAACTGCATCAGATCCTGCAGGGCCCTGGTCTCATTCCGCACATGCAGAATAATGCACTTTCAAACTGCTTTCAGTGCTCTTTGAAGCTGTGCGGAATAGCAAAATCCACTTGCAAACAGTTGTGAAAGTGGTTTGAAAACGCATTATTTTGCGTGTGCGGAAGGGGCCCTAGTCTCACTGGACAGCATGTTCCACCAGATGGGGGCCAAGACCAAAAAAGGTCCTGCTTGAAGCCACACAGGTCTCTTTCAGGCCAGGGACCACCGGAAGATTTTAATTCATTGATTGCCGCGATCTTTGGGGGTGGGGGTGGAGCCCTGACTGTCAGGGCTGTTCGACAGTAGAATTCACTGCCCCAGAGAGTTGTGGAATCTCCTTCTTCGGAGGTTTTTAAACAGAGGCTGGATGAACACATGTCGGGAATGCTTTGATTGTGAGTTCTTGCATTACAGGGGGTTGGACTTGATGGCCCTGGTGGTCTCTTCCAACTCTCTGATTCTATGAAGATCCATATCCAGCTATTGTAGCAAGCATAAGCAAGAGTCTTGTGGCATCTTAAAAGCTAACTAACATGTATTCCAATATGTGCTTTTTTGGACCACAGCTCATTTCATCACATTCAATGTAGCTGACAAAAAATCCTGAGGCGGACAAAATATACTCCAGAAGGGACAGAACTTTTAAAGCAACTCTGAGCCCATTGGAGGGGAGGAGAAATGTGGTTTGTTTGAGCCCTTGAAAGCTTAGAACATCTGGGAAGGACAGATATTGTTTCTAAACCCCATTCTACAATTAATTGCAGCCCCCCCATCTTGTTTGTACATATTTTCCCTCTGTGTCCTGTGTAAGTTACATACTTTTTATACAAGTGCTTTGTGTTTTACAAAGTACCCTTTTGATTTTAGTCCACCAACCATTCTCCCATCTATATGAATCCTTACGAGTGTTTATTCTCTAAGCCTCTCATGTACGTTTCCTGTATGGAAAGGATGCTGGCGTTATCCTTTTTAAAAATAACCTTGGCATTTTTATTAAATGGGTTGACTAATCCAGTTACATCCAACGTCGGCGGCCTCGTTGTATTATCCATTTTTATTTGTGCTCGGGAAAGCAAGAGCGAAAATATTCTTAAGAAAGGAAATGAGAAGGGGGAATGCTTTTGTTCTGCTCCTCCAGCTACAGTAGATATGATCTTATAATTGAATGGTTAGAAATCAGTTCTGCCATCCTTTTACCTCTGATTCCCTAATCTTCTAATTCCCCCGTCCTTCCTGCCAGTATTCCGTTTCATTTTGCAGAGCTTTGTTTTTTCCCAGGTTCTGATTAATTTCTGCTGTTTCATTCAGTATCGCCGTCTCTTGTTTAACCTGAATCAGGTTTTTGTTAATTTCCTTTCCATTCTCTGCTAACCTGATTATTACAATCTTTCTTTCTGTCATTAGTCTAAAAAGGTAAGCCCCATTTATATGGACGTTGCTCTTGGTTTTATCTTGGTTAAACAGTCGAGCTCCTGTCTCTCTGAGGTGATAGTTGATCCATCAAGAAAAGGAACCATTTCTTACCTGTTTCTATTTAACTTTACCTCCTTCCAGAAAATCCCTCGCCTTGTGCTTTTTGTTGTTCAGAGTTCATTTTAATTTCTGTATTTGGATTTCAACCAGTACAGCCTATTAAATCTCTTCCAAAGATTTCCCAACACTTCTCCTTTTTGTTTTCCTCTCAAAATGTTCAATTCTTAAATTATTTTTCCTAATCCTGTTATCAGTCTCTTCCAAATTATCATAGAAATGTATTGTTGAAGGCTTTCATGGCCGGAATCACTGGGGTGCTGTGTGGTTTCCGGGCTGTATGGCCGTGTTCTAGCAGCATTCTCTCCTGACGTTTCGCCTGCATCTGTGACTGACATCTGAAAATCCTTCAGATCCTCTGAAGATTCCAGGCACAGATGCGGGCGAAACGTCAGGAGAGAATGCTGCTAGAACATGGTCATACAGCCTGGAAACCATAGAAATCTTTCTTAGCTCATCTTTGCTGACCAGAATCCATGTCCAACAACCTAAAGTCCTTCTACCATAGGTTTCCAGTTATCCCAAAATTATTCAAGTCCTCTTCTTCAGCAACTAAGTAAGCTTAGCCATTTCTGCTAATTCTAATATCTTCACCCACAGGGCTGTTACGTATATCCCTCTGCCACTTTTATAATTCTAATCATTTCCTAGGTAAATAATTTTACTACCCAGTTCTTGAAATTCATTTACAATAATATTCTAAATCGTTACCCCCTTGGATACAATGTATATTGGGCATTTTTCCTCATATCATTTTTCCTCATATCATTAGGTTTCTTACTTTTTGACAATTAAACAGTTCTAAATTATAGACATGGCCTTGCCCAACCACCGCTTCTGTCAATAGGCCATGAACACAGCAAGGCATTTCTTAAACAATGCATACTTGATGTGGAGTGTAAAAAAGATTTAAATATAGCACCTACAGTATTCCTTGCTCCAAGTGTAAGGTGTCAGGTAATTTCAGTGCCTTATCTTGAACATCTAGGACATAGGTGTCAAACTCGCGGCCCTCCAGAGGTTATGGACTACAGTTCCCATCATCCCCTGCCAGCATCATGCTGGCAGGGGATGATGGGAACTGTAGTCCATAACCTCTGGAGGGCCACGAGTTTGACACCTGTGATCTAGGACATAGAAGAGTTTTCAGATTGTTGCGATGTGGTGCTGCCCCCTCAGTGGTTAGACAGGAGATATAGGAAAATCCCCTTTGAAGAACATCTGTTGGGATGGTAGTATTGAAACTTCTGAGCATGTTCTGTTGGATTGTGCTTTTTTACATTCAGATTTGCAGTGCACTTGTAACACTGATACTGAAGGACTGGTTTCGAGGCAGTATTTGAAATTAACTGGTTTTATGGTTAAACAGAGGAAATGAACTAATTGATTGTGCATGGTAATAATGAAGAGAGTTGGAAGGGTTATCTTGGACAGTATAGGCAGTTTTGTCTTGCACTTCTCTTTGACAAGAATTTTGAAATAACTTGCAAGATGGCTACATTTGGCCTGATGGCAAGCAAGATTAGGAGGACTTTGGTTAACTCTATACGATAAATATTGCCTTCAACTGAATTATTAAAATTTGTCAGATTACTTGCGTCTGGATTTTGTATTGCTATTTTTATACAGTTTTAATTCTTTTATCTTGTGCTGCTGATTGACAATAAATAAATGTGCAGTTCAATGCACTGACCATGAAATAGTGTTCAGTGGGCCATCTACTGTGATACTTCCCAATATTGGCCCCTTCTGCACATGCAAAATAATTCACTTTCAATCCACTTTCAATGCACTTTGCAGCTGGATTTTATTGTGCGGAATAGCAAAATCCACTTGCAAACAATTGTGAAAGTGGGTTGAAAGTGCATTATTCTGCATGTGCGGAATGGGCCCCCGTCTCCTTGCATTCATACAAATTTTTTTGCCACCTTTCAACTCTCTTCATTATTGCCACGCACAATCGATTAGGTCATTTCCTCTGTTTAACCATAAGACCAATTAATTTCAAATACTGCCTCGAAACCAGTCCTTCAGTTAATGCTGTTCAATATTAAAACAATATCCACGGCTTCAGATGCCACTAAGGTTGTTCATATTGGTCCAACATGCAACTGAAACTGGTCCAACATGCAGCGGCTCGATTGCTCACAGGGGGCGTCTTCCAAGACCACATACAACCTGTGTTGCGCCGTCTGCATTGGCTCCCAGTTAAATTCCGAATCATCTTCAAGGTGTGGGTTTTGACCTTGCTGCCCATTACGCTGCCTGGGACCCCTGTATCTTCGGGACCGTGACACCCCATATGTTCCAGCTCAGCTCTCTGTACCGGGTAGAGGCCACTCTACTGGAGATCCCTGGTCTCTCAATGATGCTGTTGGCCTCCACTCGGGTCTATACGTGCCTCTGGTCTCCTGCTCGGTGGAACACTCTCCCTCCAACTGTCCAGGCCCTGCGGGACCTTGGGGATATCCGCAGGGCCTGTAAGACCGAGTTGTTCCACCGGGCTTTTGGAGAAACCAGCCGCTGAGTGTGCCCTCCCCCCAGGTTGGAGTTCCCAATATTAGTGGGACCCATTATCAAGATCTATGGGTCCCTAATACCACCGGGACCCACTACCCCTCCCCCCTCCTCCTAAGAGGATTAGGTTCAGGTGGGACGCCATCTTGGGACATTATAACTGCTGTTTTTATTATAATTATGGATGTTTATGAGGATTTTATGTGATTTTATGTTGTACACCGCCCAGGTATATCAAATCTAAATAAATAAATAGATAGATAGATAGATAGATAGATAGATAGATAGATAGATAGATAGATAGATAGATAGATAGATAGATAGATAGATAGATAGATAGATAGATAGATAGATAGATAGATAGATAGATAGATAGATAGATAGAAAGAATTCAGCCATATAATTTATCGCCTTCCAGTCAGACAAATTAAATGTTACAGTACACTGACTTTTAAACCTACTTCCTGAAGGTCTTTGGCCCTCTCATCGGGGCCTTCAGTTTCCTCTTAACTAATCTCATATTTATGATGTTCCCCCTGTTGAAAATGACATATAACCACATTGAACTTTCTGGCCAACTTAATGTTTTCCTTATTTTTGTCAGCATATTAAAACATTTCTTTTTCTTTCTGAAAAAGCTTTGCTGGGGGGATGAGTTTAGTTTGATTTTTTTTAAGTTTTTTTTTTAAAAATTGCTGTTGGCTTTAAATGTTTTATTTTGTTTTTAACAGATATGTTGTTTCAGTTTCCTCCCCCGATCCAACTGCCAGGATCGGACTACACATAGGTTTGGTAGAAAATCAGATGCTGACGCTGATCAGCTACTCGGGAGGAGGAGGACGGAACTAGAGTCTGTCCCAACCTCTCGTTACCCCAGCCTTGCCAAGGAGTTGCTGGCTGTGTGTATGCCCCAGCTGCTGCAAATAAATATGTGTAAACTGGGCCATGTGCCTAGTATTTTGGATGTGTGGGTAAGCTTCCCATGCCTTATGCATTGTATAAATGCCTCCTTGTGAGGCTTTTTCCTTAGAGGAAAAATTCACCAATTCTGATGCAATTAAAATGAAACTGAAAAGGATGGGCAAGTTACACATCTAAATGGATTTTGGTGCGGTGCTGTGACTTGCAGCCTAGTTACACATTTCTTTTTCCCCATGGACATCCACAGGTTAGGTGGAGAAATACATTCTGAAGTTCCACACTTCCCAGGGGCATAACGAGGCAGCCCTGGGCAAACTGTAGCCCTGGGCAAAACCTGCCCCCCCCCCCCCATGGGCTGCCACTCTACCTCGACCAAATTGTTTTTGCGCCAGGACATTGGTGCCTCCAGGGGGTGCATTTTTAGACATATCAGCACCAATATTTCAGCATATCATCAGGAGACTGTCCTTAAGCTACTCCCCAGGTTTGGTGAGGTTTGGTTCAAGGAGTCCAAAGTTATGGACTCCCAAAGGGGGTGCCCCATCCCACATTGTTTCCAATGGGAGCTAATAGGAGATGGGGGCTACAGTTTTGAGGGTCCATAACTTTGGCCCCCCTGAACCAAACTGCACCAAACTTGGGGGGTGCCATCATCTCCAGATGATACCCTGAAATTTTGGTGCCGATACATTCAAAAATGCACCCCCTGCAGGAACATCCTATAAATTTGCCCAAGAATCTTTGTTCTGCATTGAGTTTTCTGCATTGCTGTCAATGGGGGTTGCAGGCTGTGGGGGGCACATTTCTGAAGGCACAGTCTCAAAACTCCCAGGGTCTCATCAGGAGACTTCCCTATCGATACGCCCCCAAGCTTATGGAAGCTTGGTTCAGGGGGGGCCAAAGTTATGGACCCTCAAAACTGTAGCCCCCATCTCCTATTAGCTCCCATTGGAAACAATGGGGGATAGGGGCACCCCCTTTGGGAGTCCATAACTTTGGATTCCCTGAACCAAACCTCACCAAACTTGGGGGGTAGCATAAGGACAATCTTCTGATGATACGCTGAAATTTTGGTGCTGCTAGCCTAAAACTGCACCCCCTACAGGCCAAAAATGGAAAACCACTAAAATACCCAAAAACGAACCCTGCATTTTGATGCCCCCCACAAAGTGATGCCCTGGGCAGCTGCCCACCTTGCCCAATGGGCATTACACCAGTGACACTTCCCAGTGATGTGTGGGCCTTGGTTCAGATCAGTACTGTGGGGCATAGAGACTGAAACAGTGGCGTAGTGGTTAAGAGCGTTTGTCCTCTAATCTGGAGGAACCGGGTTTGATTCCCTGCTCTGCCTCCTGAGCTGTGGAGGCTTATCTGGGGAATTCAGATTAGCCGGTATACTCCAACACACGCCAGCTGGGTGATCTTGGACTAGTCACAGTTCTTCTGAGCACTCTCAGTCCCACCTACTTGGTGTTTGTTGTGAGGGGGGAAGGGAAAGGAGTTTGTAAGCCCCTTTGAGTCTCCTATAGGAGAGAAATGGGGGATATAAATCCAACTCTTCTTCTTCTCCTCCTCCTCTTCATTGGGTTACACATGTTACTAGGATACACATGACATTTCCCCAATGGGACTATGCACGCTTGGGAACTATAGAACTTGAGAACATGTCTCTCTACCTGAACGAGACTCTCTACCAATTTTACATCATGGTGTAGTGGATAAAAACCGGGTTTGATTCCCCACTCCTCCACATGAGCGGCAGACTCTTACCTGGTGAATTGGATTTGTTCCCTGCTCCTACACATGAAGCCTGCTGGGTGACCTTGGGCTAGTTCTCTCTGAACTCTCTCAGCCCCACCTACTTCACAAGGTATCTGTTGTGGGGAGAGGAAGGGAAAGGAGCTTGTAGGCCCCCTTGAATCTCCTTACAGGAGAGAAAGGTGGGGTATAAATCCAAACTCTTCTTCCTCATCTCCTCCCCCTTGTGGTTTACTTTTTCCTTCACTTAAGGGTAAACAGAGGAAAATAAAGGCAGCAAGAGGAAGGGAGAGCAAGAATCGACTTAAAAGTTTTCTGAGCAACCATTATGAAAGAGGAGGGAGAGAATTTCCCCCTGTTGATCTTTGACTTTGACAGTAAACACATGCATCGGCCCAATCCATGTATTTTGTGAGTGGGGCAAGGAAAGAATTTGAGTATCTACTAAGTAGGAGCTTGCCCATGGCTCTGTAGCTACAAGTTCACCTCCCGCGGTTCCATAGAACTGTGCATGTGATCTGGCTGTCCTTACTTCCAGCCTCAACTTGCATGGGAAAATATACAATATTGTCAGAGAGAAACAGCCAAGACACAATAAAGGCCACATACTCCATGGCAACCATTAACTTTTATTAGAAAGTAGTTATATACCAAGCATTCGCTCGGACAGGCCAATATATATCCACATGAAGCACATAGATCCGCTGGGAATAGGGGGAAGGCATCTACAGGTCTTCAACAGTTACATGTATTTTACAGATGGAAGTAAAGAGAGGATGATTGTTTCTAGAGACATATATGCAGGAGAAGGCAGATGCATCTTATTGGGGGAGGGGGGTCCTATAATATTGGGATGAGGAATGGGCTTTCCAGTAAAGCTCAGATGTGGGTGGGAGAGGAGGAATCAAAAGGGAAGATTGTGGGGTGTTTTTTTTTCATGGGACTTGATGTCAGAAGACCTGCTGATGACCGTGGGCTTCGGTGTCCGTTTGTTGGAGAAAGGATGGTTTAAAGAAGTCTCAAATACACAAGCAAAGCACCAAATGAGTGTGGACCAGCTACACTGTGGCCGAGAGAAAGTGGCAAATAGAACAATGGTGTTTAAGTTATAAGGCCAGCCTCATTGAAAGGATAAAGATAGAAGGTGAAGAGATCCAAGCTCATTTCTGCAGCTTATAAGAATCACAGAATCATGGAAGGGGCCACAAAGGCCATCCAGTCCAACCCCCTGCCATGCTGGAATGCACAATCAAAGCACTCCTGAGAGATGATCATGCAGCCTCTGTTTAAAAACGTCCAAAGAAGGAGACTCCACCACTCTGTTGAACAGCCCTGACAGAAAGTTCTTTCTAATGTTTAGGTGGAAACTCCCAAAAGCCCCAACAGAAATTAGCTGACCCCTACAAAAGCCCCTTTGAACAATTTCCAGAGTATTAAGAAGAAGAGGAATTTGGGTTTATACCCCACCTTTCTCTCCTGTCAGGAAACTCAAGGTGGCTTCCAAGCTCCTTTCCCTTCCTCTCCCCACAACAGACACCTGGTGAGGCTTGTGGGGCTGAGAGAGTTCAGAAGAACTGTGACTAGCCCGAGGTCACCCAGCAGGAATGTAGGAGTGTGGAAACACATCTAGTTCACCAGATAAGCCTCTGCATCTCAGGTGGGGAGGAGTGGGGAATCAAACCCGGTTCTCCAGATTAGAATCCACCTGCTCTTAAGCAGTACACCACGCTGGCTTAACCAAGGGGGTGCCTTCCTGAAACCCTTGAAAAAGCCTGAGATCTAGCAATGGGCTTTCCTAATGTGCCCTCGGGATGGGGGAACAGGCAGACATTAGTGCGAGGATCAGATTTGCAACACAAGAACACGCTGGGTGACTTTCTCTGCTGCTGCAAACCAGCGCAAATGGCTGAATTGGGTAAATCAGTTCTGTCTAATCTTGGCTTTCTCTGCTTTGCAGATACCACAAGGTCCAAGAAGAGTCATGAAAAGGAGGGAGTGGAGTACAACTTCGTCTCCAAGCAGTCGTTTGAGTCTGATGTGCAACATAACAAGTAGGCTTTGGTTGGATGTGCCAGGGAAACCCAAGGCGGGTCTGTGGTGGGGTAGATTTGGACGCCAAGTCAGTATTTTTACCATGTCGATTGCTTTTTTTTAATTGCCACCAAGTCACAGCTGACTTATGGCAGCCCCATAGGATTTTCAAGGCAAGGGACGATTGGGAGTGCTTTTCCGTTGCCTGCCTCCACATCATAGCTCTGCTATTCCTTGGAGGTCTCCCATCCAAATGTTAACCAGGGTCGGAGCTGACTGCTCCAAGGTTTCATGGTGTGAGTGGGAATTTGAATCTTGGTTTCCCAGGTTCTAGTCTGAACCTTTAACCACTACACAACACTGTCTCTCAGTTGCTTGAACACCCCAAAAAGAAGAAGAAGAAGAATTGGATTTATATCCCCCCTTTCTCTCCTGTAGGGAGACTCAAAGGGGCTTACATTCTCCTTTATCTCTTCTCCCAGCAACAAACACGCTGTGAGGTGGGTGAGGCTGAGAGAGCTCCAAAGAACTGTGACTAGCCCAAGGTTGGCATGTGTTGCAGTGCACAAGCTAATCTGGTTCACCAGATAAGCCTCCACAGCTCAAGTGGCAGAGCGGGGAATCAAACCCGATTCTCCAGATTAGAGTACACCTGCTCTTAACCACTACGCCACTGCTGGCTCTCTAAGAGGAAAAAGAGGAGTCTGGATGTAACCCTGTGTCACCTTTTCAGTTGCTCACCATTGTTTTTCCAAGGGTCATTGTAATAAGTTTTGGCGCATTTTTACAGTTGTCTCAGCTCAGTTTTTAAATGAATTCCCTCAATGTCTTTAGGTTTGTAGAGCATGGAGAGTATAAGGAGAATCTCTACGGGACAAGCTTGGAGGCCATACAGTCAGTCATGGCCAAGAATAAAGTGTGCCTTGTGGATGTCGTGCCTGAGGTAAATCCCCGGTTTTGTGGCTGAAATTGCTCAGACAGATTGGTCGTTCATTCTATAACCATATTGCTGAAATTGCCATTCACAAGCTTTGATGGTCCAGTCTGTTACCATCGCTCTACAATGTGGAGGTCTTGACATTTGGCGACCCCAATACTTCCTTGGTGGACCTTTACCCTTCTTGGCTGGGGAACTGTAGCAGTGGGGTCAGTGAATTCACTGTAGGCTGTGGGTTTGATCTCCTTTTAGTTTTGTTTCTTAACAAAACAATTTAGTTTTGTTGAAGAGATACTTGGCTTGTTTTTATCACTTTTGTTGGCTAGGTTTTGTTTTGTTTATAATTAGTATTGCTTTGGGGTGTGGTGGGTTTTCCGGGTTGTATGGCCATGTCCCAGTAGCGTAGAACCCAGAAAACCTATAACACTCTAGTTATTCCAACTGTGAAAACCTTCGACAATACGGTATTGCTTTTGTTGCGAGTTCTCCCAAACAGGTTCAGGAGAAGGCATATGAAGTTTCCAGATCCACTGATAAATAACTTCATTTAAGAAAGCTACATACGAGCTTGCAGAACCAGACATTGTAGCCCCATGTGTAATCAGAGATGGGATCCAGCAGGTTCTCACCAGTTCCCGAGAGTGGGTTACTAAGTATTTGTGTGTGCCGAGTGGGGGTTACTAATTGGGTCTGCTTTTCCGTTAGAAATTCCATTCGCTCCAAAAATCATAAAGTCCTGTTGTTTCCTATGTGGCTGGCTAACAAGGGTAGAAAATGGGATAATTCTCCCTGTTGGGCTGTTTTAAAAACATGTTTTAGAAATATGGTCAAGTTCCTTGTTTAAGGAAAGTATCCTTCTTTTGATTTCTAGAAACAAAATTAAGTATTTGAAAGTATTAAGTATTTGACAAGCAGTCAATTAGAGGAGAAGTCGTTGTTTCTGTTGGCAGTAGACGATAGGACTTGCTACAATGAGTTTAAATTACAGACAGAAAGATACCAGCTGGAAATTAGGAACTTTTTTTACAGTAAGAGTTTTTTTCAGTAACAGAGAAATTATTAATGCCCCGTCCCTGGAATGCTCGGCCACGCCCCCGTCGTGCCCTGCCCAGCCCCATTGGCGCTATGCCACTGTTTGAATCCCACCACCTTGGGAACCTGTTACTAAAATTTTTGGATCCCACCACTGTATGTAATATTCCATTGTGGTCAAGGTGACTGAAGAATGGTGGTAGACCTTCTCCTAATACATTTGGAGGAACCTGATTTTGGAGGGATCCAAATTAGCCAAGACCCAGAATTGATTTTGGAGCAGAAACTGCACGAGTAGTCCTGACGAGCAGTCTGCATCTAGGGAAGGACAGGAAGAGTGCCTGTTTGGTGGCTTTTAATATCTTAGATCTCTCTAACATGCTGATCTCCCTAACATGCTGATGACGGCCAGTTCTGTTTTCCTGGATCCAGGAACAACAGTGCATTGTTTTGACCTGTGGGTTGCATCCAAATGGCTCTGTTCTGCTGACGACAGAGCTTTTCTCACAATACTAGAACCAGGGGGCATCCATTGAAAATGCTGGGGGGAAGAATTAGGACTAATAAAAGGAAACACTTCTTCCCGCAACGTGTGATTGGTGTTTGGAATAGGCTGCCACAGGAGGTGGTGATGGCCACTAACCTGGATAGCTTTAAAAAGGGCTTGGACAGATTTATGGAAGAGAAGTCAATCTATGGCTACCAATCTTGATTCCTCCTTGATCTCAGATTGCAAATGCCTTAGCAGACTAGGGTGCTCAGGAGCAGCAGCAGCAGCAGCAGCAGCCATTGCTTTCTACATCCTGTATGGTGAGCTCCCAAAGGCACCTCCAGGCCCCATGCGCTGTGGCAAAATAAATTAGCTCTTTCCCCAGCTAGGCTTGAGTTAATATCTCTGGAGCAAACCTAGGAAGTGAGAAGAACCAGGGAAGGGTATCGTCTCCAAGCCCCAAGGGTGTAATCAGGGCAGTCTCGCTACCTCCAATTCCAGCATTACAAATTCACCCGCCACCACCATTTCAGTCATAGGATATAGTTGTTTCAGGGTTATCACAGAAGTCTGTGATACACATCCAATGTGAATGGACGGTTTCACTATCCGCCGTAGGGTGAAGGTAGATGTTAACCACTAGGAGGGGAGAGATCAAGCCCTCACATAGAATAGCCTGAGCTAAATGATAGCATACTGGTAACTCTGTGATCCGGAGGTTCACCTTGTGCTACCAAGATTGCCAGACCCGCTTCTGGTGCCTTCCCATCTTATTAGGACCCTATGAGCAGTGGAAGACAGTAGGTTTGATATCCTTGGGCTGCCACAATAGGGAGAGGAGTCCAAGTTTCTTGGAACAGAAGTATGTTAAAATCTTTAAGAAATGTTAAAAAATCGGGATTATTGGCCTTATTTTTCCAACCTGCTATATTCCAAGATAGGAGGCTGAGAGATGTATTGGGGTCAGATGTTTGCAATATCAGTCAATCCGCCTCATTTAGTTGGTCCAACACCCCATTACTATCGTGAAATACACACCCATTGCGAGAATCCATCCCCTCAATAGGGTTGTTCGTTGCTACCGTCTGAGGGGGCGAGTCATTGGGAACCAGATCAACCCTGCGAGTAGCAGAGTGCTGGACTAGATGGACTCTGGTCTGATCCAGCAGGCTAGTTCTTATGTTCTCATGTTCTTATGACAGGCGCTGTCTGGAGAAGAAAACGCTCTTGATGTTAGTGGAATGGAGCTATTCGATACCCACACCAAATTTCCTTTTGCACTAGAGCTGTTGGGCAATCAGAAAAGTGACAAAAAAACAAAAGAATAAAACCATGCAACCGGGTGCTCTAAATGCAGACTTGCTGTACCCCCACTTACCTTTCCACTTGTGCAAAATTGTGTGAAACCAATTTCTTGGCACTATAATATATAGCATTACAATATATAGCAAGGAAAATTCTACGTATTGGTCAAGAGCGTGCACAGATGGAACTCAACTGGGGTGGGAGAGACATGCTGAACTATTTATTTTATTTATTTGTTTTCTACCCCACCCTTTCCCACCAATCATAGAATCATAGAATCATAGAGTTGGAAGAGACCCCAAGGGCCATCAAGTCCAACCCCCTGCCATGCAGGAACACACAATCACAGCACTCCATCCAGCCTCTCTTTAAAAACCTCCAAAGAAGGAGACTCCACCACGCTCCGAGGTAGTGTATTCCATTGTCAAACAGCCCTTACTGTTAGGAAGTTTTCCTAATGCAGTCTCTTTTCTTCCACCTTGAACCGATTACTCCTGTTCCTAGTTTCCGGAGCAGCAGAAAACAAGCTTGCTCCCTCACCAACATGACATCCCTTCAAATATCTAAATAGGACTATCATGTCACCTCTTAACAAGTCGGGTGTCCGACTTTCACGTATTTGCTGAGACGGGTATCGTTTCTGCCATTGACTTTGCTTTAATATCCATCGACTTCCCAGTGTGGTCGACTCCGATTTTCCGCTGATGTGGTTTTCCTTGTTAGTTAGTGATAGCTTTGCAAGGAGATTTTGTCATCTGGTGCGCCGTGTCAGTGAACATGACTAATACATTTTAAAATTAGTTGTTCATTGACGAGGGAAAGATGTCCCTCTTGCTCTCCCCAAAGTGTTGTTATGCATTATTACCATTTGCTCCATCCACCCCTGCCTTCCCCTCGGCTCCCAGTCCTTGATAGTCCAAGGTATCTCTCTCTCCCTGCAGTTCAAATGAATTTCCCTTTTCCCTACTGTGAGCTACGAGGAAGGGAGTAGCAGCAATCCTTTCTAATCTTCCTGTTCAGCCCTGCCTGAATCAGAAGAAATATTCTGTTACGTTCAGATCTGTTTTTTTAAAAAAAAATGCATTCTGGCAGTTAATAGTCCTTTTTTAATTTAAAGAATTGCCTTTCCGTTAATAATAGCCCAGGCGACGTGTTGCTGTTTATGAGGAGAGCCGTAGTGTGAAACAAGAAACAGCCGGCAGCCATGAGACAGAGGGATCACATCCTCTGTTCCCTGAGAAAACAGGCTTGGCGACTCGAAAGCGCTCGGAGCAATTTGAGCAAAGATAATAACGGCGACTTTGCGATACTGCTGTTGCTCATAATAAATAGGAGCCCAAACGCAGCAGGCACAGCGGAATTCTCTTGGCGCATTTATCGCCTTCCTTGTTCAGTGGCGTAAAAAGAGCACCATTTTGATTGGATTTGTCTCGTATGACATTACCGCACAGTGACCAGCCTCGCCTGTTCTGTATCTCCCTTTGCAGGCCGTGAAGCACTTGAGGACGCCCGAGTTCAAGCCATACGTTGTCTTTGTGAAGCCTCTTGTTTCGGAAAAGAAAAAGAATGCCCCGATGTCCCTGGCACCGGATGACATTTTTGTCCCGCTCGTAAGTGTTTTGCACAACGGGCTGGGACGTACAAAGGGAGCCTTTGCCGGTGGATTGGGGTTGCTGTTGGCTGGCGGTTGCCCCCAAAGCAGCAAGGCAAGGTTTGTGCAGGCATTTCAGAAACCTGCTGGCATTGGGATGAGATTAAGTGGTGTATGACTGTAAATTATATAGGAAGAATATTGAATTATGACTTGAATAGGGCCTCCATATTCTGAAACAGTAAACGTCTGAATTCCACTACTGGGGAGCAACAATGAAGAAGAAGAGTTTGGATTTATATCCCACCTTTCTCTCCTGTCAGGAGACTCAAGGTGGCTGACAAGCTCCTTTCCCTTCCTCTCCCCACAACAGACACCTTGTGAGGTAGGTGGGGATAAGAGACGTCTGAGAGAACGGTGACTAGCTCAGGGTCACCCAGCAGGAATGCAGGAGTGCAGAAGCACATCTGGTTCACCAGATAAGCCTCCGCCACTCAGGTGGAGGAGTGGGGAATCAAACCCAGTTCTCCAGATTAGAATCCACCTGCTCTTAACCATTACATCCCGCTGGCTCTCAGAGACTTTGTCATCTGTGCCTTGGTTGCAGGCCATCTTGGGATATACAATTATGCACTGTGAGAAAAGGATGCTGGGTCAGATGGATTGCTGGTTTGATCCAAAATGGCCGCTTTTACATTCTTCAGTTCTGGTGTTGTCTCTTTCTTGATTCATCTTTTTTTTAATGTGTCCTGTGTTGCTGTTCAAAGCAGGTTGCAATGAGAATCTTGTGGTGCAAACCTGAGAAGACTTTCCTGGGAGTAAACCCCATTCGATTGGCTTCTGAGTTTCTCAGCTTAGGAAGGCATTGTTAGCATGTTGAAAATTAAAAACATAGACTGCGTCTGACTAAGAGAAAATACATTGCTCAGGGCCTGGTCATATAGTCAGAGTTTGGTATATTTTGCACTATTTGCCATCAACAAAATCCACAATTAGAATCATAGAGTTGGAAGAGACCACAAGAGGCCATCAAATCCAACCCCCTGCCATGCAGGAACATACAATCAAAGCACTCCCTGACAGATGGCCATCCAGCCTCTGTTTAAAAACCTCCAAAAAACCTCCAAAGGAGCAGCAGTGGCGTAGGAGGTGAAGAGCTCGTGTATCTAATCTGGAGGAACCGGGTTTGATTCCCAGCTCTGCCACCTGAGCTGTGGAGGCTTATCTGGGGAATTCAGATTAGCCTGTACACTCCCACACACGCCAGCTGGGTGACCTTGGGCTAGTCACAGCTTCTCGGAGCTCTCTCAGCCCCACCCATCTCACAGGGGGTTTGTTGTGAGGGGGGAAGGGCAAGTAGATTGTCAGCCGCTTTGAGTCTCCTGCAGGAGAGAAAGGGGGGATATAAATCCAAACTCTTCAAACTCTTCAAAGAGGGTACTCCACCACTCTCCAAGGCAGTGAATTCCATTGTCAAACAGCCCTGACAGTCAGAAAGTTATTCCTAATGTTTTGGTGGAATCTCTTTTCCTGCACCTTGAACCCATTACTCCATGTCCTAGGCCGTTTCCGCACGGGTGGAAAATGACGGCCTGGAGATGGTAAAAACGCCGTGTCCAGGCTGCCATTCGCACGGGCGGCGCAGCTGCAGCGCAGCCGCGCCACCCCCGCGCCGCCTCGTTGGTTCAAGCAGTCGTATGTATTCCGAGAACGCTAAGAAGCTGCTCTTTTTGGAATAAATACGCCATGGAAGCTACTCAGCCGAAGCGAACGGCAGCGGCTTCATGATACTCCTCAATTCGGCATTCACTTTAATGGGCCTCCGGCGTTAACAAAGAGGTTTCCTGGGGAGACGCCCTTCTGGCCCTGCGCCGCCGTAGTATGCTCAAGAGGCGCAGGGCATGCGTGTCCCCAGGTTCGCTTCCATTAATACTGGAGGCCCAGGGGACAAATATCAGTGGCGGGCTGGCGCCGGCGCTCCGCGGCGCCGGCTGCCCGCCTCTTCCCGGGATCGTCCGTGCGGACGGTCCCAGCGTCTTCGGGTCGGCGCTTCTCGGGTCGGCTCTTCGGGTCGGCGCTGCCATGCGGAAACGGCCCTAGTTTTCGTTGCAGCAGAAAACAAGTTTGCTTACTTATTTTGAGAATTTTCTGTTTGGCTAGTGCACTCCAGGGGCATTTCTTTGCAAAGCCCCTCTGTGTTGTCTTGCGTTGACTTTCTGTTTTGATTTTCAGGACGAGGAACAGGTAGAAATGGCTAACTCGGCGGCTTTCATTGAAGAACAGTATGGCCACATTATCGACACAGTCCTGGTGAAAGAAGACCTCCACAGTGCGTGCAGCCAGCTGAAAGCCATATTGGAGAAACTGAACACAGACTCCTTCTGGGTGCCAATCTCATGGGTCAGATTATAGTCAGCAATGCTGTGCCAAATTAGAAGAGATACCTGTTCACTAATATGCTGTAAATATAATGGATCAAAAGGGAAACAAACAACCCCCCCTCCCCCCCCCACACATCCGCTGGAATTGCAGGTTTGCTTGGAAAACAGCAAAGAGAACCGTCTCCATCTGGGAACTTTCTCTGATGCAATAATTTCCTCTACGGGAATGAAAACAAATCACTGTGGCGGAATGAAAAATCCCTCCAGGAGAGAATCCAGAGTCTTGTGCGCGGCTTCCAGTCCTGCCGACAGAAGCCTTTCGCTTTTCTTTTGTAAGCTGCCGCTGCAAGATCAAAACACAGGGATCTGGACGCAATGATGCTTCAGACTTTCCTGAATTAGGGAAAAAAAGCACTAGAAAAAGAGGATTCCAACTTTACTGAATAAGAAAACAAACCACCCGAATGTTGGGTGGTTGACAAGAAAGGAAAGATAAGTTCTATTACAGAGTTATAATTTTGGATAACGTAAGAAGGACCTTCTCTTTTAAATGGCTGGCCAGTGGGAGCTTTGATCCAAATGATGGTTCTTCCGTCTTTTTGCAGCAGGGAAGAATTCCTGGGCCAATCACCCTGCCTGAAGATTCTACTTTATGTAACCTACATATAGCTGAAAAGGAGCCATCAAATAATTTTCTGTACTTTCTCTGCAATTTGCCATAATAATGGTCTGAATGCTCAAGAGGTAACGGGCAATTTCCCTCATTCTCACCAGGAAAGCCACAAACTCAGACCTGCCTAGAAGCATCTAATATACTTGCCTTTTCTTCCTTTTGCTTGCACAAGCTGTGAAATGTCAAGATCCCTGTGGAGGCAGCCACCCTCTCCCGCTCAGTGAACAGCGTACTAAGGCCAAATTCCATTTAGTTCCATGTCTGTAGATCCTCAATTCTTTCTTTTAATGGCAAGTTTCTAGTTCTTACCGCTGTAGACAATAGTGGGATTCAAATAATTTAACAACCGGTTCCGGTGGTGGGATTCAAGTAATTTAACAACTGTTTGTTTACAAGCACCATTTTAACAACCGGTTCGGCTGAAGTGGTGCGAACCGGCTGAATCCCACCACTGGCTTAGAGTTCTTCTTCGGTTTTGTAACCAAAGGCGGGTTGTGTGTCCCTAGTCTAAAAACTGGAGTGAAAGAACATTACAGCCTCTGTGGAAAAGATTTCGGACTTATCTCCAAATCTTTCCCCTCTTCTTTCTTCTCCATTTTTAAAAAAAGTGTTTTGGCTTTTCTTTTCTTTTTTTTAACACTAATTCAGATTCATTTGTTACACACGGACTTCCCTTCAAACCAATTTTTCACACTTATCCTGTAATAACTAAAAGGAGATTACTTTCCCAAGTACAGATTTTTCTTATATAGCCCAGCCATAATAATATTATTTTGTCCCTATACCTTATCTGTAGTTTTTCTCTTCTGCTCCTTGAAACTTATCAACATTCATTTATTCTTCGATATATTTTCAAGATCATTTGCTGTGTCCGTTCATCCTTAAATGCGGATAACATTCTCCCATTAATAATTTTCGTTATTTTTTTCATTTGGGCAAACTCAACTATTTTAGCATGCCATTCCCGGACGGTCGGTAATTTACAGGATTTGGGAAGTTGATTAATTTATGCAACACAAGCATGTACAGACAAATGCTTTGCATAATTTCCTTCACAGACTATACATTTTCGTGGTATGGAATTTTGTATTTGAGTTGGTTGGAGGTTGTGTCTTGTGAATGTGAAAATGCCTAGTCCTGTGTGCAGCCTGTGTGGGTTTTTTTCCCTCTCTCCTTGGAAAATTCAAACTGATCTTATGTTCCAGTATAGTATTTTTCTGTGTTTTTGCCTCCATAAGAATAATTCCCACGGAGGAAAATCTTACACTAGACCAGTGGTGGTGAACCTTTGGCACTCCAGATGTTATGGACTACAATCCCCATCAGCCCCTGCCTGCATGGCCAATCGGCAGGGGCTGATGGGAATTGTAGTCCATAACATCTGGAGTGCCAAAGGTTCGCCACCACGGCACTAGACTTTCCTTGCGATGCTATACTCTGCTGCACATAAAGATAATACAGTAGGTTGTATGTTCCTTTGCCATAGAACAAAGTATGCCAGACTTCCTTTGCTGTAGAATGCTCTGTCTGGGTCCTAGTGCCTACCTAGCCCTGCTCCTGCCATCTGTTTGAAAGCAAAAAAATAAATTTTGGCATGAATGCCCTTGTATCAAAGTACCATGTTCAGTAATGCACCTAATAATGGTTTTGACAAAGGCAGTGTGTGAAAATGCATGACAATTCTCATATGCGTTCAGGACCATGTCCTTTCTCAGCTGCTGCACCTCAACTGACCGAATTATCATCTTTATGTGGAACAGAATATAGGATGTTGGCCTTCAGTCAAGTCTTTGAGAAGGAGGTATCCGTGAAGACTGGAGTGGTGATTGTGGTTCTGTTTTGGTTTCATGATTTTCAGACTGTTCCAAGGATACTTTCCGTGGAAGCCTCTCCGAATACCTCAATGAAAAGATCACTTATAGTGGTATAAGCCTCTAAAAGGTTTCCTGCCTGTTACTGCTTGCAACTGTGCCACCGAAGGAGACCGATATGTCTTTTCCAAGGGTGCATCCAGTATGTATGGAAGCAGACAGATGGTGACGCCCAATAAAACCCGTCCAGCGTTCTTCATAAACCGACTGTGTACTTCTAGAACAAGCCGCTGAAATCGTTGGCAACCCAGAGGGTTCTCAGGGCAGATGCTGAAGAATTCCTTAGCAGATACGTTGGTGTCAAAAGGGTTCGATGATGGCTGGACACTTGAAAAATCACCTATAGTCTCTTGTAATATAAGTGGAAGACCACATAGTGTCTATCAAAGGATAAATTTATTCATTCAATGTATGCTGTATTTCTGTTGTACATTCTTTGTATGGGAGGTGCAAAATTGTTCTTTGCCTCTACTATCCCACCTTAACCCTGGGTCCAAATTTCAGTTCATAGTAAGAGTCTTGTCTGGAACACATTCATGCTTTTTCTTCCTTTAGGTTATGTTTGTTGTTATACTTATGTTCTGTCACTAGATGCCGCTATGGAGCCAGTTGTTTTGACATGAGTGCCCTTGTACACATTACTTTCTGTCCTATAAACGATTACTCCTGACAGGGAGGATTACAAATTTTAGCTGGGTTTAAAAAGGGGACCAGGATATCTTTTCTGTATTGATTGATCATGATCAAGGAAAGTATGTATTCTTCAGAAAGTTCAAGAGGCTGAGAACTTTACAGGCAAAGACAGAAGTATATACAGGGGAAATCGACATAGGATATTGCAGAACTTTTACACTAGTTACGCAATGACAACTCAATACTCCATTAAATTGTAATCAATAGAAAACCCCACTTTTAAGAATACTACTAACTTATCTATGTCGTGGTACTAGCACGCTGGCAGGGGCTGATGGGATTTGTAGTCCACGAACATCTGGAGAACCGCAGGTTGCAGACCCCTGAACTAGCATAAGACAAATCGTTGGCTGCCTTTCTCTGTTTCAACAAGCTTTCCTCCTCTGGGACAACTCCTTTAGAAAATCTCCACCCCCTCAGGGACAAAAAATGCCTCAGCTTCCTCTCTTTCTATCTCCTGAATGTTGTCATTATGACCTGTTAGTAACAAATCAGAATTTTTGCAAAGCTTACATAAGAAAAAAAAAGGTACATCTCCCATTGGTTGGGTTTAAACCTCAGACTGCTCAGGAGGAGTTTGGATTTATATCCCCCCTTTCTCTCCTGCAGGAGACTCAAAGGGGCTGACAATCTCCTTGCCGTTCCCCCCTCACAACAAACACCCTGTGAGGTGGGTGGGGCTGAGAGAGCTCCGAGAAGCTGTGACTAGCCCAAGGTCACCCAGCTGGCGTGTATGGGAGTGTACAGGCTAATCTGAATTCCCCAGATAAGCCTCCACAGCTCAGGCGGCAGAGCCGGGAATCAAACCCGGTTCCTCCAGATTAGATACACGAGCTCTTCACCTCCTACGCCACTGCTGCTCAGGGAGCTGTGCTGGCCATTGGCAATGTATTTTGGTCTTTTGTGGTCCCCCCCCCCCCACTAGGTTCATTTTGCTCGAGCCACATGGTTGGATGAGGTCTAGAAATGATTTGCATTTGTTGAAAATGAATGGAATGTTAAAGCAAACAATATGTGGCGGGCCCTTACCAGCATTTCTGTTCAATCTCACCAGCTTTTTGCTTTCCAAACATAACACCCATCCCATGTCACATTTGTTCACACCATGATCTGGGGTGCAACCCTTTTCGGTGAAAAGGAACCCATCCTTCTCCCTTTTACCTGCATAAGAGCTGGTAGGATCTAGCCCAGTGCGTCCAAATAAGCCATCCCAATCCCATGTTTGTATGCTGTCTCCTCCTGTGCAAATAGCTCGCTGTTACCTTCAGCCGCTGCGGAATAACGGCGTGCTTTCCAAGCTTTTTACAAAGATATTCTGAACTAGCAGCCCGGCCCGGCCACGCTTTGCTGTGGCTTATCGTGGTGAAATGGGAAAGGAACAGTAGCAGCAAATCAATTGCAGAGGCCAGCAGTACGTGCTCATGCAAACACGCAGCCTGATACTGTGCGATGTCAGTGATGTGTGTGCCCGCATTCCTTGGGGGGGGGGGATGGGAATGGAAAGGCACACCTCCCACACATCTAGGCTGGCTGGTCATGATCCTTTACCTGGGAGTAAGTTTGGTTGGTGGCAATGGGTGTCGCTTCTGAGGAAACCCTCTGAGGGGCGCAACGCGGCCATGCAAAGTATGTCACTGTTGCTGTACCGAGCTTACTCCTGAGTAATGCGTGCCTGGTTTTCTTAACTGTAACTGTTCAGGGAATCTAGGGTGCCTGGCCCCTCCCTCCCGTCCCTTGCATGTCGCCTCTCACTCTCTTCCCTCCCTCACTTCTCTTCCCTTGCATGTCACCCCTTCCCTTTCCCTCCGCTAGGGTGGGTGGGTCATATCGAGATGCTGGGTCCCCTCCCTCTCCTCCCTTGCATGCCACCCCTTCCTTTCCCTCCCTTCCCTCTCCCTCGTGTGTATGTGCGTGTATGTGTTTCACTTCCACTCGAGTGACTGCCTATGTGCTGTTTCCACTGCTCCTATCTGGCCATCTGAGTGAACATTCTAAGCAGCACGAACATTCTAAGGGTGACAGTTACACACAGGCAGCTGCATGTCCTTCACCATGGAGCGCTAGGAAAAAGGCGTTTTACCTGGGCCAGGTGTGAAATTTCAGGTATGTGAACATCTAAGAACACTCTCGCCTGGCTGACTATAGTGGCTGGGAATTTTCAGAGGAATTGGCCCAGCAGTTACTGAGGTATACTATCATCCACAAAAACACTGTTAGCTTTTTATATATAGAGACTATCACAGGCAGCCCTGAAGTAAGAAATGCCTTCTCCTCGGATATTATTCACACCTCTGCAGGACTGCCTTCCTGTCAGCCCTGGTGCGGAAAAACAGAGCAGTGTTTTACGTGCTGCTGGATTCAATCCAAACTCTGAGATCTCAAAGCTGCAACATATGGGAGGGAGATTGGGCAGCAGGTGTTCTGTTTGCTGCTGCGTTCCAAGGATTTGCTTTCTCGGGAAAACTGTAACAGGCTTGAGTGTTCTCGAGCTCAAACGTTTCTGTTCGTGCTTTTCAGCAAACCCTGAGAGAAAGCGTGTCTGTGCTTGTGTGCCTGCACACGTGTGTGTTTGGGAAGGGAAGGGAAGGAACGCAAGAGACATGGGTTCAGAACCCCACGCTTTATTCTAAAGTCCTAAGTTAGCAGGTCAGTTGTTTGCACCATCAACTGACTGTTAGGTTCCAGGCAGCACCAAACGACTTGTTATCTTCTCGGGTGATTTGGCTTCCTGCAGAACACGAAGAGAGGAAATATTAGGAAGAAGAAGAAGAGTTTGGATTTATATCCCCCGTTCTCTCCTGTTAAGGAGACTCAAAAGGGGATTAAAATCTCCTTTCCCTTCCCCCTCACAACAAACACCCTGTGAGGTGGGTGGGACTGAGAGAGCGCCGAAGAACTGTGACTAGCCCAAGGTCACCCAGCTGGCATGTGTTGGAGTGCACAAGCTAATCTGGTTCCCCAGATAAGCCTCCACAGCTCAAATGGCAGAGCGGGGAATCAAACCCAGTTCTCCAAATTTGAGTGCATTACACCACGCTGACTCTCTGAGAAAGTTCTGAACCTACTAAACTAGCCCACGGTCACCCAGCTGGCATGTGCTGGAGTGCACAAGCTAATCTGGTTCCCCAGATAAGCCTCCACAGCTCAAATGGCAGAGTGGGGAATCAAACCCAGTTCTCCAGATTTGAGTGCACTACACCACACTGGCTCTCTGAGAAAGTTCTGAACCTACTAGACTAGCCCAGGGTCACCCAGCTGGCATGTGTTGGAGTGCACAAGCTAATCTGGTTCCCCAGATAAGCCTCCACAGCTCAAATGGCAGAGTGGGGAATCAAACCCAGTTCTCCAGATTTGAGTGCACTACACCACGCTGGCTCTCTGAGAAAGTTCTGAACCTACTAGACTAGCCCATGGTCACCCAGCTGGCATGTGTTGGAGTGCACAAGCTAAACTGGTTCCCCAGATAAGCCTCCACAGCTCAAATGGCAGAGCGGGGAATCAAACCCAGTTCTCCAGATTTGAGTGCACTACACCACGCTGGCTCTCTGAGAAAGTTCTGAACCTACTAGACTAGCCCAGGGTCACCCAGCTGGCATGTGTTGGAGTGCACAAGCTAATCTGGTTCCCCAAATAAGCCTCCACAGCTCAAATGGCAGAGTGGGGAATCAAACCCAGTTCTCTAGATTTGAGTGCACTACACCACGCTGGCTCTCTGAGAAAGTTCTGAACCTACTAGACTAGCCCAGGGTCACCCAGCTGGCATGTGTTGGAGTGCACAAGCTAATCTGGTTCCCCAGATAAGCCTCCACAGCTCAAATGGCAGAGCGGGGAATCAAACCCAGTTCTCCAAATTTGAGTGCACCAGCTGGCTCTCTGAGAAAGTTCTGAACCTACTAGACTAGCCCAGGGTCACCCAGCTGGCATGTGTTGGAGTGCACAAGCTAATCTGGTTCCCCAGATAAGCCTCCACAGCTCAAATGGCAGAGTGGGGAATCAAACCCAGTTCTCCAAATTTGAGTGCACTACACCACGCTGGCTCTCTGAGAAAGTTCTGAACCTACTAGACTAGCCCAGGGTCACCCAGCTGGCATGTGTTGGAGTGCACAAGCTAATCTGGTTCCCCAGATAAGCCTCCACAGCTCAAATGGCAGAGTGGGGAATCAAACCCAGTTCTCCAGATTTGAGTGCACTACACCACGCTGGCTCTCTGAGAAAGTTCTGAACCTACTAGACTAGCCCAGGGTCACCCAGCTGGCATGTGTTGGAGTGCACAAGCTAATCTGGTTCCCCAGATAAGCCTCCACAGCTCAAATGGCAGAGCGGGGAATCAAACCCAGTTCTCCAGATTTGAGTGCACTACACCACGCTGGCTCTCTGAGAAAGTTCTGAACCTACTAGACTAGCCCACGGTCACCCAGCTGGCATGTGTTGGAGTGCACAAGCTAATCTGGTTCCCAGGTAAGCCTCCACAGTCCAAATGGCAGAGCGGGGAATCAAACCCAGTTCTCCAGATTTGAGTGCACCAGCTGGCTCTCTGAGAAAGTTCTGAACCTACTAGACTAGCCGAGGGTCACCCAGCTGGACTGTAGGAGTGGGGAAACCAATCTAGTTCACCAGATAAGACTCCGCTGCTTGGGTGGAGGAGTGGGGAATCAAACTTGGTTCTCCAGATTTGAGTCCACCATGCACTGGGAAGAGGATCTACCCTGCAGAAGAAGGTGCCATCTTAGCCATGCCCTAAGTGTAGGATAGACCTTCCTCTACTCCCTAAGCTGCTCCAGAGCTTTTTGATAAAGCCTAAAGTATAGAGTCCCGGAGTCAAGGGATGCATCTGCCGAGGGAAACAGCCAGTCCCAAGTGAATGTGGATCCAGCTTTTGCCCCTCTCCGAATCTCAGGTGTCTTCCGGGCCATTTGCCAGAGAAAGATGCCCTCGGTCCCTTTTCTACACAGGCCCTCCGCAGGTGTGATCAGCGGCCTTGAAAACTCACAGGCTCCCCACTCGTGCCTACAGCTTCACACGTGTCGTTCCTCTCTAGCGTTGTACGAATCAACCCTGCAGTTGCTCTGAGGCCCAATTCTCTGCGCGTGAAAGTGCGAACACTTAACACTTTCTCCCAATGTCTGTGGAGCAACTGGATGAATTGTAGCAGCCAGCATATTTATCAAGTGCAACATTTGCATTCAATCTGCCTTGTGGGAATTTTGCCAAATGTATACGTGTATATATGTATATAAATGTGTGTGTGTGTGTATGTACACACACACACACACACACACACACACACACACACACACACACACACACACACACACAAATAGTCTGAAATCATAATTGGTTGTCGTAAGAGCCTGCAGAATTCAACTCAAGCAGATGCTAATTTCTGCTTGGGGATGTGTGTCAAACAGTTACATCTCCTTAGCTAATGCCAATTGCCTGGGGGCGCTTGTACGGAGACTGCAACATTACAAGTGTGATGCCATGTCATGACGTGGTTTTCCTGTCCTCCAGCTAGCAGGCTTTTTGTCTGTTTGCCCCGGCAGCTCTGCACAGACACAGACTCTGTCATATAGATGAGACTGTATTCACCGAATGAATAACAGAATGAATAACAGAATAACCGAATGAATAACAGAAAGATCAGCGACTCTTGATCCTACCCATTTAATTGTACCGGTGTTTATGAGTTTCTCTATTTTTTTTACTGTCAACCCCCCCCCCCCCCAAAAGTGCAGTGGGTACTCTCAAAGATTTCCCCCCCCCCCATATCTTTCTCTACATGCACACACAACTCCTGGTTGGTTGATCTAGATGATGCTCCATACCTAATCTTTGGACGAGAGTAGAGAACGGGTGGTGTTCCTAAGATACTTCCTCGAATTCTGCAGGTGTGAAAACAACCAAGGCCACACATTAGAAGAAGAAGAGGAGTTTGGATTTATACCCCCTTCTTTCCTGTAAGGAGACTCAAAGGGGCTTACAATCTCCTCAGGCTCCACCCCCCAAAATCTCCAGGTAGCTTCCAACCTGGATGGAGCAACAAACACCCTGTGAGGTAAGTGGGGCTGAGAGAGCTCCGAAGAACTGTGACTAGCCCAAGGTCGCCCAGCTGGCATGTGTTGGAGTGCACAGGCTAAGCTAGTTCACCAGATAAGCCACAGCTCAAGTGGCAGAGTGGGGAATCAAACCCAGTTCTCCATATTAGAGTGCACCTGCTCTTAACCACTACACCACTGCTGCTCCCTAGTCAGTGATAGGGTTGTCAGCCTTCAGGAGGTGCTGGAGATGGTCCCCAGCCAAGAGAGATCAGTTCAGCTGCAGAAAATGGCTGCTTGAGAAGGTGGGTTCTGTGCAGTGGTGGGAGTCAAATAATTTAACAACGGGCTGTTTACAAGCACCATTTTAACAACCGGTTCTGCCGATGTGGTGGGAACCTGCTGAATCCCACCACTGGCTCTCTGGCATTACACCGGATTGAAGTTCCTCCTTTCACCAAATGCTGACTCCTCAGGCTCCACCCCCCCCCCCCAAATCTCCAGGTAACTTCCAACCTGGATCAGAACAAACTGTGACTAGCCCACTGTCCCCTAGCAGACATCATGTGTAAGAGCAGGGTAACAAATCCACTTCACCAGATTGGGCCCTTCCGCACGTGCAGAATAATGCACATGCAATCCACTTTCAGAATTGTTTGTAAGTGGATTTTGCTATGCCGCACAGTAAAATCCAGCTTCAAAGACCGAATTCCTACTGAACATTTAATCTAGATACAACCAAGTTTCAAAAGAATCGGCACCTTTTCATCCAGGTTCCAACATCCTCACTGCAGCATGTTTCTAGTGAAGACATTTAGGCCTGCCCCCTGGGTGTGTGGGGGGGGGAGGGTGCCTGCTGTCAGGGGTGCAATTGTTAAAATAGCAGCACCAAAATTTCAGAGTATCTTTAGGAGACTCTCCTGATGATACCACTCAGGTTTGGTGAAGTTTTGTTCATGGGGGCCAAAGTTAAGGACCCTCAAATGCGTAGCTGGCTTCCAGTAGAGTTCCGGATCATCTTCAAGGTGTCGGTGCTGACCTTTAAGGCCATTCGCGGCCTGGGGCCATCGTATCTTTGAGACCGCATTACCCCATATGTCCCCGCGCGGCCTCTCCGATCGGCGGAGGCCAATCTACTGGTGGTCCCTGGCCCCTCGGTGATGCGGCTGGCCTCCACACGGGCCAGGACCTTCACAGCCTTGGCCCCGGCCTGGTGGAATGCTCTTCCTCCAGCTGTCCGAGCCCTGCGGGGCCTTGGCGAGTTCCACAGGGCCTGTAAGATGGAGCTGTTTCGCCGGGCCTTTGGAGGAACCAGCCGCTAATGGTGCCCCTTCCTTGGCCCCTAACATCTGGGCCGCTAATCACCTCATGAGACTCGCCATGCCTCCCTTTTCCGTGGGGAGGGAGGGATTTTATATTATTGGAATGCTGGACGCCACCTTAAATCTAAATTTAATTTTTGAGCTTTTATATTTGGAATAAGTACTGAAAATTTTTATCGCTGCTTTTAAATGTTTATCTAATTTACATTGTATTTTATATGTTGTACACCACCCAGAGATGGGGCGGTATAAAAGTATAATAATAATAATAATAATAATAATAATAATAATAATAATAATAATAATAATAATAATAATAATAATAATAATAATAATAGCCCCCATCTCCTATTACCTCCCATTGGAAACAATGGGGGATGGGGGCACCTCCTTTGGGAGTCCATAGCTTTCAACCCCCTGGACCAAACTTCACAAAACCTGGGTGGTATCATTAGGAGACTCTGATGATAATACTATCCAGGTTTGGTGAAGTTTGGTTCATGGGGGCCAAAGTTATAGACCCTCAAATGTGTAGCACCATCTCCTATTAGCTCCCATTGGAGTGTTTTTTCAAAAAGGTGCATATACAAGCAGGTCCAGGAAAATCCCGTGATAATGGACGAGTGGGGTGGGGGGGAGCGCCAGAAACGGGACTGATCTGTGTTCCGCAGTTCGGCTGTGAGGAGATCTCGAGGGAACCTGGATATTTTGGGTGACTATCCCAGGATGAATCGCCAGTGAGGAAATCACCACAGTGCACCGAAAGTGAATTGAAAGTGCTTTATTCTGCATGTGCAGAAGGGGCCTTAGATTCTGCCACTCATGTCGAGGAGTGGGGGTGGGGGAATCAACTCTGGTTCTCCAGATTAGTCTACCCGCTCTTAACCACTACATCTTCTTTTATTCTTAAATTCTTAATTTCTCCCTCCGTAGGCACTGCTCCCAAATCTCTGGATATTTCCCAAGTGAGGGTTGGCAGCCCTACCAGGAAACCTATTGTTGGATGGCATGGCACCTATGGGTACCACAGTGGCAGGGCTCACCGAATTATGATTGGTTACGCAGCTGAGAATGGGGCTAGCCAACCCTTTGGAGTGTCTCACAATCTCCGAAAAAGCATCCTTTCACTCTCAGGATTTACACGAGAGACAAAGAGGTGGCAACTTTTGTGCCAAGAGAAAGGATGCAGCTGTTCCATCTGCCTTCCCCCTCTCTCCATCTGTGGGAGGCTTGTTGTCATAGCCGAGATGTCGTTGCCTGACACTGGGGAGAGATTTCAACTCCGCTGACAAAGAAATTAGGGCAGGCAACTTTTTTTTGCAATAATGAATGGGAGGGAGAGCAGGAGGGGAGACTTTGCAACGTGACACACGGGATACGAACCCCGCGCAACACTCCCTTCACCCTTTTGCTAATAACAGGGTAGGAACGCTTTCTCGCCCACGCACGAACTTCCGAAATTGCCCCGCCGGATTATCACGTTCCTGCCAACGTTGAGGGAAAATTGCAAAATTAATTGCGCTCCAAAGGTCCTGTTTTTATTTGGAAATGTGAAGATTAAACATCTATGGCTGGAACTGGAAAGTTAATTAACTGTCTGTCTTTGTTCGGCACAAAGCGGGACTGATCTATGCATGTTGCTTTTGTTGTTGTTTTACACTGTATGCGAAGAGGTGGCTGGTGTCAGAAGTCTGAAGGCCTGGCAGACAAAGGTGGCATCGCCTTCTCCAGCCTACAGGTCAACATATTATATTAGTTAGCAAAATCTAATACAAGAAATGCCTGATGTAGCTCTGTCATCTTCTACTTTTCCTGGGCACCACAATTCAAGAAGGATATTGACAAGAAGAAGAAGAAGAAGAAGAAGAAGAAGAAGAAGAAGAAGAAGAAGAAGAAGAAGAAGAAGAAGAAGAAGAAGAAGAAGAAGAAGAAGAAGAAGAAGAAGAAGAAGAAGAAGAAGAAGAAGAAGAAGAAGAAGAAGAGGAAGAGGAAGAGGAAGAAGAAGAAGAAGAAGAAGAAGAGGAGGAGGAGGAGGAGGAGGAGGAGGAGTTTGGATTTATATCCCCTCTTTCTCTCCTGTAGGAGACTCAAAGGGGCTTACAATCTCCTTGCCCTTCCCCCCTCACAACAAACACCCTGTGAGGTAGGTGGGGCTGAGAGAGCTCCGAGAAGCTGTGACTAGCCCAAGGTCACCCAGCTGGCATGTGTGGGAGTGTACAGGCTAATCTGAATTCCCCAGATAAGCCTCCACAGCTCAGGCGGCAGAGCTGGGAATCAAACCCGGTTCCTCCAGATTAGATACACGAGCTCTTAACCTCCTACACCACTGCTGCTCCTACGCCACAAGCTGGAACGGGTCCAGAGGAGGGCAACCAAAAGGGTAAAAGGTCTGGAATCCGTGCCCTATGAGGAGAGACTTAGGGAGCTGGGTATGCTTAGTTTGGTGTCGAGAAGGTTAAGAGGTGACATGATAGCCATGTTTAGATATTTGAGGGGATGTCATGTTGGTGAGGGAGCAAGCTGGTTTTCTGCTGCTCCAGAGACTAGGACCAGGAGTCATGGGTTCAAGGTGCAGGAAAAGAGATTCCACCTAAACATCAGGAAAAACTTCCTGACAAAAAGGGCTGTTCGACAGTGGAATTCACTACCTCAGCGGGTACTGGAGTCTCCATCTTTGGAGGTTTTTAACAGAGAGTGGATGGCCATCTGTCAGGAGTGCTTTGACTGTGTGTTCCTGCATTGCCCGGGGTTGGACTTGATGGCCCTCGGGGCCTCTTCCAACTCTATGATTCGTCAATTTCTGTAAGAAATAACCAATGACCAAAGCTGGGCAAAGAAATGCTGAGTGTGCGGATATCCCATTATGCTTTGCTGCGTGAGGTGTGTTACCAGGCAACTATGGACCACCAGCAATTCTGTATCCTCCGTGACTTTCTCATTCGCTCTCAAATTAAAAGGGACAAACCTGCCTTTGAACATACCCACTAACTTGGATGCCCATTATTCTTACCCTCAAAATCGGAGCAGGAGGGGAAATGTGGCATTTTTAGCATGCTCGGAATCATTTTTCCTCTTTATTGTGATCCATATCCCAGGAATGAGTTCTGTTCTCAAAACCAGGCCTTTGGTTTTCAGAACAGATCCCACAGCTACAGCCAGGTGATCTTTGGCTAGAAGGAAGCTGCAGGAAATGTCTTTGCCATGTGTGTGACCGATCTAGGAAACTTCAGGGAGGCAACGTCAGCCTCTATGCCCTCTTTGTTGACCCTCCAGGACAACTGGTTGACTGTTGAGTAAAACACAATGCTGATCTAGACGGAACACTGGTCTGGTCAAGCAGGTACGGGTCTAGTCACTACCCAGACAGGAGACCTACACATGTATGTGTAAAGTGCCGTCAAGTCACAGCTGACCATAGCAACCTCTGGTGGAGTTTTCAAGGCAAAGGATTAAGCAGAGGTGGTTTGTCATTGCCTTCCTCTGCAGCGTCTTTTTTGGAGGTCTCTCTTCCAAGTACTATCCCACCCAGTTTGGCTTCCAAGATCTGACAAGATTGGGGTATATTATGTCATTCTACATCCTGAGAGCCATGTAACCATGAATCTAGCTAGCTAGTGTAACCCCCATGCTCAGAATGGGTTGACCCAGAAAGGGGTGGAGACACAAAGCAGCAAGAGACCGCAGAGCTCATGTAGTTTGGAGGAGACAAGGCTACCAGACTCGGACCTTGATTGGTATAAGCCCTTAACACCTTGTTAAGGTAACTGCAATGTTGTTGGGAACTAGTAGGAAGGTGGTAGTTTATTTCTGCTATGTTGTAAATGTTGGAGTTTATTGTTTCAGGTTTTTTTTATGTTTGTAATGGGTGAGAGTTCTCCTGGAAACCTTCATGATGTTGAATCCTGTTCATCAAGCCCTTGGGAGTCTTCAGGAGCCAACCCACTTGCAAAGAAGGATTGGACTGGGCAGTATCAGTAGACTGTAAATATAAGGACTTGAAAATGCAACCTGAACAGGACCTTGAAGTGTGATGTTAAATGTTGATGTTTGATGTTATATGTTAAGAAAGTAAACCATTTTGTTTTTAAAATTTGTTGTTGCAAACTCATTCCAAGTTCTGCCCCACAGGAACCCACAGATAGAGGTTACACTAGCTCTTTCTCTGTCTGTCACTTTCTGTCTCTGTCTCTCTCTCTCTGTGTACTGTGTACATATTGTGGCCTTTTCATCCTCTCCAGAGAGGGAAAGGGTAGCCTTTACGTTGATAACCAGTTAAGCATTAGAATCCTTTATGACCAAGAAGAAAGAAACTGCTTCTTTGTGAGTAATGTGGCAAACGTTGCACTTACCTGCCAATCTATCTCGGATTGCCTCCTGTCATAGGTTGGCTTACGATCTTCGATCCTCCTAAGGATGCCCTGGTTCTCCACAGTGATCCTCACAAGCTCCCTGTTTTGCTGCTGTCGGAATGGACTGCAAAATTCAAACAGGCCCCGCTCATCAGATTCTGAGGACAATTAGACAGAGCAGCCCCATGGAAGAACCTTTAAGGAGCCTCAAAGTGGCCGACAATCACTTTCCCTTCCTTTCCCTACAACAACCCAGTGGGGTAGGTGTGGCTGAAAGAGTTCTGAGAGAACTGTGACTGGCCCAAGGTCATCCAGCAGGCTTCATGTGGAGGAGTGGGGAAAACAAACCCAGTTCACCAGATTAGCACGTCAGATTTCTATCCATTGATAGTGTTCCTGACTCCCATCACATGCAAACTTTGGGAGACAACTGGAGATGGTTTTATTTAGGACTTGGTTTAATTAAAGCAGTTGCAAACCGTCGTTTTAATTTTTGGTGTTATCTTTTTTCCCACATAACTTATTTTTGTGTATGTTATTAATACTGTAAACTGACTTGAGCTCCATAAGGAAGAAAGGTGGCTAACAAATACTTTGGGTAAATAAATAAACTTGGAACATTCCTGGAGCTTTTTCGGCGGGGGGAATGACGGGCGGGGGGGGGCCAGAGTTTGAGGATATGAGGGATCTTACATACAATCTCGGGCACACCACAGAGCCCTCCAGTGTGGTGCAGTGTTTTAGAGCTGGTGTACTCTAATCTCAAGGAACCGGGTTTGATTCCCCGCTCTGCCTTCTGAGCTGTGGAGGCTTCTCTGGGGAATTCAGATTAGCCTGTACACTCCAACGCATGCCAGCTGGGTGATCTTGGGTTAGTCACAGTTCTTCTGAGCTCTCTCAGCCCCACCCACCTCACAGGGTGCTTCTTGTGAGGGGGGGAAGGAGATTTTCAGCCCCTTTGAGTCTCCAATTCTTCTTCTTCCAAAGCTTATATTTTCCTCTGGGCAGTTTGAACTCTGTAATATGGAGAGATCAGTTCTATTTCTGGAAGAACTCCAGTTCAGTTCTATTTCCAGAAGAACTCCAGATCCCACCTGGAGCTTGGTAACCCAACAAGGGGATGTAATTTGACACTGACCTTTTCTTCGCATACTCATTCCAGCAGTCTACCAGGCCTCGTCCACGATATATGTTAGCCAACCGTGCTGAGAAGTTCCTGTTTTCTCTTTCAATTAGACTAATCCTCTTTTGGTTTTCCTGCAGAATTAGAGACCAGCAGCTTTGGTTTTTTTCTTCCCAGGGTCAGGAATCGTAAATGTTCTTTTTTCCCATACCCAGGGGTTTTTTTTGCTAGCAGAACTTTCTCCTTACCTTTCTACCACCCCCTACCTCAGGGGTGGGCAATTATTTTTTCCATGGGGCCGCATAAGAAACAGAAAATATTGTGGAGGGCCGGGCCAAAAGGCGGGGGGGGGGGGGGGGGGCACTTTTGAAAACCCCACAGAAGCCGGCAGCCAAGGCAACCAGCTTCTGCAGGGCTTTCAAAGACACTTAGCTCCCCAGCATGGCAGGGGGGCCAGTCAGGGTCATCCGGCGGGCCGGATGTGGCCCGCGGGCCGTATAATGCCCAGGTCTGCCCTACCCCATGATACACCTGTTAGCAAATTGTTACAGAATCACACAGCAAACCCTAAAACAACGCCACTACCCATAATAACATTATGACATAAGGAAAGAATTAGAATGTGGGGAATGACCTGAGATTCCCAAAATGTGATATATAGCCTACCTTTCCACAATGCCCAGGGTAGTTTTATACATTAAAAAATACGCCAAGGCTCATTCCGCAAATGCAGAATAATGCGCTTTCAAACTGCTTTCAGTGCTCTTTGAAGCTGTGTGGAATGGCAAAATCCACTTGCAAACAGTTGTGAAAGTGGCTTGAAAATGAATTATTTTGCATGTGCGGAAGGGGCCCAAGCTTTGGTCTCCAGAAGATGTTGTCCAGCTTCAAGGCACAAGGTAGCATAGGGAGCAGAGTATGTCACTCCAAATACTTTATACAAAACGGTGGATTGAATCTGCTCGATATTTCTGTTCCAGGATTGGATCCATAAAGAAACACCATATAAAAGTTGTGGGCAGACTTTTCAATTAAATGCTTTAAGGGCTGCAATGAATCCAGGGATGCTCTAGAGCAGGGGTCTTCAAACTATGGCCCTCCAGATGTTCATGGACTACAATTCCCATCAGCCCCTGCCAGCATGCCCAAGTGGTAGGGCTCATGGGAATTGTAGTCTTACTCTGAAACAACTCTGGAGGAGCCTATGAGCTGAATCCTAACTCTAAAACAAATAATAGGGGCCTTATGCATGGCCGGATTCAACTGGTTGTGGTGGGTTCCCTCTGACTTCCCTCTGTGATACACCTCTGAAGATGCCAGCCACAGATGCAGGCGAAATGTTAGGAACAAGATCCAGCAGACCACGGCCACACAGCCGTGTGGAAAACCCACCACAACCAATCTTAATTTTGCTTTGTGATTTATCTTTTAATTTTTGAATTTTATTTTAATCTTTGTACTATGCCAGTGATGGCGAACCTGTGGCACGGGTGCCAGAGGTGGCATTCAGAGCCCTCTCTGTGGCTGGCCTCTCTGTGGCTGGCCCCACATCTAGGCTGGCCTGGGCCGCCGGGATCAATTATTAGCATTAAACCTAACACCTAGTTTTGTGGAAGCAGTGTAGGTAACCATGTTAAGCGCTGTTAAACCCCACTGATTTTCATGCGATGAACTAACGCACAATCCTTTACCCGGAAGTAAGCTTGGTTGTTGGCAATGGGGCTTGCTTCTGAGTAAACCCTCCTAGTGTTGTGATTCACCCGTTTGAAGAGTTCCATGGTTGCTTCAAAGCAAAGCCAACAACTACCACCAAGCTTACTCCTGAGTAACACATGCCTCGGAGCCAACCGTTTGTTCTAAACTAAAACCTCAGTATTCAGGTTAAATTGCCGGGTTGGCACTTTGAGATAAATAAGTGGGTTTTGGGTTACAATTTGGGCACTCGGTCTCGAAAAGGTTCGCCATCACTGTACTATGCCATTAAAGGTTATCTGTATCCAAAGTCAAAAAATATATATAGTCAAACCCTTGAATTATAATACATCCAGTTAAGAGTGTCACATTGTCACTATGAACTGCCAGAGAGATCCATTAGTTATTTTCGCCAAAGGTGGGTCTACGTACAGGGAACCACCAGCAACTTGAATTGGCCCTGGAAACAAACGGGAAACCAATGAAGCTGCTGAAACAGCGTTGTTATCTGATAATACCGGCATGAATCAGTCAATAGTTTAAGAGCAGCTTTCTATACTTCCGAAGGGTTTTCAGGGCAGCCCCACTTATAATGTATTATTGTACTTTAAATCCACCCTTATCACAAACAGCCAGTTGCAAAAAGACCAACAGCATAGTCAGCACCCATGAGAAGGGGAAAGCGACGTACCTGAATCTTGGAAACCTTGAAGTAGTGGTGGGGCTGAGCACATGGTGCCTTTGTATCAACTAATCTCTTTGCTGGAGAAAGAGAATTCATGGTGTATTTATTTAAAGTAGTCATATTCTCCCCCCCCCCCCCCGCCCCAACAACAACAAAATAATTCTGGATAAACAGCTAGTTAAAAATAGTAATAAAATCCATGATTTTAACTCTTCGTGTTGTTCCTCCTTATCTCTACCGTGGCATATGCTCTACAGCATAGGTGTCAAACTCGCGGCCCTCCAGATGTTATGGACTACAGTTCCCATCATCCCCTGCTGGCATCATGCTGGCAGGGGATGATGGGAACTGTAGTCCATAACATCTGGAGGGCCACAAGTTTGACACCTGTGCTCTACAGCGTGGTGTAGTGATTAAGTGCAGTGGACTCTAATCTGGAGAACTGGGTTTGATTCCCCACTCCTCCACTTGAGTGGCGGAGGTGTATCTGGTGAACCAGATGTGTTTCTGCACTTCTGCATTCCTGCTGGGTGACCTTGGGCTAGTCACAGTTCTTCGGAGCTCTCTCAGCCCCACCCACCTCACAGGGTGCTTGTTGTGGGAGGAGGGGAAAAGAAAGGCAATTGTAAGCCCCTTTGAGTTTCTTTACAGGAGAGAAAGGGGGGATATAAATACAAACTCCTCCTCTTCCTCCTCCTCTCATCCCCAGCAAGCCCCCTGGGGCTGCTGATCAGTCCTCTGCCTCCCCCCCCCCCCCCCCCGATTTAGGCCCGCTGTATTGCTTACCCTACAGCAGACTTTATTGCTAGTTATTTAATAATTTGCAATTTCCATTGACACTGGAGATGTGGACTGAAAATTAGATTGACGGTTTATTGTCTCAAAAGATCAATGTCTCTTCCTCCCTCCCTCCCCCTCCTGCCAACACTTTCTTTATCAAATCTGTACATTTAAATTGACGATGGAGTGTTGTGTTTCCATTTTGCAAGTAACATTTTCTTCTGCGTATAGGAGGCATTTCAAAGGCCGGTTTGTTTAATACTTTTGTTGCCATAAAAGAAAAGGAAAGGAAAGAAAAAAAAATCTAGTTACTTTTGTGACTGCATGTTTTTTGCAGTGACGTCAAATGCTGATCCGTCGGGGAATTTGAGGGGGTGAAGAATCCATGGATGTGGCAGGCTTAGTTATTTGCTCAGGAAGGGGTGAAGCAGCCAGAAGGCTCCTTTCCCTGGCATGTCTCAGTTGTGAGTAGAAAACAGCCAGGATATATCGAAGAAGACTAGCCCAGTGATGGCGAACCTTTTCGAGACCGAGTGCCCAAATTGCAACCCAAAACCCACTTATTTATCACAAAGTGCCAACATGGCAATTTAACCTGAATACTGAGGTTTGAGTTTAGAAAAAAACAGTTGGCTCCAAGGCATGTGTTACTCAGGAGTAAGCTTGGTGAAGCAACCGTGCAACACTTCAAATGGGTGAATCACAATCCTAGGAGGGTTTACTCAGAAGCAAGCCCCATTGCCAGCAACCGAGCTTACTCCCAGGTAAAGGATCGTGCCCAGGCCAGCCTAGATGTGTGTGTGTGTGTGTGGGGGGGTGATTTTCCACCCCCCTCTCACATGATGAACTCTGTGCACGCGTGCCCACAGAGAGGGCTCTGAGTGCCACCTCTGGCACCCGTGCCATAGGTTTGCCACCACTGGACTAGCCCAAGGTCACCCAGCAGGAATGTAGGAATGTGGAAACACATCTGGTTTATCAGATAAACCTCCACCACTCAGGTGGAGGAGTGGGGAATCAAACCCGGTTCTCCAGATTAGAATCCACCTGCTCTTCACCACTACACCACGCTGGCTCTTGTGGTCCACCAATAAACGTCAGGATTTCCCAGTCTGAAGACTTACCTTTTGAGGTGGAGATAAGATAAAATATCCATGGGGTTTATCCTAAGTCTTATGATTCTAGTACTACATGAGTTTAAGATTGCTATAAACCTACCCAGGTCCATTCTGTATAATTTCTTGGGTTGAACCAAGTTTGTCGCCTTCTTTTCGGGAGCGGGCCTTTGCCTCGAATCGGCAGCGACCCCAGGAGAGGGGAAGTTTTCCAGACTGCTCATCGTGGCGTGGACATCCGATGGCAGGGTTAAAAAAGGGCAAAATGTGAGGTTCAGCTTCTGAGTTGCTCCTCCCCTTATTTGTCACCTCACTCCAGGGGTTGCCATGGATGCTCCGGTTGTGACATCATCAATTCTGAGATGTTGTAAGAAAGGGTTGTGACACCAACTCTCAGCCTTTGCATACAATGAGCCAATTATAAGGGATTTAAAAAAGAAAACAAAACCTCCTGACTTATATCCTTTCCAGGATAAAGATGACACCAGATTTGAGAATTCAATCCGACATTTCCTGGAATGGCTTTGTTCTAGAATGGTCCGTTTGGGTCCTGGCACTTACCTAGTTCTGCCCCCAAGGCACTAGGATCCAGGTCGGTCCAGGAAATGTTGGATTGAATTCTCAAATCTAGTGTCATTGGGCCTTTCCCCACTTACCTTAAGCCACGCGCTACTCTCCTCAACAGTGGCATAACTGGGCAAACTGGAGCCCTGGGCAAAACCTGAGTTTGATGCCCCGCCCCCCAGGCGCGTGCCCAATGCAACGCACACCTTCCCCCCCCCCTTGTAGCTACGCCCAGAGGCGTATCTAGGCAAACTGGAGTTTGGCACCCCCCATGGGCAGCCACCCTCCCCCACTGTGACCAAGCAATGATTTTTTACACCAGGTTGTTTCAAAGTGTCACCATCACATTATAGAACATGCCCCAACTCACAAATCTGAGCACAGCAATAAGCCATGCCACACAGCAGAAATAATTTTTTGAAAACATTTTCAAAATGCTTTCAACATGTTTTATTACTGCTATGAAAACATTTTATGGTGTTGTACCCAGTACCCCCAACTGGGGGAAACAGCATCACTTTCAATGTTTCAAAGGAGAATCTCCCTGGTTTAAACAAGTGATGCTGGAATCCACCCCCAAACAGCATCATTTTCAGTAGTGTTTAAACTAGGGAGCCCGGATTCTCCTTTTAAATTCACCTTAAAGGGAGAATCTGGGGTTCCCAGTTTAAACAACATTGGAAGTGATGCTATTTTGGGGATTGATTCTCCCCCACCCTGAAACAGCATCATTTGCAATGTTTAAACTGGGGACCTCAGATTCTCCCTTTAAATCCATGTCAAAGGCGGGGGGATTTAAAAGGAAAATCTGGGAAATTTGGGAGGTGCCTGCTGGCAGGGGTGCAATTGTTAAGCTAGCAGCACCAAACTTTCAGGGTATCTTTAGGAGACTCCCCTAATGATACCACCCAGGTTTGCCTGAGAGTGAGGATTTGAGTTTAGGGAGTCCAGGACAAGTTACTTTGGACCCTCAAGGTGTAGCCCCATCTTCTGTTAGCTCCCATTTCCTGAAACATAATGGATGATGGGGCACCCAGCACTTTAGGGGAGTCCATGAAAGCTTTGGACCCCCTGAACAAACTTCACAAAATTTCCTGGGTGAGTATCAGTAAAATTCTCCTGATGATACCTCCCAGGTTTGGTGAAGTTTGGTTCAGGGGGTCCAAAGTTATCGACCCTCAAAGGTGTAGCCTCATCTCCTGTTAGCTCCCATTGGAAACAATGGAATGGGGGCACCCCCTTTGGGAGTCCATAACTTTGGACTCCCTGAACCAAACCTTACCAAATCTGGGAGATAGCATCAGGAGAGTCTCCTAAAACATCCCTGAAATTTTGGTGCTTCTAGCGTAAAAACTGCGCCCTCTGCAGGCCAAAAATAGAAAAACACTGAAAATACAAACAATCCCACGAACAAACCTGCGCCCCCCACAGGGCTGCGCCCAGAGCAACTGCCCACTTTGCCCAATGGGAGGAACGCCTTTGACTCCTCAAGTAGCACGGGGTCCCCCGTCACTCCCCACGACAGGGGCGGCCACAGCGCAGCCGCCCCAATGCTGCCGCTGTCGAGCCCCCTCAGCGTGTGGCATCCCTGGCGCTCTTGTAAACAGCCCATTTTTATCTTGAAAAGGGTACAGAGTAGGGCTGACAATTTATTACCATTGATCTCTAGATGACAGAGATCAGGAAACATTTTCAAAGCGGCTACAGGAAAAAAGTCACTAGTTTAATATTTTCAAAAGAACATGTTTTCGGGAAAAAATAAAACATCTTCCAAACGTTTTTTGGGGAAACTGTGCGGCGTTCCGCCCCAAAACGTTTCATTTTGTGACAATGCTTTATTTGTGTTGTTTTGGGCCATTGTTTTGACAAATGGGCCATTGTTTTGACAAAGACTAATTGACTGTTGAAATGTTTGCCCATCTGTGCACAGACGTCCTTTGAATGCTAGGCATCAATAATAGGTTGTTGTGTATCAATAGCAGATTGTGTTGACAGGTCAGCTGAAGAAGCAGCCCACCCTGGGACTCGTGCCATTTGAATAAAATGAAGTCAACCTTTCAAGACTGTATGATCTAGTGGGCACCACAGCATGTTCCCTTCCTACGTTGTGCAAGGGAAGCGTTGCGTCCTTCTGACGCCGCTCAGCAGCTTATGTTTCAGTAGATAAACACGTGTTTAGTTGGGGAGAATAATTTTGCGTCCCTCTCTTTATCCTCTGTCCCATTAACATGTTTGCAAACATCTGCAAAGCTTCAAGCTGCTTGTTGTCTGGAAACGATAGAAATTCCTCTGAGGATTTCGTCTTTGAAAATAGAGGAATATCTGTTAGGATCAAGGCTCGGAGCCTGGTTTTGGTGCCAAGACTCAGCATTGGAAATTGAACGTGGCGTCCCTGAGCATATGGAGAGTGAACTTCTTTTCATTCGCTGGCAATTGTGGATAAGCGACCTTCACATATATTGATTGGGCTTGTAGCTTTCTGACTTCCTATTTGATCCAAAACAGAGTTACGTCCTTGTAAAACTGTTGTCGTCAATGGACTTTGAAGGGTGGAAATCTGCACAGGATGGCACTGATAATCACCCATTGCTCAGAACAGTTCTGCAAATGTCATCTATATGAAATGGTTATTTGTTTGGTCATGTCCAGATGCTCGCAGCCCAGGATACCACCATAGGCAGGTGCTACAAATTCATTGCCCTTGTACAACCAACATGAACTGACAACATGTCGGAATTTTTCCGATCAGCAACTTAGAATGCACTGCTGAGTGTGCAGGCCTGTTTATCCTTTTCGCTAGAAGAATAAAAAAAGGTTAAGTGTATGCAAATTGGATTAATCTGTATATATCTGATATATTTTCATAATGTATTCTGGCCACAAGTAAGGGGCAAAGAGCTGTGCATGGCATTGAAGCCCCACTGACCACTGGAGGAGGAGGAGGAGGAGGAAGAAGAAGAAGAGTTTGGATTTATATGCCCCCTTTGTCTCCTGCAAGAGACTCAAAGGGCCTTACAATCTCCTTGCCCTTCCCCCCTCACAACAAACAGCCTGTGAGGTAGGTGGGGCTGAGAGAGCTCCGAGAAGCTGTGACTAGCCCAAGGTCACCCAGCTGGCGTGTGTGGGAGTGTACAGGCTAATCTGAATTCCCCAGATAAGCCTCCACAGCTCAGGCGGGAGAGCTGGGAATCAAACCCGGTTCCTCCAGATTAGATACACGAGCTCTTAACCTCCTACGCCACTGAGGAGGAGGAGGAGAAGTTGCAGTTTGGACCCTTCTCTCCTGTGGGGAGGCTCCAGGCAGCTTACAAACTCCTTTCCCTGCCTCTCCCCACAACAGACACCTTTTGAGGTAGGAGGGGCCGAGAGATTTCTGAATGAACTGTGACTGGCCCAAGGCCACCCAGCAGGAACGCAGGAGTGCGGAAACAAATCTCAACCACCAGATAAGCGTCTGCTGCTCACGTAGAGGAGTGGGGAATCAAACCCGGCTCTCCAGATTAGAGTCCACCTGCTCTTAACCACCACACCGCACTCATAGCTCTAAGTTCGTTTCTGCAGACATAAGGACCAGACCCTTGTTTCTTCACTCAGAATGAAACCTAAGACTCTTGAAGTTCTGATGTCTGCGCCACGTACCAAGTTTGACCAGGCCAATTTAGGAGGACAGAATAATTGTCCATGTATTGTGGAATGGGGGGAAGAGATCAGCCGCTTGTCTAGGTGTGCAATCTACCAGGACCATAGGGGGGGGGGGGGGAATTGTGAGAATGGAGTGAAAGTGTGCTGGTGCCAGTGCAAGAGGAAAATACTCTGGTGGGAGGGGCACTAATGCTAGCTGTGGGTGTGCACAGCTCTGTGGCACCCAAATGTGGAGGCTGCCACTACGCTGGTGCTTCTCCAGTGCAGGCGTCCATGCTCGTGCAGGTGGGGGAAGTCTGGGGGCGTTTCCAGAGGTGGAGCCAACTTTAATCAACTCCCTGTGGCCTTTCAGCCTAGAACGCCCCTTTGGTTTAGTTCGATGCCAACTAAAAGTGTGACACAGCCCGCTGGACTGAATAGAGGGCTTGCAGGACAGTTGGGGATTTTTGCCAACTGTCTTGCTTTCCGTGCCACCTGAAACCCCTTTTGGAAGCAGCACGGCTCAGCTGCTGCAGCGCCATCCCCAGCCGCTGTGAAACTGGACCCTTCCCCTCCATGGATTGGACTGCCTGACTGTTAAATTCACAACTGTGGGGAAATGTGAACCAACAGAAGCCAACTGAATCGAAGAAGAAGGAGAAGAGAAGAGTTTGGATTTATACCCCACCTTTCTCTCCTGTAAGAAAACTCAAGGTGGCTTACAAGCTCATTTACCTTCCTCTCCGCATGACAGACACCTTGTGAGGTAGGTGGGACTGACAGAGTCCAGAGAGAACTGTGACTAGCCCAAGGTCACCCAGCTGGAATGTAGGAATGGGGAAACACATCTGGCTCACCAGGTAAGCCTCCGCCGCTCAGGTGGAGGAGTGGGGGAATCAAACCTGGTTCTCCAGATTAGAATCCACCTGCTCTTACCCACTACACCACGCTGGCTCTCGCTGATTGGCTAGGTGCTTCTCTTAGTCACCCTATCAGTCCTCCTTCTCCATCAGAGTAGAGTTTCAACTCGAAACAAAAATTCTTTGAGGCTGCTAAATGTTTCATGTCCTAGCTTGGTTTTGCAATGGTTTATTCATTTCTATGAAAAATAAATCATGCTGCATTTATTGATTTGTAAGCTATCGCGAGCAGGTGTCTGAGGAGGCAGCCTATACATTTGCTAAATAAATAAGTAATGAACAGCCCCACTAACTACAAGATAAAAGTTTCCTGCTGAATTCTGCATTCTTGTTGGCCTGGATACATTTTGAAAGCAGTCCTCAATCTAACTTTTGCTTTCCGAATATAGAAACCTGGGCATGTTTTGATGCTGGGGGAAGTTTGAAAATGACAGCTGTTCGCGCTGTCATGAAATTATGAGTGGAAGCATCACCCAAAACAAAAATACAGAATGAGCAATTGAAAAATTGAAAAAAAAAAATCCTCTCTCAGATTGGCTTTTGAATAAAAAATGTTCATGGAGCCCAAAATTTAGGCCCATCTCCGGCATAAGAACATAAGAACAAGCCAGCTGGATCAGACCAGAGTCCATCTAGTCCAGCTCTCTGCTACTCGCAGTGGCCCACCAGGTGCCTTTGGGAGCTCACATGCAGGATGTGAAAGCAATGGCCTTCTGCAGCTGTTGCTCCCGATCACCTGGTCTGTTAAGGCATTTGCAATCTCAGATCAAAGAGGATCAAGATTGGTAGCCATACTGTACACCATTTGTTTTTCTGTTAAGCCTGCTATCAGGTTTTGCGCCACAGTTCTACTGAGGTAACCTTGCTGGGGTAAAAAATTAACTGCCCTGTTCTTTTAGAAGTCAGGGAAACCAAACCTCTTGCCCCACTCAGGCGCAAACAGACTGGAATCTACAGTGGTTTTCGACAAGGCGTGTACTCTTATCCTGGGGGCTTATTCTTTGGTTGGTTAAGTGTGAGGTGTGAAGGACTGTTCCCCAAGTTCTCTAAACCAAGTTCATTATGTTTACCTAAAATTTCCAGTTCAGAAAGATTCATTGAAACTATTCCACATCCTTCGAAAGTTGAATGGCTACACTCAGGATCTGAGCCAGTCCGTGGTGGACATTCAACCAATTGGCTACCTGTGCATTCTGCACGAACACATTAAACCCGTCACCCACTAGGCAGCCAATTTAGGTTTGGTATTTCTTATATATTAAGGAACAACGCTCATCACATACAATTGTAATCATATATGTGGCCCCATATGTCCCACGTCGGTCTCTGCGTTCGGCGGAGGCCAATTTACTGGAGGTCCCCGCCCCCTCTATGATGCGGCTGGCCTCCACCAGGGCCAGGGCTTTTAAGGCCCTTGGCTTTTACCCCTGAATGGAATACTCTTCAAGTCAGCTGTATCCGGGCCCTCTTGGGACCTCAGAGCCTGAATCACGCATGAGACCTGTAAGACCGAGTTATTCTGCTGGGCTTTTGGGGAGGGCGGCTGCTGATAGGTGCCAATAACAACTGAGATCCGCTGTTCCCCTCTCAGAGTCAGAGGAGTGAAAGGCTGAACGCCATCTGTTTTAAATATCTATGAACTTGGAGTGCTGCATTTTAACTAGTATAAATTTTAGCATTTTATTCTATTTATCCACTTGTATGTATTATGTTGTAAACCGCCTTGAGCCCCTTGGGGGAGGGCGGTATAAAAGTGGAACAAACAAACAAACAAACAAACAAACAAACAAACAAATATATATCTATCTCATATCAACAGAATGTCATCATTCGCTGTTGTATCACCACATGAATTATTTTTCTCTTTTTCTATTCAATAATCTAAACACCTCACATGCAAGTAAATGTCAAATTGGCACTGGTGAAGGCACCGAAGAGCGCAATTTCGTGCAATGCGTTCCTGCCAGCAATGAATTGAAGACCGCAATATTTATGAATGAACTTTTGTGATCAACTGCAAGAACCTGGAATTTGAATGAATGTGGAAACACCTTTGAAGGGACTGTTTATGTTTAGATTATTGAATAGAAAAAGAGAAAAATAATTCATATGATGATCCAGCAGTGAATGAATTATATGTGATGAGCATTGTTCCTTAATATATAAGAAATACTAAACCTAAATTGGCTGCCTAGTGGGTGACGTGTTTAATATGTTAGTGCTTATTTAGACGTTACCTACATCTTTGTTACCTTTACCTGTGTATTCTACCTATATTTTCATGAATTTATTTATTTTATTTTTTTATTTAGACTTTAGACTTTTATACCGCCCTATCCCCGGAGGGCTCCGGGCGATTAGGTGTACAATATATAATAAAATACAGTCATAAAATCATCATAATTTAATTAAAATCTATAAAAGCAGCGAAAGACTAACTGTAATATTGATAATTATAGGTGTAAGTGGCGCCCTCACGATGTATACCTGAGACATAGATATGAAAGCCGCGTGGGCGTTCTCTTAGTAGGGCACTGAAACAGAACACAGACAATGAGGTTGGCCATGAAGCATGCCGGACCTGAGTTATTTAGCTTGAAGATGGTAGATGTTAAGCCAGAGAGCAATATGGACCACAGCCAGGTATCCTTTGAAGCGTTTCGTCTTCCTCCAACTCGACTCCTTCTCTTCTTACATCCCAAAGTTCTGGAGTCTGGAGAATCCTCACGATCGTTTCTTCAAAGGCATCCTGGACACCCTCCTTCATTTTGGCGCTGGCCTCTAGGCACAAACAAGCGACAAGCCCCTTCATCATCTGGCACAGCATTTGAAGCAAGGGATGGTCACTCTGGATGACCCTGCACTGGCCACAGTGGTGGGATCCAAAATTTTTAGTAACAGGTTCGCATGGTGGTGGGATTCAAACTGTGGTGTAGGGCAATGGGAGGGCTGGGGCGGGAGGCCACGACAGGGCAGAGCAGTGGGGCGGGGGGCTGCTGGGATGCAGCCACTCTTCCAGTCCCCAGTGGTGACAGATACCTGCCTTGGCGCCAGGCTGCCACACCGCCCGATTGCACCTCCTGCTGAACTGCTTCAAAGTTCTGCGTGCGCTTCTGCTGAGGTGGGAGGAGGTAGCTAAGGCAAAATCGCGTGAAATCACCAGTGGTAACCTCTTGGCACACAATAGTTGAAAGCCAACCTACTCTCGGGAACCTGTGAGAACCTGTTGGATCCTACCTCTGACTGGCCACCAAGTCATCTGTTAGCAACTGAGGAGGGGAAGGGAGTCTCCCGATGGGCTGCCCTACCTCTGCGTCCCAAATAAGTGTGCACTATGTTGGAAGGGAGATGCGGGAATTGAGTGGAGGACTGGAAACATGGGTGGCCAAGAGAGGGCACAGTGAGCAGAGGACTGGAAACACAGTATTTGATCTGGGTGATGTTTGGTCGATTTCCCACTGGAAAAATGAAAGCAGATACAAACCGGTTTGGTTTGATTCGGGACCTTTTCAGTGCAGTTTCATGGTCCCCACTGCAGCCTGTGGCCCCCAAACGACCCTTGCTCTGGGTGACGCAGGAGCCAGGCAGAATTCCCCATTGTTCGCGAATCTGCCGCACAATCTGCTCAGGGGCTTTCCTTATTGGCTGCTTCATTGTGCTAAGGCGGGACATTTTTTCCAATCTTTTACACTTCGGATCCATGTCCGTGCAAGCATGTGCAGAAGTACTGCACGCAGAAACAGGGAAACAGGCGTTTAAAGCAATGCCCCGTTTCCGTGCTGCTTTGTCTCCTCGTATCCACGTGGATACAAGGTGTAGCGTGTTGCCTTTCACACAGAAAACCATTCCAAACCAGCCCCACGTCGCCACGTACCCACGTGGATTTCAGCTACGTGAAATGAATAAAGGGCTGCGCGCGCATTGCGTGTGGTCCACTGCACCCTGATTGGATGGGAGGCTCCACATCACTCACAACGACGGGAAATTCAACCCACCGATCTTCCCTGCTGCTCCCCTCGGATCTGGATTGATCCCAGTGTCATTCAAAAGGTCTACTTTCAACCAGGTCCGGAAAAGGCACCACTATGGGGGAGAAGCAGTGGCAAAGCCGGCTTCACACAGAACGCAGTGGGTAATTTTGCGTGAAACCTGGTTTTTCCCCGTGAGTAGCGTGCGCTATTTGGTCAGTGGGAAATCGACCTTTGTGTATATTTGGAGACTGGGCTTCAGCCTAAGCCCCCTACTATTTTTTTTAAAGAAAACGGTCTGGAGGGAGGTGCCATTTGCCCTGTTGGGGAAGCCCACAAGTTTATTTGTGGGACTCCTTGAGAGGCCAAATAGCATGCCCCAAAGGTCCAATTGCTAACATGAAGGCTCAGATGTACAAGCTTAGAACTATAGATTAACATGGCTGTTTTATACTTTGTGGCTTTACTATGTCATTCTGAAATAGATCGCTGCATGTAGAAATATTTCCAGGAAAAGCCTGAAAAACAGAACCTTTGGGGGATGGAAGAATTTGTTTATTTTCCATCAAGCTTCAAAAAGGCTTTGTGCAAAGAAATGTTTTGTCAACAGCTCTTTTTTAAAAAATCCACCACAGACATTCTCCTTCACCACATGGGGGCACATTTGCGCAAACATGAGCCACTAACAAACTTGCACTTAGAAACGCGCATTAAAAAGTGAGCATAGAAGAGATGTGCCTTATTTTCAAGCGGGCCAGAAATATTGGGAGGTATTGTTGGAGGCTTTCACGGCGATCATTTATACAGGAGCTCGATAATGGTTAGCCTTAAGAAAGCCTGCTATTGTATTCAGGCTGGCATCTTCAGAGGATCTGATGAAGATGCCAGCCACAGATCCTCTGAAGATGCCAGCCACAGATGCAGGCAAAACGTCAGGAGAGAATGCTGCTAGAACACGGCCATACAGCCCGGAAACCACACAGCACCCAAATATTGGGAGGCACCGTCTGCCCCGGTTGATGTCCAAATGCCAATCACCCCCACCCCCGGGGCGGCACACGTGGAGGAGCAGAGAGGTGTATATGTTTGTGCTCCTGTGTACATGGGAGAAGATTTGCTTCCTGCACCACCGATTTTGCCGGTTTTGAAAAATAATTTCCCCAGAGCCAACATCCCTGCTTTTAAGGGCAGCCTAGTACATAATTATTAAGTAAAGGAGATAAGGAGGTGAGAAAACAATTTACTGTTGCTTTGGTTGTGTTTGATATTTACACCCTGCTAGAGGGTCCCTCATACCTTCGTGACCGTCTCACCCCATATGTCCTGGGTAGGCCTCTGCAGTGGGCAGAGGCAAATTTACTGGTGGCCCCTGGCTCCTCCATGATGTAGCTGGCCTCTACCCGGGCCAGGGCTTTTACGGCCCTGGCCCCTGCCTGGTGGAACACACTTCCATCAGAGGTGCGGGCCCTGCGGGATCTTGGGGAATTCCACAGGGCCTGTAAAACAGTTCTGTTCCACCGGGCTTTTGGTGAGGCCAGCCATGGATTCCCCCTCTAGGATGCCCTTGTGTTGCGTGCCATTATTGGTACGCCTGATACTATCTAATCAGTACTGTCCCCTCCCGGCCTTGGGATCGGGCGCCACATATATTATTGCTGCTGCTGTGTTTTATGGTTTTAGATTTGTAAATTGTTTTAAATTACCTTAGTTTTATGTGCAAATTGTTGTTTTTAGCCTGCTGTGTTTAATGTTACTATGTATTGTTGTTGTTTTTTATTTATTTATTTATTTAATTTGATATACCGCCCATACCGCCCAATCCCCGGAAGGCTCTGCAGGCCTGCTGTACGCCGCCCAGAGCCCTTTGGGGATGGGCGGTTTAAAATCAAATCAAATCAAATCAAATCAAATCAAATCAAATCAAATCAAATCAAATCAAATCAAATCAAATCAAATCAAATCAATCAATCAATCAATAAAGCGACTTCTTTCCAATGTCATTTTCCCCCACCCCCTTCTCCAGTTTATCCTTACAGCAATAACCCGGCGAGGTTGGTTAGGTGGAGAGGAGGTGGTCGGCTCACATCTCCCAACCACAGAGTAGTGATTCAAACCTGAGTGTCTCAAATCCTAGCCCGACATTCTAACCCACAGGTGTCAAACTCGTGGTCCTCCAGATGTTATGGACTGCAGTTCCCATCATCCCCTGCCAGCATCATGCTGGCAGGGGATGATGGAAACTGTAGTCCATAACCTGGAGGGCCGTGAGTTTGACACCTATGCTCTAACCGCTACACTGGCTTTTCGCACATAAGGCTGCTGTAAATTGCACTGGGCGACTGACTGTAAAAAGACAGCTTCCCAAACTATCCCATTCCAGTATCACAGCCCTGGCAAAGCAACAGACTCAGGTCCCTTCCGCACGTGCAGAAGAATGCACATTCAATCCACTTTCACAATTGTTTGCAAGTGGATTTTGCTATTCCGCGCAGCAAAATCCAGCTGCAAAGTGCGTTGAAAGTGGAGTGAAAGTGCATTGTTCTGCATGTGCGGAAGGAGCCTCAGTTCCAGGTTTCCTTCACTTACCTATGAAAAGCATGGAGTGTTTCTGAGCAAATTGCAAGCCCTCCTTTCTGTCCACCTCGCGGTCAGGCTAGAGATAAGGAGAGAACGCTGTTAAAACTGGTCACGTTTGCCAAAATCCTCAAGAAATAGCCCGGGGCTGCTTTCTGCAAGGGGCCACCACAGTCCAGTACACACGGTGTTCATTGGAACAGGGATCTGTGACGTCTGCCACAAACTCGTGGCATGGCTTTGGGCAAGTCTCTGTTTTTTAGGCTTTGCTGTCTGTGCCCAAAACAAGAAAAACTGGCAACTTGCTGCCCAAAATAGCTGCACAAATGAACACCAGGAAGATGGCAAAGCTTTTTCCGAATCTGTTAGAAACACCCCCCAGTTATTTGGTTTGGAATAATGGATGCTACTGCATGAGTGCGAGGCCAGCCCAACTGCTAGGTAAACCTAGCTGTTGCCTAGGACAGTCAGATCTTGAAGGGTACCAAAAAGGTGAGAAGAGATTCCTTCACCGGCTTCAAGGGAAGCTTGACAATAACGGTCTTGTAGAACCTCTGTCCTTCTATGGCTCTAGTGACAGAACATGGAAGGCTTTTAAAGAGGAGGAGGAGGAGGAGGAGGAGGAGGAGGAGGAGGAGTTTGGATTTATATGCCCCCTTTCTCTCTGACTCAAAGGGCTTGCAAACTCCTTTCCCTTCCCCCCTCACAACAAACACCCTGTGGGGCTGAGAGAGCTCAGAAGAACTGTGACTAGCCCAAGGTCACCCAGCTGGCGTGTGTGGGAGTGCACAAGCCAATCTGAATTCCCCAGATAAGCCTCCACAGCTCAGGCAGCACAGCGGGGAATCAAACCCTGATCCTCCAGACTAGAGTACACCTGCTCTTCACCACTACGCCACTGCTGCTCCTGTTGGAATTAATTAATTAACCCTGGTGGAAGTTGAAGAGACTTGGTAACCAAAAACCCAGATTGCACGAGCGGCCTTTTACATCCCTGGATAAACGGCAGCAGGTTATCATCTCTAGGCAGAGCCAGGTTTGCCATTTTAAAGATAAAGACGGTACTCTGTGAATCACCAGCAAACAGCCTGGAATTCCTCACATGCGTACCCCAGGGACTGCGCTCTTGAGGCAACTGAAACGAGAACCTCGGGATCTTATTGGTGTGAATCTCCCACAGGGATCACCGAGGGAAGGAGGAACAGAAAAACCTTCTGACTTTCCCTCTCTCCTTCCTGCCTACTCGAATCTATTCTGGGCACATCACATGTATCTTTGACTTTCTGCACTGAAGCCACTGGAAATTGGCAGGTGCGGAGGGCAATGCGGTATTTTAAACCTCCTCAAATTGAGGGTCTTGCTGGTTCGCCTTGTGTGGGGTCAGGAAGGAATTTGACCGCTGGTCAGAAAGTAATGAATTATCCCAGGTGGTTTCATCCTGGCATCTGGCTTTCCTCAGCCTGCATAACAATTTGGTGAGGCAAAACTCTGCTGCCTCCTCTTGTATATCCTGGTGTTCGACTTATTCTCCTAACAAAATGCCGATTCACATATCATGGATTACACAGGTTACATCTGGGGTCCCCACCACAGTAGACCGTCCCTGTCTGTTGCCTCTGGCTAGTGGGGGATTTAAAAAAACAAACGACATTGAGCCAAGGGTATGACGTAAATTCTGCCCGAGACCTGGAAGTGACATCACATCCCCAGCATGACATTGGTGCAATGTTGGCAGGGGCTGATGGGAATCATAGTCCATGAACATCAGGAAGGCCAGAGTTGGGACACCCCTGCTCTAGAATCTGGGTAGCATAGACCATTGTACTGATGTCACACCAGTGTGATGTTACTTATGGGCAGAGGCATAGCTAAGGGAAATGGAGCCTGGTGCAAAATCAGAGTTTTGCTGCCCCCCCTGTTCGTTTGTGTTTTTTAGTGTTTTTTAGTTTTTGGCCTGCAGGGGGCACAGTTTTTAGGCTAGCAGCATCAACATGTCACTGTATCTTTAGAAGACTCTCCTGATGATACCTCCCAGGTTTGGTGAAGTTTGGTTCAGGGAGTCCAAAGTTATGGACCCTCAAAAGGGTAGCCCCATCTACTATTAGCTCCCATTGGAAACAATGGGAGATGGGGGCACCCCGTTTGGGGGTCCATAACTTTGGACCTCCCAAACCAAACTTCACCAACCCTGGCTGGTATCAGTAAGATACTCTCCTGATGATACCTCCCAGATTTGGTTCAGGAAGGGTTGCCCCATCTACTATTAGCTCCCATTGGAAACAATGGGAGATGGGGCACCTTCTTTGGGAGTCCATAACTTTGGACCCCCTGAACCAAGCTTCACCAAACTTGGCTGGTATCATCAGGAGTGTTGCTGGATGATATCTTGAAATTTTGGTGCTGCTATCTTAAAAACTGCGCTCCCTGCTGGCCGACAAAATAAAAACACTGAAAATACAAAAAATACATTTTTGCTGTCCCCCCCCCCATCCACGCGCCCAGTGCGACGTGCACCCCTAGTCCCATGGTAGCTACACCACTGCTTACGGGTATTTGCTGGAAGTGATGTAACATCATTTTCTCTGTGCTTGTCTCAGCCCCCTCTCTCTTCCTCTAGTTGGCAACCCTAGTCTTCAGTTCCCAAGCAAGGGGGTACCCAATTTGGATTGGGATGGTATTCATGTGGAGAAGGGACTTCCAAATTCCACTTTATCTCTCCAATCTGGAACAATCTGGATGTGGGGGGGATTCCTTAGTGGGACAAATAGCCTCCCCTTCAGACCATTTCCCCATGACCATTTCAGACTGGGGCGCAAATAGAAAAAAAGGCTTTAGCACCCCTCTCTACCACCATTTTCCCTTTTCTATTTGGGCCCCAGTCAGAAAGAATTGAGTAGAACCTGCAACTTACCTCTGACAGCCCAGACCCAACCACTGTACTGTGTGGCGTAGGAGGTTAAGAGCTGATGTATCTAATCCGGAGGAACCGGGTTTGATTCCCAGCTCTGCTGCCTGAGCTATGGAGGCTTATTTGGGGAATTCAGATTAGCCTGTGCACTCCCACGCGTGCCAGCTGGGTGACCTTGGGCTAGTCACAGCTTCTCGGAGCTCTCTCAGCCCCACCTACCTCACAGGGTGTTTGTTGTGAGGGGGGAAGGGCAAGGAGATTGTAAGCTCCTTTGAGTCTCCTAGAGAGAAAGGGGGGATATAAATCCAAACTCCTCCTCCTCCTCCTCCTTCATGAAAAAGAATGGCCCCATGCAGAATAAGGCAAAGGAAACTAAAAGCTCGCTGAAAGATGGTCTTTAGGGTCAAGCCTTCTGCTTGCCCCTGTAGATTCCTTTCTCCCTTGGGATGGAAAATCATGGATCTAGCAATATGCCAATAATCTACAACAACAACAACAACAACAACAACAACAACAACAACAACAGCAACAGCAACAGCAACAGCAACAGCAACAGCAACAACAACAGCAGCAACAACAACAACAATATGTTAAAAATCCCAAACCCATCCAGCATCAGAAACAAGGGATCATGAACTGGAAGCTGCAGGCTTCAGAGACATATAGTCCCCTTCCACACATGCCGAATAATCCACTTTCAATCCACTTTCAACGCACTTTGCAGCTGGATGTTACTGTGCAGAATAGCAAAATCCACTTGCAAACCATTGAGAAGGTGGATTGAAAGTGCCTTATTTGGCATGTGCGGAAGGGGCCATAGATTGCCCATAAAAGACAGATAAGGAGGCTGGTAAGGAGCTACCGCCTAAGAACTTGACAAACCGAGGCAGCTGTTGCTTCTGGCACCGGGTATGAGGCAGGTAACAGGAATTTCCAAACAGGCCCCGTCAGGACTCCTGTAGGGAGGGAGCGGGAAGACAGCCCAGCCTTTGAATTCATGGCCTTGAGTGTCTACATTTCACAGGGCGGGCACAGCGAGGTCTTATTCACGCAGCCTGCTTTGGAGCTAGCCCGCAGGCAGAAGGTAGCCTGTGCATCAGGGACCAACGGCATCTAAACCAGGGGCACCCACTGCAAACCACGCTCAGCAGCCAATTTCACCAGGTTGCCGGGGTGCTGCACCGTGTCATGCTGTTTAAAAGCTTTTTTTTTTTTGCTTTTGTGTTACGGTGTTAATTCCCTTGCCTCCTTTTAACCCATTTTCTGCGCCTTCGCTCCTTTTCCTCTCAGTGCTCCATAGCTGGTTTCCTTCCTGTACATGCTGTGAGGCCCCTGGACATGCTACGAAGGCTGTGCTATGAGGTGGGGGTCATGCTTCAGTGGCAGCGCATGCCCCTCTGTTGTGAGCAGATGTTCTCAGGTACAATCCATAGCTATCTTTTTTTTAAAGATCAGGTGATGTGTAATACCTCTGCTGCACTCCCTGGAGAGAAGTGACGGGTCAGAGTGGGTAATATTTAGTTTCTTCATTGACAGCCTGCCTTTCTCTACAACGGGGCCCAGGTATTGTCGAAGGCTTTCACGGCCAGATTCAACTGGTTGTGGTGGGCTTTCCGGGCTGTGTGGCCGTGGTCTGGTGGATCTTGTTCCTAACGTTTCGCCTGCATTTGCGGCTGGCGTCTTCAGAGGTGTATCACAGAGAGAAGTCTGTGGACACACTGCGTCAGTGGGGTTTTTTTTTTGTTATTCTTCACCCCTCCGTTTTATACTCACCCCATTTTAGCTAGGTAGTTGTTATGGAAGTTTTTACTTATTAAAAACTCCACACAAGGATGGCTAATAGCAAGCTAGGTTTATTGACATGTCTGCAGACATGGAGAGAGTGATACCGTGGTACTAACTTTTTGAAGTTTGTATTGCAATACAGCTTATTTTAAGACATTTTTGAACAGACTTTCTTGACTACTTTTGGCCAATTTTGGCCGGCTGTTTATTCAGGCTTACAATTTTGACTTGTTGCAAATTAGTACATTTTAAGATATATTTTTAAAAGAATACATTTAGCATTATTTGACTTGGTTATGTATGGGGCTACGTATATTTTTTGTCTAGCAAGCATCATTAGCAAAAAGCTTAACCAGCTGGGCGAACTATATTTACACACTTTAAACTTTTAGGTCAGTGCTCGCTGTTGCTCTTTTACTCATGAGCAAGTATCTGCTGGTTTTTGCAAAATAGCAAACGCAGTGGTTTCAGTAGCACTTAGACACTGATTTTTTGAGAGCAACTACAAAATGTATTTTTAACTATGAATATATTTCAACTGTGATCTTGCAACAAGCATATTTTTTATAATTTTTATATTAACTCCCCCATTTTTCTTTTTACTCATTTTGTAAGATTACACTAAAAGGTCCAGAGCTTTTAGGCTCTGGCCTTGGCATTTCTACAATTATTCCACATTTATGCTATTTTTATACTTTTGTATGTCTGCGGTTTTTTTGACTGTTTTTACACTTTTTGCTTTGGTGTAGCCTGTACTATGGCTAAACGATGCATTAGTGTTTAACAGGGGACAATATAACATAATTGTGGTGTGTAGTTATGTACATGTATTATTTAATGTTTAGGGGTTACATGTGACTGGCCTCAAGTCATGAGTGGTGGGTTCTTCTCAGGTTCCCACAAATGGGCCACTTTTGCACACGGAAATTGAGGAGAACCCACAATTCTTGCCTGCTACGCAAGGTGGCAGTGGCATATCTGCCTAGGGACAAGGGGTACCCCTTGTCCCCGGGCGCCACTCTTCTGGTCACATGGGGGGGCGCAAAATCGGGCCACCACGTGACCAGGAAGTCCAGCTGTCTCATTGTTTTCGCATGCCTCGACCCCATCCGAGGCACGCAAAAAACGACGAGCACCCTCAACCCCACCCTGGACTCCCCCCTCTCTTCAGAAGAGACTGCAGGCTGCCGGCTGAGAACCCAGCCAGCAGGGGGAGTCTGGGGGGGGAGGTGGGCACCCTAGACCTTGCCCATGTCCATGGTGACATGGGCAGGGTTGAGGGCAGTGGGGGTGGAGCCTGGGGGCATCGGGTGGAGCTAGGGTGGTGGGGGGCAGAGCCTGGGGGGGTGTCCTGGAGACAATTTGTCTCCGGGCGCCATTTGCCTCTGGTACACTTCTGCAAGGCGGAGAAGCTTCCCCTGACCCTGGGCATCCGTACGGTGTGAGTCAGTGACAGGAGGATGAATCCCACTGTCCTTTGCCCCTTTGGCTAGCCTCCTCGCCCCGGATCTCTTCAGAGTGGGCTGCAACCCGTCCCCCAACTCCAACTCCCTTTAGTCGCATTTTGTTGCCCACTCAGCTATCTTCTACAACATTCTTTCTTTTTTTGGTGTGGGCATAACGTCTCCCATCTCCTCCCGTAGCCAGCTCTCCAGGCCTCCAAAAGTCTCCCTTCTGGTGACATCATAAACTGGTCAGGAGAAAGCGATAACAGGCAAACACATTGGCAATTCTCTTTTTTTTAACCACCCAGAAGCATTTCAGTAGGACTTGAAGGGAGAAGGGAGTTTTAAGGAGGAAGAAGAGAAGGAGTTGTTCGGATTTATACACCCCCCCTTTTCTCCTGTGTGTCTCAAAGGGGCTTACAAACTCCTTTCCCTTCCTCTCCCCAGAACAGACACCTTGTAAGGTCGGTAGGGCTGAGAGAATTCTGAGAGAACTGTGACTAGTCCCAAGTTCACCCAGCAGGAGTGTAGGAGTGCGGAAACACATCTGGTTCACCAGATAAGCCTCTGCCACTCATGTGGAGGAGTAAGGAATCAAGCTTGGTTCTCCAGATTAGAATCCACCTGCTCTCAACCAATACACCATGCTGGCTATCTCATGTGACTCCATGTTGCTGTGCTGGAAGCGTTCCCATAGCTTCTTAGGGACTAGCGTCTTCCTGCTAGCCCTTGGGAGAGCTGATTGCCACTTGCATAGGCTGACCAGACGTCCCGCTTTTGGCGGGACAGTCCCGCCTTTAAACAATTTGTCCCGCATCCCACAGGTTTTTTCAAGTGTCCCGGGAGACGGGAGCGCCCCAGAAGGCAGTGCGCTCCTGCGGCTGCATGCGTATGTGTGTGCGCGCGTGGCCGCCCGCCCGTCCTGGTTCACAAAGGTGACCATCTGGTCACCTTACACTTGCACCTGCAGCAAGCAGCCTCCTGCCCCCACCTGTTCCTGGTCTGTTTTCGAGCAACCAGGAGAAGGATGATGGGGTAAACATGGCAATGTCCCCTCTGGTCCCTGTGTCCTCAACACTCTAGGAATTCTGATTCCTATGGTTTTTAACATAGAGACTGGGGAAATTCCTAGAGCATTGCTTACATGGTGACATCGCATCCAATATTTCAACTGGAAGTGACACTGCTACGTCAGTGACACTTCTCCCCATGCTCTCTCTCCCCCCCCCCCAATTTCCCAGGTGTTGCTGGCACAGCACTGACAACTCTACTTCAGAAGCAGCTCCAAGTCCTTGGCATGTCACTCCATCAGGTAGCGTGGCCAACCTTGTTAAGCCTGTAAAATTTTGGAGTTCTGAGAGAGGATAGGGAGACAACCATTGCAAAATGGCTACCGCAGGAAATGAGAGCAGCCGGGAGCAGCAGTGGCGTAGGAGGTTAAGAGCTCGTGTATCTAATCTGGAGGAACCGGGTTTGATTCCCAGCTCTGCCGCCTGAGCTGTGGAGGCTTATCTGGGGAATTCAGATTAGCCTGTACACTCCCACACACCAGCTGGGTGACCTTGGGCTAGTCTCAGCTTCTCGGAGCTCTCTCAGCCCCACCTACCTCACAGGGTGTTTGTTGTGAGGGGGGAAGGGCAAGGAGATTGTAAGCCCCTTTGAGTCTCCTGCAGGAGAGAAAGGGGGGATATAAATCCAAACTCCTCCTCTTCTTCTTCTTCTAAGTGGCTTCCATGGAGTCTGGGGCTCATCACAAAATGCTGGCACTCTGCAACGACAGAGACAACTTTTTCTGAACGCACGCTCCCTGCACGCATTAGGCTGAAGCCTCCCAGGCTCTGCTGAAGCATCTTCTGCTCCAGTGAGGTAGAAGAACGGCTCTTTGCTTTGGGGAAGAAGCAAGCGGGAGCCCGGAAACACATCCACGAGTACCATGAAACCCAGGAGTACCCCACTAGGGATTACTGCTCTGAGGTTTTCTTTCCATCCCTTCTGATGCAAGTATTCAAATGTCAATATTTTGTACTCAGGAGGAGAACGCTGCCAGGGCTTCCAAAACCCTTTTAACTGCGGCATGGAATAGGGACGTTGTGGATTTCACCCGCTCCTCCTGGATGTAATTAGCACTCTTGGCAGTACAAGTCTAACCTTGTCAGGCTGAGCCCTTTTAGCTGCGTGCATGCCTTTTTGAAAGAACGAACGTTGCAAAAAAAACAAAAATAAGAAAGGTTCACAAGCAGCCAGGGGCTCAGTTTGAGTGGGAAAAGGCTCGGCATGTCTACAAGTTAATTTGCTTAACCCGACGTCACGTCGCAACGCCAACAAAGCCAAGCCAGAGGGGCCGCAGCTTTTTCGTTCCCAGCCCTTTCAAGAAACAGCAACCCTTTGCCAAAAAGAACAACCACCAGCCGTCATCCTATCGGTGTGGGAGTTCGGCGGCCTTCGTTGTTGTTCTAACTCTTTGTCGGCACCAGCCGCCCTGGGAGAAGGAGAACAAACAATATTTCATTGACTTCTCCTTTCATGGGTTTGACTTCGAAATCATGCTAATTACCTACCTAAAATTACACCTTGAGCGCCACGGTAATAGCTGGGAGTCAACGCTCGAAACCGCTCCTGCCCTGCTGTGTCCTGCAAATGGGGAGGGGGCATTCAGGATAAAAATGATGCTGAAAAATATAAGTCGTAAACGGGACACTACAGTTAAAGTTTGCAAAGACCAGAGCATTCCTCCATAAGAGAAGTTGGAGAATTCCTCTACAGGAGAAGTTGGGGCGTTCCTCTACATGAGATGTTGGGGCATTCCTCACAGGCGAAGTTGGGCATTCCAGTACAGAAGAAGTTGGGGCATTCCAGTACAGGAGAAGTTGGGGCATTCCTCACAGGAGAAGTTGGGGCATTCCTCACAGGAGAAGTTGGGGCATTCCTCACAGGAGAAGTTGGGGCAATCCAGTACAGGAGAAGTTGGGGCATTCCTCACAGGAGAAGTTGGGGCATTCCTCACAGGAGAAGTTGGGGCATTCCAGTACAGGAGAAGTTGGGGCATTCCAGTACAGGAGAAGTTGGGGCATTCCAGTACAGGAGAAGTTGGGGCATTCCTCACAGGAGAAGTTGGGGCATTCCTCACAGGAGAAATTGGGGCATTCCAGTACAGGAGAAGTTGGGGCATTCTTCACAGGAGAAGTTGGGGCATTCCCCTACAGGAGAAGTTGACATGTGCAGAATTTGGTTGAAGGGAATTTTCTTGGTTGAAGGGAATTTTCCAGGGAATTTTGCACAAAGGAAAGACACTATTTCCCCCTTCCTATCACAACACCCCCTTTAGCCACTGTTGCTGATTATTTTTCCTCCCAGGAGACAGATTTAATTCCTTACTATCAGCACCCCAGTTTGTTACAGGGACCCCAGATATTGCTTACCCATATTGCCAACTGCAGAGGAAGGTCCCCGACCACCATCTGCTTTACTTTAAAATCAACACCTGGCAAGTGAAGAGACAGAGGTGTCCGGCACTGTGTGCATGTGTTAAGCATTGTCAAGTTGCTTCTAACTTGTGGTGGCCCTATGAATGAATGACCTCCAGAATATCCTATTGTTAACAGCCTTGCTTAGGTCTTGCAGCGTCAAGTCATGGCTTCCTTTTGAGAGTCAATCCATCTCATGTTGGGACTTCCACTTTTCCTGCTGCCTTTAGCTTTTCCTAGCATTACTGTCTTTTCCAATGACTCCTGTCTTCTCATCAGAGACGTATCTGGGGAAAATGTAGCCTGGTGCAAAATCTGAGTTTTCTGCACCCTCCCCCCAGTATGGATTCGGGGGGGGGGGGAGGAGGAGGGGTGTGGGGGTGATATTCTGCCCCCCCCAAGTGACTAAATGGCTGCAGCCTGGGGACATTTGACCCCATATGTCCCCCTGGGCGATACACCCCTGCTTCTCATAATGTGATCAAAGTACAATAACTGAGGTACAGTACAGGTACAGTCAAAAAGACAACTAAGTGAACTAGATCGAGTCAAGCATGAACTCTCCCTAGGACCGTGGTGGCGAACCTTTGGCACTCCAGATGTTATGGACTACAATTTTCCATCAACCCCTCAATTTCCATCAACCACTCAAGGGTGGTTCCATCAATTGAGATTTAGTATTTATTTGGTAGGGCAGTGGTGGTTGGCTCCAGGAAGCAGGATTCATAATTTATCAGTTTTGCCAGCATGGCCAATTGGCCATGCTGGCAGGGGTTGATGGGAATTGTAGTCCATAACCTCTGGAGTGCCAAAGGTTCGCCACCACTGCCCTAGGGAGAGTTCATGCTTGACTCGATCTAGTCCACTTAGTTGTCTTTTTGACTGTACCTGTAACACTCTTCTCCAAGGATAACTGTAGGCTAAGTAAACAGGTGACACTTTATCTGTCTTTGCACTGGGAGATGCTGCTCTTGCTGAAATCATGCTGAAATTCTGCTTGTGACATAGCTATCGAAAGGCCCAAGACAACAGAGTCGCCAGCCCTAATCTTGATATCAAGTATTTACCCATCACAAATTGGCTGGGCTGCACAGAGATCTCGGTAAGTCTCCTAGGGCTGCATCCACAGGGGAATGATTTTCCATATTTTTGTTTGTTGTTGCTGGGAAGGCCTCTGCATCAATCTCTATGGCAGTTTCTCTTTCTTTTTACTTGTAGAGCTACCCTTTCTCCCTTTCCAGGAGCAGCAGTGGCGTAGGAGGTTAAGAGCTCGTGTATCTAATCTGGAGGAACCGGGTTTGATTCCCAGCTCTGCCGCCTGAGCTGTGGAGGCTTATCTGGGGAATTCAGAGTAGCCTGTACACTCCCATGCACGCCAGCTGGGTGACCTTGGGCTAGTCACAGCTTCTTGGAGCTCTCTCAGCCCCACCTACCTCACAGGGTGTTTGTTGTGAGCGGGGAAGGGCAAGGAGATTGTAAGCCCCTTTGAGTCTCCTGCAGGAGAGAAAGGGGGGATATAAATCCAAACTCCTCCTCCTCCTCCTCCTCCTCCTTCTTCTTCCCTTTCTCCCTTTCCCTGTGACACAAGAAACTTTTTGGAAGCCTTTTTTAAAATGGTAATTGACATCTTGTATAGCCTCAAGGTACAGCAATATGTCAATTACCCAACTCTTTATTTCAGGGTTCAGGTAGCCAGCTCAACGTTGACTCAGCTTTCCATCTTTCTGATGTTGTTAAAATAAAGAAGAAGAAAAGGAGGAGGAGATGAAGAAGAGGAGTAGTAGTTTGGATTTATACCCCTCCTTTTTCTCCTGCAAGGAGACTCCTTTCCCTTCCTCTCCCCACAACAGACACCTTGGGAGGTAGGTGGGGCTGAGAGAGTTCCGAAGAACTGTGACTAGCCCAAGGTCACCCAGCAGGAGAAACACATCTGGTTCACCAGAGAAGCCTCTGCTACTGAGGTGGAGGAGTGGGGAATCAAACCCAGTTCTCCAGATTAGAATCTACCTGCTCTTACCCACTACACCACACCGGCTGTCATGAGTATACTCTCATGAGTATTCCGTTTGCTGAAGGTAAAGTGTAAATGACTGGGAAGGCAATGACAAACCATCCAATAAACAAAGAGATGATCCCTGGTCTAAATTAAGCCCTGGGCCCATCACCATAATGAGGGACAAAAGATAGAGGCAGCCAGCAGTGCTCACCAATGGTTGGATCGAGGTTGGGTTCAAACTGGTCTTCTGTGAATCTCAGCAAGAGACTGCGGGAGGAGACAAGAGAGAGGAGAGGTGAGCCACCTGGAAACAGCCGCTCTCCCTCAGCCCTTTCCCCACTCTGTGGGATACTCCCCGCTCTTGGCTGGCACCTGGATTTCCCCACAGCACTGTCTCCAACAAACAGCAGCTTCAAGGTGGGCAACGACAGAGTGTCCTCTGGTGCCATGCCGAACCCTCAACGGAGGCACTGCAGACTTTGGCGGAGGGAAGACAAGGACTCCGCCCTCCACCTCCCAGCCAAGAACACGGGGAGGAGGATTCAGAATATAGGTCACACTCACCACCTCCTCCTCAGGCAAGGAGCAAAGGAAGAGGTGGAGAACTGCATTGTGGGGGAAAAGAACAAGTGTGGGAGGGCCAATATCCTCGCCCAACGTTCACTTTACACGGTGACTTCTTTTCTATAAATAGGAGCAAAATTGGAAGGCGCTGTGTTGATTCACCTTCCCAACGTTGTGCAATACCTTTTATGAAAAGAAACCAAACTATCTCAACACTATGGGGGAGATGCTGAGAACCCTTCATCTGTCTGGGTGTTCAGGACAAGCAGTTACAAAACAGGCAAGGCATATAAGAAATAATAAGCCACCCAGGGCATGGTCGCCAACTGAGGTCCTTGCCGCTATGGCTACCAATCTTGATCCTCCTTGATCTCAGATTGCAAATGCCTTAGCAGGCCAGGTGCTCAGCAGCAGCAGCAGCAGAAGGCCATTGCTTTCACATCCTGCATGTGAACTCCCAAAGGCACCTGGTGGGCCACTGCAAGTAGCAGAGTGCTGGACTAGATGGACTCTGGTCTGATCCAGCAGGCTAGTTCTTATGTTCTTACGTGCCATGCAGCCCCTCACAAACATTTCCTTTTTTGTTCTTTGCAGTGAGCCACCAACCTAAGAAAGAGTTCTAGAGAATGCTGTTTGTGACTCGTTGGCTCTTCCGCACACGCAGAATAATGCACTTTCAATCCACTTTCACAATTGTTTGAAAGTGGATTTTGCCATTCCGCACAGTAAAATCCAGCTGCAAAGTGCATTGGAAGTACATTATTCTGCATGCGCGGGCCTGAATCTTACGAAAAATAGTGTCTCTTCCGTTTTAACAAGAGGTGGGGAGTCTTCATATTCTTACAACTGAAGATAGATGTTGGCAAGTTATGCTCATGAATTTACCCCCAAACCTTTTTTTTCATTGTCAAATTTTAATTTGCACATATCTGTGACCCCAATAATATTATGTGAGAGAGGCTCCTGAATTTCGGCAATAAGTATTAAGGGTCAATAAGATGGATTGTGACCAAATCCAGGTGCATACCATCCTCATACATCCTTAAACAATACCATTAGAGGTTTTACATCACAATCCTAAGGAATCATAGAGTTGGAAGAGATCCCAAGAGCCATCAAGTCCAACCCAATTCAATGCAGGTAACACAATCAAAACACTTCTGACAGATAGCCATTGAGCCTCTCTTTAAAAATCTCCAAAGAAGGAGACTCCACCACACTCCGAGGTAGTGCGTTTCACTGTCAAACAGCCCTGACTGTCAGGAAGTTTTTCCTGATGTTTAGGTGGAATCTCTTTTTCTTCACTTTGAACCAATTACTCCTGGTCACAGTCTCTGGAGCAGCAGAAAACAAGCTTGCTTTCTCACCAACACAGAGGTGGGATCCAGCAGGTTCTCACAGGTTCCCGAGAGTAGGTTACTAATTATTTGTGTGTGCCGAGAGGGGGTTACTAATTGGTGATTTTGCCACATGATTTTTGCCTTAGTTACGCCCCACCTCTCAGCAGTAGCGTGCAGTCTAGCAGGAGGTGCACCGGTGTAAGTGGCAGCCTGCGCCTGCGTGCATTCGTTTCCCGCCCAAGGACCGGCACATCCTTGCCACAGCCCCGCCCAGGAATGCCCTGCCCTGGAATGCCTGGCCATGCCCCGGTCGTGCCCCGCCAGCCCCATTGGCGCTACACCACAGTTTGAATCCCACCACCATGGGAACCTGTTACTAACATTTTTGGATCCCACCACTGCACCAACAGGAGAGTTACTGTAGTTCTAATTCAGTGGAGTTACTGGAGTAATTCTCCTTAGGACTGCAGTGTTAGGAACATCAGCTTCACCATCTCAGACTTCACCACCTGTTCATTCTCCAATGTGAAAGATCTCATCGGGTGTAGTCTTCTTCTTCTCTTTAGAGAACATAAAGAGGTTCTCTTTGCAAACATACAAAGAGCACACGTCTGAGATTAAAAAGGTTAATGGTTAGAAACCCACGGGAAGATTCCCGTCTCCCCAGTCACAGACCTTTTGCGCTCTTGTGGTTTGTGGCATGGCTGTTTGCTTCACAGGGCGGTTTCCCTACAGCTTTCCGTTTAAAAGGGAAATCTCCTGCTGCGATGTGTCCCTAGATGAGCCGAGATGATCTGCCATTTTGCCCGCTCACTGCTACCTTGGTTGGTTCTGTGCAACCCCCTTTAGAAACCGACTTTGTTTCCCGACTTTGGTCTAGCATTATTTTGCCGGATTAAAGGTAGATGAAAGTGATCTGTGTTGAAAAAAGTCCTTGGAACTGGTGGAACTGGTGGAACACATGTGGGTGGCACTGTTTTTCATGCTTCTTTGAGACCTTCTACATTTATTTGCATCTTTCCAACAGCCTCCTTCACGACCCCCCATTCCTGTTCTAATTTCTGCATCAATTTAACACATAACAGCATTTTTTCAAGTCCTGCAAGAGTTTCTGCATTTACTATTACATATAACAGATGAACGCGCAAGGAAGGAAGGAAGTTTACTTTCTTTTAATGACTAAACAAGGAAGGACATGCAAGGTGCATTTGTGATTTGGCACATTGCTGAGATAAACTAAATAATTGGGGTGCTGTGTGGCTTCCGGGGTGCATGGCCATGTTCTCTCCTGACGTTTTGCCTGCATCTGCTGCTGGCATCTTCAGAGGATCTGATAGTAGGAAAGCTAGTGGAGTATATATACCTGTTGGAGTGTTCAGGGTGGGGGAAAGAACTGTAAAGGGTGCAATTAGCAAACTAGATTTACATATGTAAATCTACATGTGACAAATTTACATATACATTAACCTGAATAATCTCAATGAGAGCATTGCCATCTTATTAGATCTTGGAAGCTGTATGTTTATAAGATAACTCTTCACCACTCACCTGTTCTCGTTCTGCAAAGCATCACTAAGTAGCTCTTTAGTCCTGTAAGAATCTTTGACTGAGTATTTTAGCATTCCACCGACCCCTGTGATTATGGGCATGGGTGCACCCATTCATTCTCATGGCATCCTTTATTGGCATCAATACATAAGATATACACACGGTCTTCTGAATTTAACACAAACATTTTTAAAAAATAAAAAGGAGATCTAGAGTACAAAATATAAAATAGATACCGGGATCAAAATATAAAATAGATACCTTTCAGATCTTTTCACGCCATCATAATGTAGCGCCCTTGACAACACTCTATACAGACACACACACAAGGTCATAGACCAGTGGTTCTCAACCTTCCTAATGCCGCGACCCTTTAATACAGTTCCTCATGTTGTGGTGACCCCAAACCCTAACATTTATCCATTTTACAGATGGAGAACAGTGATGCAGAGAGTCTTAGGCAACCCCTGTGAAAGGGTCATTCAACCCCCAAAGGGGTCCCGACCCCCAGGTTGAGAACCACTGTCACAGACGTTAATGGATTTAGAAGTTTGTAACCATGTTTAGGAAACCCCCTACACACACACAAGGTCATCACCGTTATTTGAATTAGAAGGTTGTAACTATAGGAAGACACTATATACGTGTGGGAATTGGGCAGTGGTGGGATCCAAAAATGTTAGTAACAGGTTCCCATGGTGGTGGGATTCAAACTGTGGTGTAGCACCAATGGGGCTGGGTGGGGCATTCCGGAGGTGGGGCATTCCTGGGCGGGGCTGTGGCAAGGACGCAGCCCCTGCGCCGATCCTTGGCCAAGAAACGAATGCACGCAGGCGCAGGCTGCCATGCACGCCGGTGCACCTCCTACTAGACTGCTTCAAGTTCTGCGCGCTACTGCTGAGAGGAGGGGCGTAACTAAGGCAAAAATCACGTGGCAAAATCACCAATTAGTAACCCCCTCTCGGCACACACAAATAATTAGTAACCTACTCTCGGGGAACCTGTGAGAACCTGCTGGATCCCACCTCTGGAATTGGGCCAGGGTAAGGGGTTCATTGGAAAGTCCTCAGCTCCAGCCGCCTATTTTCAACACCCCAGGCATCTGACCATGTGCAGGGTGTGTGTTTTTCTTTCGCCTCCCCCGCCCCAGTCAAATCAACAACCACTCGAGCGCCCCTAGCGTTCCAGAGAGGCACTGCCTGGCCCCAGCACCTGTAACTGGAGCTGGACGCACCCCAGACGTTGACCGAATCCGGCCCAAACAAGCCTGCGTGGGCCCGGGGAGGAGGGAACCTTATCTTCCGACAGGAGGGGTACGCCCCCGTCCCACTCGTAAGAGCCCGGCGTGGGGTGACCCAAGGCGGCGGGTGCAGGGGGTCGGGGCGCTCCAGATCTAGCCTGGCCGTGCGCCCAGGGCGCACCACCGAGCGCCTGGCTGGGAGTCGCCAGGCGCGCACCAGCTGATCGCCGCCCCTCCTACCAGGCCGGGCCCGGGGACAGGCGCGGACGGGCGGCGGGCGGGGGGGAGCCGGCCATGTCCGAGTTCCAGATCTCGGTGGAGGAGCTCAACGACCTGCTGGCCAACGGCAGCGGCTGCTACAGCCTGCCCAGCGCGCACAGCAACGAGGTGGCGCCCCGCATCCACGTGGGCAACGCGTGAGTCTCCCGAGCGGTGTGTGTGTGTGTGTGTGTGTGGGTCGCGGTGGTAGGCCCGGATCTTGGCTGGGGAGGAGAGGCAGGGCCACGGGGGTGTTGACTGGGGCGGGTCAGGTGGAAGGACGCAGCTGGGGTGGGTGGGGGAGCCCTGGAGGGGCCGCTGGCCCAGCCCAAGAGCCGGGGGCCCCCCCCCCCCCCCGTCTCCAGGGCTTTTGCTTCTGATCGTTTTCCTTAAAAGAAAAAAAAATAGATTTGTGTTTCCCTCTGTGGTTCAGAGCAGATGTATTCCAATCTGGAGAACCGGGTTTGATTCCCTGCTCCTCCACCTGAGTGGCAGAGGCTTGTCTGGTGAACCAGATGTGTTTCCGCATGCCTGCATTCCTGCTGGGTGACCTTGGGTTAGCCCCAGTTCTCTCAGAACTCTCTCAGCTCCTCCTACCTCACAAGGTGTCTGTTGTGGGGAGAGGAAGGGAAAGGAGCTTGCCAGCCACCTTGAGTCTCCTTACAGGACAGAAAGGTGGGATATAAATCCAAACTCTTCTTCTTTGGGGGGAAGGGCTGCTCTTACCCAGCTTGGCAGCCTCTGCTTTCTGTCTGTTGCTCCTATTTTACAGATTGGGAAAATCGAGGCATTTGCTTCTGATGGTTTCTCTTAAAAATAGTTTTGTGGCTCCCCCTTCTTTTTAGGGAAAAACTGCTCTTACCTGGTTTGGCAGAGTCTGCTGTCTATCTGTTGCTCCCGTTTTACAGATTGGAAAATTGAGGTCCAGAAAGAGGCGCTTGGCCAGAGGCCAAGAACCTGAACCCAGGTCCCTAGGAAGGGTATTCGGTCTGATTCCGGGCATCAGTTTCAGGGTGCAAACTCTCCTCGAAAATGCATCTTCGGTCTCCCCCAGCAGGGGGGGCTGTGGTCACCACATAGCGAGGGGAGTGCATCTTGCAGACGATTCTCCGCAAAGCGAACAGAGGTTTGGATCCTGCCTTGTGTTTTGGCCCGGTGTCTGGTGGATTGGCTGGGCTCCAGGGCTGAAGGACTCGAGAATGACCTCTGCCCACTTAAAAAGCGGAATTTGGTCGCCTTAACTTGGGAAAGAGGAATTGTCTTTTCGCCCAGAGAAGACACTGTTGGTATGTGAACCAAAATGCGACAACGGCTGCGCATGACTGGCCGTTTGACACCTGGAGCACATTTGCTAGAAGTCTGGCTGCTCCACTAAGGTTCCTTAAAGAGAGTTTGGCATTCTTTGCATCAGTAAACATTTTTTTCTCCCTTTCCTGGAAGGCTCCACACTCCGAAGGCTTCCAGAAGACTGGCAAGTGATTCTAGGTGGAGGAAAGTAAATACTTTCAGCACTCAATGAGTAATTACATTGTGGAGTTCATTGCCAGTGGATGTAGCGATGGCAGTAAGTGGTTAGAGAGATTCATGGGCGACTGATCCATCAGTGGCTATTGGCTATAGCAGCTGGAGGGTGCCTTCTTATCCAGTAAGCGGATAAGCCAGCGTGGTGTAGTGGTTAAGAGCAGGTGCACTCTAATCTGGAGAACCGGGTTTGATTCCCCGCTCTGCCGCTTGAGCTGTGGAGACTTATCTGGGGAACCAGATTAGCTTGTGCACTCCCAACGCATGCCAGCTGGGTGACCTTGGGCTAGTCACAGCTCTCGGCCCCACCCACCTCACAAGGTGTTTGTTGTCTTGGGTGGGGGGAAGGGAAAGGAGATTGTAAGCCCCTTTGAGTCTCCTTACAGGAGAGAAAGGGGGGATATAAATCCAGACTCTTCTTCTTCTTATCTTCTGTGTCCTGTTTTGTGGCCCTCCGGAGCAACCACTTGCCTGCTGTATGAAACAGGATGCTGGACTTGATGGACCACAGTCTGGATGCTGCAGGGCATTTCTTGAGTTCAACAGCATCGCCAGCTTTGGAGGCCATATGTGTTTCTTTGTTCTGGAGGCCATATGTGTTTCTTTGTTCTGGTTTCGCATCCAGAGACTCATTAGAGTTTTGGATGCCACTTGTAAAAGCAGTTTAAAATATACATGGAACTGAGGAGGAAGGGAAGCCCAGAACTTCAGCACAAAGGCCCCTTCTGCACATGCAGAATAACGCACTTTCAATCCACAGTGACAATTGTTTGCAAGCGGATTTTGCTATTTTGCCCAGTAAAATCCAGCTGCAAAGTGCATTGAAAGTGGATTGAAAGTGCATTATTCGGCATGTGCGAAAGTGCCCTGGCTTTGTTCAGCCAAAGAGCTGTGGGATGCTTTCGGGACCTCCTGTGGTTGAAGCAGCAATGATTACATTATGGCTGCCCCCCCCCCCCCCATCCTTTATTATCTATCTATTTTATTTATGTGATTCACAATCCAGGCTCATGGTGGCCAACAACCTTCACTTAACAATGTTCATGTATAAGCCCATAAAACATTTAAACACAAACCTTAAAACCATACCTAGTAAATCTATAAACTCCGTAAAGCAGTGGTTCTCAACCTTCCTAATGCCGCGACCCTTTAATACAGTTCCTCATGTTGTGGTGACCCCCAACCCTAACATTTACCCATTTTGCAGATGGAGAACTTAGGCAACCCCTGTGAAAGGGTCGTTCGACTCCCAGATTGAGAACCACTGCCCTAAAACATTCTAAATCCTAGAATGCTGGTAATGCTATACCAGTGATGGCAAACCTATGGCACGGGTGCCAAAGGTGACACTCAGAGCCCTCTCTGTGGGCATGCGCACACAGAGTTCATCATGTGGGGGTGGAAAATCACCCCCCCCACACACACATCTGGGCTGGCCTGAGCCACTGAGCATGATGTGTGCGCACCGCAGTGAGCAGGGAGGACTCGGCTGGCGGGCCTGGTGCCTGGGCTCTGGGTGGCTGCTGCCCGAGCAGAAGAGGCAGAGATGCTAGAGAGGCACAGAGTGGTGCGCGCGGGACTTTCTGGATGCTAGAGCAGGCTGGCCCCTGCTTGAATGGGTGGGGCGAAGGAAAAGGGAGTTTTTCTAAACTAAAACCTCAGCATTCAGGTTAAATTGCCGGGTTGGCACTTTGCAATAAATATGTGGGGTTTGGGTTGCAATTTGGGCACTCGATCTCAAAAAGGTTCACCATCACTGTGCTATACTATACTATATGTTATAATATAATTATAATATATTAATATATTCTATTGTAAAGTTATACAAAAATAGATGTTTGTTACCCAAGGCGTTCAGACCTGCCCCGGCCACTCCTGTCTGACTCCTGTTCCTTGCAGCTTGGCCTTTTGGCTACGAAGAAATGTTCAACGCTGTCTGATTCCTTTTCTCTTTTTTTGGGACGAGTTGCCTGTCGTGGCAGTGGTAGCGTTGAACAGGCCAGCTGGCTGAGGGTGGCAGAATGCTCTGTAGGCAGCCGCCCAAAGAATAGTCTGAAAGTACCTGCTGTGGTTCCACATCTTCAGCTAAGTATAGGGCTGGGTGGTATTCATGGGCCCACTCCTGGTTTTGGTGCTGTTTTGGAGAACGAGGGGTGCGTAGGCCTGTCCTGCAGCTTCAAGAGGGCTGCAGATGTTTCAGCAGCTGGTTCTAAAATGGGTGTGACATGGGTGTTATGGAATACATAATTTCAGGGCTCAGGCAGAGATGGATTATCACTCAAGCTAGATGTAACGTATTCCCCTCTGCCGTTTTTAAGGGCCGACAGTTGAATATTCCATTTCAAGATAGAACATGTACAGATTGTCAGGAGACCCTCGAGCACATTATGTTTTCTTGCCCAAGGTATGGGTTACCTAGACTCTCCCTACTTGTCCCGGCTCTAGGGAATTAAAAAAGTTGTTCGGAGCATACAAAGACTATTCACCTGCTGAATAATAGCGACGGCGGGATCCCTGGAAAAACCGTTGAATTTTTATTAGAAGTGCTCAAGTCAAAGATATAATGGAAACTTGACCGACTCTTCTGCATCAACCTTACATGCTTTTTCCAGTTTTATGTCCTGTTTTAACACCCACTCTGCCCTGTCTTTTGTTTTATTGATATGCCTAATGAAGGTCAGTTGAAGTTGAATGCATAATTTGAGTCCAGGGATTCTACCCTGTGGCCTGTGTGATGTCGTTCATGCGTAGCAGCAGTGGCGTAGGAGGTTAAGAGCTCGTGTATTTAATCTGGAGGAACCGGGTTTGATTCCTAGCTCTGCCGCCTGAGCTGTGGAGGCTTATCTGGGGAATTCAGAGTAGCCTGTACACTCCCACGCATGCCAGCTGGGTGACCTTGGGCTAGTCACAGCTTTTCGGAGCTTTCTCAGCCCAACCTACCTCACAGGGTGTTTGTTGTGAGGGGGGAAGGGCCAGGAGATTGTAAACCCCTTTGAGTCTCCTGCAGGGGAGAAAGTGGGGATATAAATCCAAACTCCTCCTCCTCTCCTCCTCCTCCTCCTCCTCCTCCTCCTTCTTCTTCTTCTTCTTCTCCTCCTCCTCCTCCTCCTCCTCCTCCTCCTCCCCCTCCTCCTCCTCCTCCTCCTCCTCCTCAATTCCTGTGAGCACAGTGCCCGATTTAAATCACAACTGTGACTGGGTCTTCAGCCGGTCCTTCCTCACGATTTTTTTACCTGAGACAATCCTTAAGTGGGGAGCACTGATTGGTCCAAGTTTTCCAGTGGCCTCAGGAGTGTGTTATTTAACCCACTGGAGAAAGCCACATAGACATTCTTAAAAGCTGTGGTCTTTGATCTATGCATCACAAGTTCTTCCTGGTTGGTTGGGAACCCCTACAGAGCATCCATTTTGGACTGTCTTCTGGAACACCTTGCTGTGTAGAGAGCAAAAGTGCCATGCTTCTTGCCTTTTGGGGTGTTTTTTTTTGCATGTATGCTGAGAAGAGAAACAGGCGGTGTGGTGAGGCTATTCAGTGGTGGAGAAAATCCATCCATGGCTCTTGCCTTTGCCCACTATGGTTCAACTCCTTGCATTTGCGATATTTTCCTGTCCCTTCTCTTTGGTTTGCTGTCCATGGTCCTGGTCTGGATGACACTGAAATCAAACAGTTGGACTTCCTGTCATCCTTCCATATGACCACTGATGTCATTGTGACTTCCTGCTTGTTAAGTGTTCGTGTTTTGGTGGGTCCTGTGCTCAGCAGGCCCATAATGTGAAAAAGACAGAAGAGGCACATCCTAAAAAATACAGGTTACAAAGACAGGTTACAAATGCCTTCTTTCTTTGATACACATAGGTACCAGATTCATAAGAACATAAGAACAAGCCAGCTGGATCAGACCAGAGTCCATCTAGTCCAGCTCTCTGCTACTTGCAGTGGCCCACCAGGTGCCATTGGGAGCTCACATGCAGGAGGTGAAAGCAATGGCCTTCTGCAGCTGCTGCTCCTGAGCACCTGGTCTGCTAAGGCATTTGCAATCTCAGATCAAAGAGGATCAAGATTGGTAGCCATAAATCGACTTCTCCTCCATAAATCTGTCCAAGCCCCTTTTAAAGCTATCCAGGTTAGTGGCCATCACCACTCCTGTGGCAGCATATTCCAAACACCAATCATACGTTGTGTGATGAAGTGTTTCCTTTTATTAGTTCCTTTTATTCATCACAAACCTCACAGTGACTCTGTTTTGCATCTGTTCTTTAAAAATGTTAATCAAGATACACTCTTTATTACATGAATTATAATGCTTATTTACTTTATTATCAAAGCAATTATGAGCAATGTTACTCTCTTTTAAACCCGTAGCTTTCAACAGACTTTGATAGGTTTAACTCTACTTGGGACAGCATTCTTACTTTTATAGTGTACAGTATCCATGATCTTACTATCCAGTTATCCTATCTGAAATTGGAATAGGTGGACAGTCATGACTTGTGTGTTGTTTTCCTTGAAGTCTTACATCCACAATGACTACATTTAGCCTGCTTGAATGTGAACGGTGTAAATTATGAGCCCTGTAAATTGGACTCCTTTTCTTCTTTAAAAAAAAAGCAGAATAAGATGTTGTGCTTTTAGCAGCCTGACGTATGCAGATGGAACAGGGAAAGTTTCCCTAGCGTGGAAATGAAAAGCGGGAAAAGTTAGACTTTGCTGGGTGTCAGACTGTTCTCAGGCACAGAAGTCAGGCCAGTTAAAAAAAAGGATTCCAAAAATCCTCACACGATTGAAAAGTAGATGAAGTAAATGTATTTGGCTAGTTTGATACAAAACCCATTTTTTTCCCTTGATTGCGAAAGCAAATGTTCTGTGACAAGCAAGAAAGTATATATATTAATTAACCTGGATGATGGATAGGGGGTTAAGAGGAGGTTAAGAGCTCGGCCCCTTCCGCACACGCAAAATAATGCATTTTCAAACCACTCTCACAACTGGTTGCAAGTGGATTTTGCCATTCCGCACAGCTTTAAAGAGCACTGAAAGCAGTTTGAAAGTGCATTATTCTGCATGTGCGGAATGAGCCCTCGTGTATCTAATCTGGAGGAACCGGGTTTGATTCCCAGCTCTGTCGCTTGAGATGTGGAGGCTTATCTGGGGAATTCAGATTAGCCTGTACACTCCTACACACGCCAGCTGGGTGACCTTGGGCTAGTCACAGCTTCTCGGAGCTCTCTCAGCCCCACCCACCTCACAGGGTGTTTGTTGTGAGGGGGGAAGGGCAAGGAGATTGTAAGCCCCTTTGAGTCTTCTGCAGGAGAGAAAGGGGTGATATAAATCCAAACTCTTCTTCTTCTTCTTAATTTATTAGTGGCATTTAGCTGTGGTAGGCCAGAAGAAAACCCTGGTCCAATTTTCAGACAGCATGCCTTGGAAAACCTCTTTGCCACCTGTTTTGAACAAGAGTTAGCAATGCTTGAATATATTGAAACAGTGGGTTTAGAACTGCCTGACTTTCGTAAGATCCAGCATCTGCTTATAAGGGGGAATAATTCCCGCTATCATTTATTTGCCTCTTTGGGGGGCATGAACTCAATTTAGTCCCTCACCTCCTGTAATTGCTGTGTTGGATATGAATTCGTTCTAGGGAAAGGAGGAAACTTCTCCAGTGCTCCGCTCACATGCATACAAATGGGGAATCTCATGCGCAAGTTTGGGTCTGTCAAGACATTTATTTTGCAAATAAAAAGCATGACATCAGTTGATGTGCTTTATAATTTTGTTGCGGGGTGGGGGGAGGAAATCAGCATGTCCAAAGGGAGGGTTGTCAAATGAGAGCTACCAATTATTTATGGCTACCAATCTTGATCCTCTTTGATCTGAGATTGCAAATGCCTTAACAGTCCAGGTGCTCGGGAGCAACAGCCGCAGAAGGCCATTGCTTTCACATCCTGCATGTGAGCTCCCAAAGGCACCTGGTGGGCCACTGCGAGTAGCAGAGAGCTGGACTAGATGGACTCTGGTCTGATCCAGCTGGCTTGTTCTTATGTTCTTATGAGAGAAGACAATGTGGAGAATAGGAATGGCTAGCAGAGAAAGGAGTCATCCCAAAGGGAAAAGACAAGAGAGGCTTCATTAGTGTCTGTTGTCCAGAGCACATAAAAACGGGGCACTGAGTTTATATCTGTTTTGCATTTCCTGTCTGCTCCCCACTACAGTCTCTAGGCTTTCTGAAGCACGGCAACATCGTTCACTGTCCATTCAGGCCCCTTCCGCACATGCCAAATAATGCACTTTCAGTCCACTTTCAATCCACTTTGCAGCTGGATTTTACTGTGCGGAATAGCCAAATCCACTTGCAAACCATCGTGAGAGTGGATTGAAAGTGTCTCATTCTCCCATTTTATTTTATTTTTCAAAACAGCCTCCCAGATTTTTTTTCCCCAAAAAGTCATTGTAATGTTTGAAGAAGACATTGATCGCTGACAAGGTCATTGATACAGAATTGCTAGCCAAGCAGGGCACCGGTGAACCCTATGCATTTTAATGCGCTCTCATTGAAAGGTCAAACGGAAGGTACAGGATAAGGAACTGCAGCATTTGCAAAAATGGGAGTGGGAAATAGCAGAGGACAAACTCAAGGAATATTGTAACAATATCAGAAGGAAAAGTTTGAGCCAAGAGTCCTCTCAGAGGCGGAGGCTGTTTTGCTTCTGCAGATGTACAAGCTGCCTTCCCCGTGTAAATTGCAGCCATGATGCATCTTTCTAGGCCAGTGGTGGCGAACCTATGGAACGGGTGCCAGGTGGCACTCAGAGCCCTCTCTTTGGGCACGCGCAAACAGAGTGCCCCCCCCTACATCTAGGCTGGCCTGGGCTGCTGGGCTCAATTATTAGCATTAAACCTAAGATCTAGTTTTGGGGAAGCAGTGTAGGTAACCCTGTTAAGCGCTGTTAAACCCCACTGATTTTCATGCGAAGAACTAAAGTGCGATCCTTTACCTGGGAGTAAGCTCAGTTGCTGGCAATGGGGCTTGCTTCTGAATAAACCCTCCTAGGGTTGTAATTCATCTGTTGGAATAGTTGCACGGTTGCTTCAAAGCAAAGTCATCGACTACCACCAAGCTTACTCCTGAGTAACGCACGCCTTGGAGCCAACCATTTTTTCTAAACTAAAAGCTCACTATTCAGGTTAAATTGCCGTGTTGGCACTTTGCGATAAATAAGTGGGTTTTGGGTTGCAATTTGGGCACTCGGTCTCGAAAAGGTTCGCCATCACTGTTCTAGGCCCTTTAGCCTGTGCACTCAATGTACTGACAACTGTTTCTGCTCTATTGGGCTAGATTCTGATGCCTTTCTTTGCAGGTATATGGCAGGTTCCCACCGTACTGTTAGAATGGAATTCACTGCCTGCCCATGAGTGCTTCATCTGCTCTGAGAGCCAGCGCGGTGTAGTGGTTAAGAGCAGGTGCACTCTAATCTGGAGAACCCAAGGTCACCCAGCTGGCATGTGTTGGGAGTGCACAAGCTAATCCGGTTTCCCAGATAAGCCTCCACAGCTCAAGTCGTAGAGCGGGGACTCAAACCCGGTTCTTTGGGTTTTCCACAGCTGACCATTCCCTTGAAAAAGATGTGTTACAAGACACCTTCGGCTTTCATAAAGTGTCCTGTTACACACAAAAGCCAGCACGGTGCAGTGGTTAAGAGCAGGTGCATTGTAATCTGAAGAACTGGGTTTGATTCTCCGCTCTGCCACTTGAGCTGTGGAGGCTTATCTGGGGAACCGGATTAGCTTGTGCACTCCCAACACATGCCAGCTGGGTGACCTTGGGCTAGTCTCAGTTCTTCGGAGCTCTCTCAGCCCCACCCAACTCACAGGATATTTGTTGTGAGTGGGGGGAAGGGAAAGGAGATTGTAAACCCCTTTGAGTCTCCTTACAGGAGAGAAAGGGGGGATATCAATCCAAACTCTTCCTCCTCTTCTTCTTTATCTTCTTGTGTGTGCTGTTCAGGATTCAGTTGTGAGAGGGATTTCAGTCCTTTTCAAATTAGACTTGTAATGCCAGTCGCTGTCAAGGTGGATAAAAATTGATGATTTGGGGGGGGGGGGAAATGGATTGCTGATTTAAGTTGGATTAAAAAATTTAATTAGATATTTTTAAAAAATTAATTGGATTTTAAAAAAATCACATGCTTTTTGAGGAAAGATCTATGTAAAGTTTTCTATTTAAGATAGGTTCAGATGCATTATGGTCCAAAGGTTATTCATTATGAAATAAAATTTAGTGTTTAAATTATGTAGCATGAAACTGTATATTTAATGAAACTGGAATATTTAATTTTTTTGTAAAACGAATTCCATTAATCCAGTCACAATATCATGTTCTTCCAGAAGTTTCTGTGAAATTATTTTGGACAGTTTTTCCATCTGGGAAATATTATGAGACAGATGCTTGGTTTTGCAGTTCTCAAAACTGTGAATTTGTGCCCGCAGATAACATGTGTCTTCTTCACAGTAAAAATGTTATAAAATAAACATAGAGCTGAGAAAAAAGGCCTTAATCCCATCAATCCTTTGTAAATCAACTCCTTACCTCTTAAGTTCTAAGTTTCAAGAAGTTTAAGGAATAGAAGACTGCTTGGAGTTGGACAGATCTGCACAAGAAGCTAAGTGTGAAGAGGGAGGGGCAAGCAATAAAAATGAAAGTGAAACCTCTTGAGCAGAATACTCCACAAGTCTTTATGTGTAAAGCCTGATGATATTATTCTGTCCCTGGAGGAGAAAATCTATAATGGCGGCAGGCTGTAAAAGAGACCCAGTTTGGGAATATTATAATGAAGTTCTTCTACCTATGGGTAAGGCAAGCATGCATGCAGAACACAAACACTGCAACAGATAAATGCAAGGCCTGATGGCTGGATGAAACTGGAGATACTTTGTTTCTTAATAATTGCCTATCCATGTATTTCTAGTGGTGTGGTTAAGAACAGGTGGATTCTAATCTGGAAAACCGGGTTTGATTCCCCACTCCTCCATCTGAGTGGCAGAGGCTTACCTGGTGAGCCAGATGTGTTTCTGCACTCCTACATTCCTTCTGGGTGACCTTGGGCTAGTTACAGTTCTTCAGAGCTCTCACAGTCCCACTTACCTCACAAGACGTCTGTTGTGGGGAGAGGAAGGGAAATGAGCTTGTCAGCCACCTTGAGTCTCCTTACAGGAGAGAAAGGTGGGGTATACATCCATACTCTTCTTCTTCTTCTATAACCAAATCAGTAATTTTGATATAACTGTAAAACTAATCCAAAGAGTTATTATTCTAGTTCCTGAAGGAATGGAGCACCTTCCTTATGAGGAGAGGCTGCAGCGTTTGGGACTCTTTAGTTTGGAGAGGAGACGGCTGAGGGGGGATATGATTGAAGTCTATAAAATTATGCATGGGATTGAAAGTGTTGACAGAGAGAAATTTTTCTCTCTTTCTCACAATACTAGAACCAGGGGGCATTCATTGAAAATGCTGGGGGGAAGAATTCGGACTAATAAAAGGAAACACTTCTTCACACAACGTGTGATTGGTGTTTGGAATATGCTGCCGCAGGAGGTGGCAATAGCCACTAACCCGGATAGCTTTAAAAGGGGCTTGGACAGATTTATGGAGGAGAAGTCGATCTATGGCTACCAATCTTGATCCTCCTTGATCTGAGATTGCAAATGCCTTAGCAGACCAGGTGCTCAGGAGCAGCAGCAGCAGAAGGCCGTTGCTTTCACATTCTGCATGTGAGCTCTCAAAGGCACCTGGTGGGCCACTGCGAGTAGCAGAGTGCTGGACTAGATGGACTCTGGTCTGATCCAGCAGGCTAGTTCTTATGTTCCTCTGCAGGAATGAACTTTGTTATTTCTGCTGCCCCTGAGAGGTTGCTGAGATTCATCTAACTGGTGGCAGCACTCTCTAGCTAATGTAATATTCTGAACAGGGCAAAATTGATTCCAGGGGAAGGTATAGAGTTACAAGCCTGACTGGGGCGAGAGCCATATTTAGAGCAGGCAAGATTCCAGCATTTTCCTCAGGAAAGATGGCCAAGAAAGTTTCTCTCTTAGTCGTCCTTGGTGATTTATTGCACTCATCTGTGGATTTTCAGGATTTCTCTGGTGATGATTTTAGTCCGGGGCCATGAAAAGGCTTTTACAGATTCCCGGCAAAGCCCCCTGCCACTTTATGTTGGATGAAAGGATGTGTTTTTACGCTCAGTTAATCTTTGTGGTTAGCAGACAGTGGAGGTGTGAAGGCCTGGACAAAAACTACTGAGAGAAATAGTGTTTTTGTCCCCCTCCACCAAAAGAAAGGAAGGAAAATAGATCCCACCCCCCACCTCTGATTCAATACTATCAGTAGGCCTGAATCTAGCCAAGGGAAATGTCATGTCCAAACCTTGGAGCGTTTTAAAAGGGCAGCTGGCAGAAATTGGAGACTCAGTCCGGTGCCTTTTGGGACTCATGGCTGGCCTCTACTGCTACCATTTTGTAGGATATTTATAATATTGTCATCAAGGTGTTGGTGTTAACCTTTAAGGCCTTACGCGGTCTGGGATCTTCGTACCTTAGAGACCGTCTGGCCCCATATGTCCCACGTTGGTCTCTGCGTTCGGCAGAGGCCAATCTGCTCGTGATCCCCGCCCCCTCTATGATGCGGCTGGCCTCCACTAGGGCCAGGGCATTTACGGCCCTGGCCCCTGCCTGGTGGAATGCTCTCCCTCCAACTGTCCGGGCCCTGCGGGATCTCAACGAATTCCGCAGGGCCTGTAAGACTGAGTTATTCTGCCGGGCCTTTGGAGAGTCCAGCCGCTGATAGGGTGCCTGGAAACAGCTGAAACCTGCTGTTCCCTTCGTAGGGGTTTTAATAGCGGGATGCCATCTTTATTTTAACTGAGATGTAAATGAATGCTGCTTTTAAACTGTCTTAATGTTTAACATATTTATTGTCCTATTACTGTTGTGAACCGCCCTGAGCCCTTCAGGGGAGGGTGGTATAAAAGTAGAATTATAAATAAATAAATAAATAAAATAAATATGATCCTCTGAAGATGCCAGCTACTGATGCAGGAGAAAATGCTACTGGAACCTGGCCCTACAGCCCAGAAACCCCACAACACCCCAGAATATTTATTGTGTATTTTATTTATTTAAAATGATTTTTATGCAACCCTTCCCTCCAATAAGGGCTCACAAGTTCTGCTCCTGAGAGCAGATGACAGCAAACCTTACCATCAGAGGGGGAGTGAAGGGATGGTTTTAAGTACAGACGGAAGCTGGGGAGCCGAGAGGGAACCCCCAGCTGTGAAAGATACGGAGGCACTGGGATTGCTTGGCTCATTATGCACAAGGTGTCCGCGACGCTGCAAAGGTGAATGTCTGTTGTGGCAAGATTTCTTGCATGGATGTTATTTCCCTGAGCCCTGCTTTTACTTTCTATTCTCTCTGCGTCAGGCAACACCACTTCTAATGTGACTTTAATTTGCTTCGCCATCAGAGCAAAGCAGATCTGCCAGTGAGCCTAGCTTTGCCCCAGACATCATCCTTCCACCCATGGCCAGCCTACTTAGTTTCACCCTTACCATCCCCTTGCACTTCCTTCCTCCTTGCCCCCCCCTCCCGATCCATGTTGCCAATTCCTTCCTGCTTCCTACTCCTTGTGCTGGCATTTTTGACAGCTGGGAGTTGGCGCTGTTACAGAATGACTGCCATGAGGTGTTGGGGCTATTTGCAGAATAGCAGGAAGTTGCAAGCCAAGCTTGCTCCCATGATGGAATGGGTGCTCCTTGAAGGCATAAAAATGTCTTCTGGGTTCTTCTGAAGTGAAGGAAAACCAGGGTTAACTGGTGAAAGACACAAATGGAAAGGAGGAAACCCATTCCTGGGTGCCGTGGTATAATGGTTAAGGGCAGGTAGATTCTAACCTGGAGAACTGGGTTTGATTTCGCACTCCTCCACCTGAGTGGTTGAGGTTTATCTGGTGAACCAGATGCATTTCTGCACTCCTACATTCCTGCTGGGTGACCTTGGGCTAGTCACAGTTCTAGGAACTCTCAGCCCCACCTACCTCACAAGGTATCTGTTGTGGGGAGAGGAAGGGAAAGGAGCTTGTAAGCCACCTTGAGTCTCCTTAAAGGTGGGTATACATCCGTACACTTCTTCTATAACCAAATCAGTAATTTTGATATAACCTTTACTTGAGTGGCAGAGGCTTATCCGGTGAACCAGATGTGTTTCCGCACTCCAGCACTCCTGCTGGGTGACCCTGGGCCAATCACAAGATGTCTGTTGTGGGGAGAGGAAGGAGCTTGTAAGCTACCTTGAGTCTCCTTACAGGAGAGAAAGGTAGAGTATAAATCCAAACTCCTCCTCCTTCTCCTTCTACTACTACTACTATAGGTACTGTGCTGGTAATCTCTGGCTCAAATCATATCTCTGATTTTGCATTAGACTTTGTTTTTCTGGTGCGTCTGTGAGGCCTGTGTCTAGAACGGTTCTGTTTTGCCTTCTTCCTGCCCTTGGACATACAAGTTGTTCTTGGCTCAGAGATCTGCCTCATCACTTCGAGAGCGAGTGGCTGCTGTCAGTACTGCTGTCTCAGGTGGAGGAAGACATGGCATTCGATCGTTCCGAGGCAACTTGGTTTTTAATGGTGATCGGGGTTGGCATTCCAAGTTTTGTGCTCTTGGCACCAACTGTTTGTCCTTTGGCAGCGCTCTGGGAAGTTGCGGGGAAGGAATTCGATAGCTGAGGTGTGTGTTGCCGCAGAAAGGGAAAGCCATGCAGGGTTTGGAAGAGCAGCTGAGACAAAATGGAGCCCAGAAGTGCCCTCTCCCACCGACCACAATATGGTACTAGGTTAAGGGTAAGGTGACCAGATTGTCACCTTTTAAAACCGGGATGGGGGGCGCATGCGCGCGCACGGCCACAGGAGCGCACTGCCTTTTGGGGCGCTCCACGGTTTCCCGCCCTGTGACAGGGTGGGAAACGGGAGCACCCCAAAAGGCAGTGCGCTCCTGCGGCCATGTGCGTGGGAGGCTGCCGCACTGCCTTCTGGGGCGCTCCCCTGTCACATGGCGGTAAAAGGGGGCACTCCCCTGTCACATGGCGGTAAAAGGGGAGCGCCCCATAAGGCAAAATCGGGACAGTCAAAAAACCCCATGGGACATGGGACAGATTGGTTTAAGGCGGGACTGTCCCGCCAAAAGCAGGACATCTGGTCACCTTAGTCAAGGGCCCCCTAGTGGCTTAGCCTGTATCCTGCCATATCTCTGTCTACTGAATGCTTACTGCTTAAGCAGGCCTGGGAATGTTTCCCTGCACTAGTCTGCCCTTATTTCTGTAGCTGCAGAGCGGGGTATTGGAAGCTGCAGTGTTTTCATCCCAGTTCCCACCATCTGAGGAATGTGTGTGTGAGTGTGAAACAGTATCTTCCCACTTCAAGGGCTGTGGGCCCGATCGGGGATATAATGCTTTGCCTGTTTTCATATGCTCAGTTCTGACAGTATAAGTCAACAGCTTTCCTATGCTTTCCTTCAATAAATGAGAGTTCTACTTTCAAAATATTGATTCCTTCATTGGGATTGTGACGCCCTGTGAGTGGCCGTGCAGCCAATGGGCTGGAGAGTGGAGCCATATGTTTACATGGGAAGGCAACAGCCAGCCCAAGTTGGCTACAAAGAAGGGCTCGGCTGCACGTCACGCTGAGAATTCTTTGAATGGAGCTTTCAGCCATGTTTGTTCTTGAAACGTCACGCGTTTCCAGACCCTTGGATCGGAACTAGAAGGGGAGTTTAAACTTCCCCTGTGCCATTTTCGTAATGTGAAACTGCTCTAGCTGCTCTAGTGTCATCCGAATTGATGTGTTCTCTTCTTGTTTGTGGTTGGGGGAATTAGCTGGGAATAGACCTGCTATGGAAGGGGCAAGTCAGGGGAGACTCCACCAGTGTACACAGAGGTCTGTACCCCAAAGAAATCCACTCAAATCACAGAATGAATGGAGAAGGGTTACAATTTTTTGAGGGATTCAGAAGAAGAAAAAGAAGAGTTTGGATTTATATCCCCTCTTTCTCTCCTGGAAGGAGACTCAAAGGTGCTTACAATCTCCTTTCCCTCCCTCCCCCCCCCAACACTCTCTGAGGTGGGTGGGGCTGAGAGAGCTCCAAAGAACTGTGACTAGCCCAACCCAGCTGGCATGTATTGGAGTGCACAAGTTAATCTAGTTCACCAGATAAGCCCTCCACAGCTCAAGTGGCAGAGCAGGAGATCAAACCTGGTTCTCCAGATTAGAGTGCACCTGCTCTTAACTACTACACCACGCTGACTCTTAACCACAACACCATGCTGAATAAATGTACATACCCAAGTTGCAAACATACACACACAGAGAGTTTTGAGAAGCGTAGGGTATAGTGAGAAATTATCGATAGTGGGAATAGAGGAGGGTGTTAAAGGGAGGGTGATATTTACCAATCCTGAAGAGGTCCAAGGGGAGCAAGAGACAGCGACCAGCACTGCTCGTGGGAAATGGTGTCAGGCACAAGGAGAGAAGTCCAAAGACATTTTGCCTGGGACCTTAGGGATCTAGTTTGAGGACAAAATTGACCCTCTGGCTATGATAAAAGGGGCAATCTTCCTCAAACAAAGCTAAGTTCCATTCCCAGGCATGGAGAATGCTTTAAGAAAATGGTTGATTGGATTAAGACCCCTGGGAGCGCCCAAGACTTGATGAGTTTTAGGCTGTGCTGATAAAATTAGAACAGGAACATTCCAAGTCTTTATGAGCTTGGACTGTTAAAAACAGAGAAACTCTAGAACACAGGTGTCAAACTCGCAGCCCTCCAGATGTTATGGACTACAGTTCCCATCATCCCCTGCCAACATGCTGGCAGGGGGTGATGGGAACTGTAGTCCATAACATCTGGAGGGCCGCGAGTTTGACACCTATGCTCTAGAAGGTTGGTGACCCTTAAGAGCTGGACAGGAGGTTTTCAGATTAAGTTAATGTTTGGGAGAAAAAGGGTGCAGGGCGACCTAGCTGATTTGCTGATGAAATCAGAGGGTGGGCATTGGCAAGTTCTTTGTGATGCTGAAGCCGGTCTCAAATCAGAGTACCATCTCAAGGCTGGGCTGTTTGTTACACCCTTTTCAACAAAAAGAACCAAGTAACTTTGTCTGCCCCAGAGAACTGAGTAACTTCATTTAGAATGCTCCACTAGTACCTCCCCCCGACTCCTTTCCCAAATGTCTAGAAGTTTCCCATTCTGGATCTGACAACCCTACTTCCCCAATCCCCCATTAGTAGCTAGGGAGGATCTGGCAATCCCAATCTCAGGATAGAATCATTTTTTAAAAATCTGGCAGGAAGATCTATTCCCAAAGTACAAAATGTGCAAATTTGGGCCCTTTCGCAGGTCTCCGGAATGACAGAGAAGGCCCCTAAACGGCTTCTTCCCTTGCCCTTGGCGTTCAACCTCGGTTGTTCGTGATTATAGTATATAATGCTAAATGTGAATTGCTTCTACATTCTCTACCTAGCCTGAGGGTAGTCTAAAAATATAAGTGATGCATAATTACAGAGTGAAATCAAGTTGAGCCAGGGAGGCAGCGACCTGCCTTTTATTGGCAGTGTTCAAGTTCAGCGTGTTCAAAAAGCAAGAACTTTGTCCAGAACTCTTGCTTGGCAGCTGACTGTTTTTAAACTGTTTTCTCTGAAGTTTGTCTGATTTCCTCGCTAAGTACTGCCCCTCCTCTCGATGAGATTTCAGCAGCTGTGCCTGTCAAAGAGTTCTGTGTAACTAAAACGCTTCCACTGGCAGCATTTGAAAGAAAAGGTTATTGTTTCACTGGATCTCCCAGAATAATCATATATATATATATATATGATTTTGCAGCATATATCTATATCTATATCTCTATCTCTATATCTATCTATCTATCTATCTATCTATCTATCTATCTATCTATCTATCTATCTATCTATCTATCTATCTATCTATCTATCTATCTATCTATCTATCTATCTCTATCTATCTATCTATCTATCTATCTATCTATCTATCTATCTATCTATCTATCTATCTATCTATCTATCTATCTATCTATCTATCTATCTATCTATCTATCTATCTATCTATCTATCTATCTATAATATTGATGAAATCCAATATCCTCCTTGCCTTTTTCAAGTCTCTCAATGCAGGGGTTTTAATCAAGGTAGCTCAGCCTTTCCCTGAAATCTGACTCGCTCCTCTCTTCCTAACTTGACTTTCTTTTTCATAGCTTCATCGCCAAGAATGTTATGCGGCTGCAGCGTTTGGGGATCACCCACATCCTGAATGCCGCCGAGGGCAGGTCCTTTATGCACGTTAACACCAACGCAGAGTTCTATGAAGGCTCCGGCATCACCTACCACGGTATAAAGGCCAACGACACCCAAGAGTTCAACCTCAGCCGCTACTTTGAGGAGGCCGCTGACTTCATCGATAAGGCACTAGCGCAGAAAGATGGTGAGGGGCCCAGCCTTCCTCTTGCCCCTCCCCATTCATCTCCACTGTGGGAATTCCTGGGCTGTCTTGTTTGGGGGCGTGCGTGCTCTCATGAATGTTTTTCAGGGCTGTAAGGCCAGAACTCGTCTGGCCTGCGCAGGTGTTTTGAGAACAGATATGTTAGAGAAAAATTCCCAAAAAAGCAAAAGACATCTGACATCAGAAACAGACAGACAGTTTTTACTTAGCAGAATATAGAAGATTACAGAAGGTAACCCCTCCGGGTGCTCTCAAAAGAGAGAGACACGCCCACCATAGGAAAGACCTTAGTCTTTATAGATACAAAGAATACATACGTCATACAATCATCCCCTTATTCACGTACATAATCCATACCCCTTCACGTGCTATGAGCATGAACCTTAAAATCCCATTGGATAGTTCTGTCTCCTTGTCACATTAAGACAGCCTCTATCCTACGTGTCACATTCCTTCTGTTATTCAAACACTGCATGCTGTTAGCTCATGTCCCTCTGCCCATATGCAAACGGCTGCAATAAAACTAGCTTCTGTTTCCAAGAAAAACCTGTTTTCTAAGTTTGCTTTTCTAAGTTTGCTCCTGAAGAGAGAGATACCTCTTCAGGCAATGCAGGCTTGACCTACCTACATCCTTTAGGATCATAAAACTTCCTTTTTCCCAGTTTGAAATGATTTTAACTTTAAAAGATTATACAAACATTGATTCTAACACAATTATAGAATTATAGTAAAATACCAGTAAATATGAATCTCTCATTATCATTTCTGTGTTCATTTAACATATATAGAAAAACACTTTTTCCATTTAACTAATCACATTCATTTCTAACCTAAAACAAAGTTATAAAGTATACTGTCACGTTGGCCCTTTGGTGACAAGATCTTAAAGATGTTTATCTTTGCTTGCCTGGATAATCACTGACAAGCTTCTAACATGCCTTTTGACCTGCTGCTTACATTTAGGCCTCTGCTGGTCACTTATACAGAAACCCCATTTTGATTCTTCAAATCTTTGGTTCATACAACATCCATATTTCTTGATCAAATACAATTTATAGACATTCTGGTCCATCTCCTCAGGGCCTTACATCACAAAGGACACACACACGCACACGCACGCGCGCACACGCGCACACACGCGCACACATCCTTTAATGGAACATGAGCTAAAAAGTGTCCACCATGCAAACCCTTTGCTGCAAAATCACAGAAAAATAAAGTACATTTTTGATGCGCTATTGAAGGTTTTCACAGCCGGAATCAACTTGCTGTTGTCGGTTTTCCGGATTGTGTGGCCGTGGTCTGGTGGTTTTTGCTCCTGACATTTGGCCCACATCTGTGGATGGCGTCTTCAGATGTGGGCCAGATGTCAGGGCCACAGTCCTGACTACCAGACTACAGTTGCACAGCCTGGAAAACCCACAGCACTCAAATCACATTTTCCATAAGGACCTCCCAGTTTCAATGCACTATTAACACTAAAAAAACACAATTGTTGGCTGCTTCCTCTTCAACCACCTAGGTACAATTGGATAACATAATAACATAAATATAATTGGACCTTTATAGTTACTACTGATCCCACTTTTCTCCATTAGGTCTTATTTGGATAATCTGCTAGCCTCCAAAACCATTAGTCATCAGTTCAGAGAGCACCAGTGGCTTAGTGGTTAAAAGCAGGTGCACTTTAATCTGGGAAACCAAGCTTGATCCCCTGCTCTGCCACTTGAGCTGTGGAGGCTTATCTAGTGAACTAGATTAGCTTATGCACTCCACAGCTGGGTGACCTTGGGCTAGTCACAGTTCTTTGGCACTCTCTCAGCCCCACCTACCTCACAGTGTGTTTGTTTTGAGGGGGGGAGGGAAAGGAGATTGTGAGCCCCTTTGAGTCTCCTTATAGGAGAGAAAGGGGGAATGTAGATCCAAACTCTCCTTCTTCCAGTCTTCCAAGAGTAGGAATTGGCAGAGATCAATGGACGAGAGGGGACTGGAACCATCCGTGCTATAATGCGTGGTTAGCCTTTGGAGGTCACTTCCTTTGCCTGTCTGCTGCTGGAACATGGGTGTGCATGTCCATGTTATGTGTTTGTGTTTATCTAATGATTTATATCCTACTTCTCCCGCCAAAGCAGTTTACAACTATCAGCAGAGTATAAAGCAGAGTCACTCTGGTAAGATGAGAAGTCTTCTTGCACTCACCGCAACCTCCTATCACCCTTGGAAAAGAATACTCTCCACTCTAGATGTTCTTTCCATAGGAAGGCTTTTACTTTAGCACAGGGGTAGGGAACCTGCGGCTCCCCAGATGTTCAGGAACTACAATTCCCATCAGCCTCTGTCAGCATGGCCAATTGGCCATGCTGGTGAGAACTGATAGAATTAGTTCCTATTTATCTGGAAGGAAACCATGAGTTCCTACCTCTACTAGCAGTTGCAAGGTCACACAAGTCTATGCTATACAAGACTATTATACTATACAGAACTCTTCAGGTGTAACAAAGTTCAACATATACAGAACTTAACTCAGACTCTATCTCTATCTCAACTTAGCATAGCATACATCAGGGATATTTTTCCCCGCCCACGCAACAGCCTCTCATTGGTCTAGAATTCCTGTTGAATTCACCAATCATGTTAAAGGTTAATCTTTGCTACTTTTTGCCCCTAGACTGACTGTCTCCGTTCTTGGGTTCGCAAACCTTCTGCTAACTCGAAATGACCCTTTACGTGAACTTTTCACTCTTTTTCATATATCATGACAACAACACCTTTCTCCCTTCCAGCCCCTGCTTCCTTCCTTTTGCTTAGGTCGGGTGTTTGTCCACTACCGCGTGAAGGCTACAGCCTTCGCTTCATACGCTGGTCATAAACACCTCATGCTCCGGCAGCACATGGATGTCAAGAGTGCGTGAGCATGGTCCGGCAGAAGCGGAGATCGGCATTAACGACGGCTTCTCCCTGCGGCAGCTGTGCCAACTCAACGAGCGACTGGTGAAGGAAGGCAAGGTGAAGAAACCGTAGCTGCCTCACCCCGGCCTCCCTCCCTCGCTCTCTCGGTGGCTTGCCGGAGTGCCGTCAGTTGCTTTCGGTTGCCAGCTCCAACTGCCATGTCATGCCCGGGGTGCCAAGCAAGCACGAGAGAGCTGCTGCACTGTCCAAATACCCTTAGAGGAAGACTCCAACCACTAGGCTTCAGCTTGTCTCCTGGATCTTTAGTTGTGGAATCTGCCTGTTGTAATGTGTGTGTGTGTGTGTGTTTGTTTGTGTGTTTGGAGGCACTGGGCACTTCTTTTCAACTGTGAACACTTTTGGGTTTAAAGGTTTATATCGCTAGACCCCTGCCAGCACAGCTAGCCGGCACGGTCCCCTTCTTTCTGCCGTATCTGGGGGCACCCAGCCTGTGGCCCGGCCTCTTCCCCCCTTTTGAAAAATGTGAATGAGAATGTTCTAGCTGACACGTTGAAGGTGGCCCCTCTACCTGGTGACACTAACGTGTCAAAGGTTGTGGGGTGACTGCACTCTGCGATCCGCAGGCAAAGTCCAGCTGGGTTACTGGTAACCTGCTAAGCTGTTGACCAGAGTCCCCCAGCGTGGTGCTTGTGAGTGCCACGCTGCCCACTGACACCTGGAGCCTGCCAAGTGTGTTTAGGAAGTGGTTGGGACCAGGTATGTTTTTTGATTGGCTGTCCAGACGTTATTTTGGCTGCAGCTGCCACCAAAGCACAAGGATCTGCACCGTGTTACTGAAGTTAAGCAGCAGCAGACATTTTACGGCTGGCTCCCCCTCCTGCGGCAGCCATTTTGTTGCCGTGCCCACCACACCGTGCCGGAATTCCAAATGGACCTTGTGGGCTCAAAAGGCTGAGGGCCCCTGCTGCAGATTTCAGACCAGTGAGCAGATTGGCTCCTGTCCCATCGCAGGTGATTTGTAGGATGCCTCTAAAGCAGGGGTAGGGAACCTGCGGCTCTCCAGATGTTCAGGAACTACAATTCCCATCAGCCCCTACCAGCATGGCCAATTGGCCATGCTGACAGAGGCTGATGGGAATTGTAGTTCCTGAACATCTGGAGAGCCGCAGGTTCCCTACCCCTGCTCTAAAGGGATCTGGTCCCTCTGAGGGCTAAGGAAGTCAGGAAAAATTGTGTGATTTCTTTTTCCGTAGGATTGTTGTGTTGGGTCTGGTGGAGGCGAGCAGAGGTTTCCCCTCAGGCATCTTTGCCTGGGATCTCTCTGCTTGGATCTTCTACGGAATGAGTTTCAGTTCTTTAATCCAGGGAGAAATTCCGAGAAGGTTTACCCTGCTGTGCCATCTTGGCCAGTGGTGGGAGTCAAATAATTTAACAACCGGTTGTTTACAAGCACCATTTTAACAACCGGTTCTGCCGACGTGGTGCGAGCTGGCTGAATCCCACCACTGATCTCGGCCCATCCAACTCCTTGACTTCCCTTTTTTTGATTTGTCCTGCCACTTAACAGTCTTGTTCTCAGGGTAGTGCCGTCCTAATTATGGTTATGGAAATAAGGTAGCGCTCAGGGGTTATTTTTGGAAAGATGCCCCGGGAAGGAGAGGGGGGGAACAGGACGTGGCATACGGAGGGGATTCAGATGGAGACAGCTTGGCCCCACGCATATTTTTTTAAAAATTCCTATTTCCCTCTCTCGTATGCATGCTTGAAATCTGGTGCCTACCTCTTCCCCCCGTCGAATAGACTGTAAATACACAGAAGCACTATTTCTTGTAATTTTTTTGTTTTTGTATAGCTCTGTGTTTCATATGAACCTGTGGATATATATACATAATACAGTAATATATAGAGAGTACAATAATATGTATATGCATTCAAGCAATGAAGAAGAACATAAGCCATTGGAGAATATGCTGTTAACGCAAGTAACCTTTTATATATATACATATATATATATTTATATAGCTACGCTGGTGTTTTTGGTGTCAATAATAGCCTTGTAAAAATTGGCCAGTGTGGCAGAAGCCCGGTGTCCTGTGGTTGGCGCCATCTTGGATGGGATCAATGGATTGGATCCTGTGGAAAAGATCCACATGCTCAAAGAGAGCAATTCCCCTCTCCTGTGGCCGCCTTCCAACTTTTCTTTCATGTTGATTCTGGGTGTCCTAGCATTTCAGGAGGCAGTTTGGGCTGCTTTGGGAAGTGGCAGGGCAGAGAATTTGTGCTTCTGAACATAGACATAGGATCCAACCCAATGAGAGCATTGTACTTGTATGGCTCTTGCTGTCATGGCAACTGTTGGCGTAAGTGTTACTGGGATGCTGACTTCCTACATGAAGCAATGGCAAACACTGCTGGGCTCCGTTCAAGATGGCGGCCTTTGGCTTGCTGTTAAGATCCGCCTGTCTGTCTGTCTGTCTGTCTGTCTGTCTGTCTGTCTGTCTGTCTGTCTGTCTGTCTGTCTGTCTGTCTTTTTGTCTGCTGGGCTCCGTTCAAGATGGCGGCCTTTGGCTTGCTGTTAAGATCTGCAGAAGGCTATTGACAATCTGTTTCTTCTCCCTCTCCACCCCAGTCTGTCTGTCTGTCTTTTTGTCTGCTGGGCTCCGTTCAAGATGGCGGCCTTTGGCTTGCTGTTAAGATCCACAGAAGGCTATTGACAATCTGTTTCTTCTCCCTCTCCACCCCAGTCTTTGTCACAAAAATGTATTTGCCAAATTCTTTGAAGTTTAGCCTATTAAACTGGCGCATATAGGTTCATTCAGTTGGCGCTTCGGCGACCTGCAGTCTGGTGTTTTGGAGGTATAGCCTCTATGGAGAATCAGTCTTCTGAAAAGACGGCCTTCTCCTCGCCTTGCCACTTGAGGGAAAGGAAGGTGCTTTCCTGACTGGATCTCTGTCCGGGCCAGTTTCTCTTTCTTTCTTTCTTTCTTTCTTTCTTTCTTTCTTTCTTTCTTTCTTTCTTTCTTTCTTTCTTTCTTTCTTTCTTTCTTTCTTTCTTTCTTTCTTTCTTTCTTTCTTTCTTTCTTTCTTTCTTTCTTTCTTTCTTTCTTTCTTTCTTTCTGTCTGTCTGTCTGTCTGTCTGTCTGTCTGTCTGTCTGTCTGTCTGTCTGTCTGTCTGTCTGTCTGTCTGTCTGTCTGTCTTTCTTTGGCCCCTTCTGCACACGCAAAATAATGCATTTTCAAACCACTTTCACAACTGTTTGCAAGTGGATTTTGCCATTCCGCACAGCTTCAAAGAGCATTGAAAGCAGTTTGAAAGTGCATTATTCTGCATATGCGGAATGAGCCTTTCTTTCTTTCTTTCTTTCTTTCTTTCTTTCTTTCTTTCTTTCTTTCTTTCTTTCTTTCTTTCTTTCTTTCTTTCTTTCTTTCTTTCTTTCTTTCTTTCTTTCTTTCTTTCTTTCTTTCTTTCTTTCTAAAAAACCAATCTTTTTTAACATTGATAAAATAACAACGTAAACAAACAACTTTCACATAGAAAAAAACACACAACACATTATTTCCACATTTAACAAAACACTGCCAGACTCACCTGCTACCTAAGCGGGTTTGATACATAATATTCTGATGATTTTTATCCTATTGTTAAATAATCCTTACATTTTTTTTCTCTTTTTTCTTTCCCTTTTTCAGACTTCCAACTAAGCTTCCGATAACCAACAATTTCCATAACATAAACAATTCCACAATGCGATGCTTTTTTCCTTTCCTATTCCTTATAACATAAGCCTTAATTTCTTTCTGTTAAGAGAAGGAGATCGTAATTTTTTTTAACATTTACAATACCCTATTAATTTTGAGCATTCTGTTCTATTTCCCATATAACATATAAATGGTCGCCATTCTTCCAGATATTCTTCAGTGCAATTATTTTTGATTAACTAGATAACCTGGCCCGTTGTCCTTTCTCCGCTCCCTTAAATCGGCCACCACCACATATCATATAAAAGGAAATCTCCACCTGTGCAGTCTCTCACTGACTTTACTGGCTTTATTGAGGCATTTCTCCACTCTGCTAGCATTGGTGATTCCAGGGACTAGCACCTTCACTTGCTTACTAGAAAGTTGAGGGAATTAATAGCTGCCCCCCTTTGCTCTTTGGGTAGACTTGGTTGACTTGAATTCCCACTTTCCTCTCCCCTCACTGTCCAGTCCTGCATAAGAAGATCATTTTAAAGAGCCAGCCGGGATGTCAGGCAGCAATAAGAGGTGCTTCCGGCTGCCATTTTGAGAAGACCAGTGGAGCAGCATCCCAGCATGCTCAGCTGTGTATTTGCACAAAGATGGTTTCACCATTTATGGTTGGTTTTATTTAGATATTTTTACCCCACTTTTGGGGATCCAGAGGGGTTGATGACATCATTCTCTCCTTCTTCATTTGATCCTCCTCACAGAGACCCTGTGAGGTGGTTTAGGCTGAGAGAGGTCGTCCAATGAGCTTCCATGGCTGAGCGGGCTTTCGAACCCGTCTCTTTCAGATCCTAGGCCCCTTCCGCAAGTGCAGAATGATGCACTTTCACTCCACTCTCAATGTACTTTGCAGCTGAATTTTGCTGTGCAGAACAGCCAAATCCACTTGCAAACAATTGTGAAAGTGGATTGGAAGTGCATTATTCTGCACGTGCAGAAGGGGCCTAAGTCGGACATTCTAACCACCGTACCATGCCTGAACTTGGGTCGAGTGGAAAAACGATTTTAAGAAGCAGCCAACTCCAAAGTGAAGAGGGTTTTCAAAAACCTCAAACCTTTAAGGCTTCATTAGAAGCCTGCGACATGCACGGCCCCTCTGAGCATGCACAAAATGCATAGTTGTGTCCACCTTGACCCACATGACTGGATGCTGGAGGTTACTGGTTCGGGAGGTTTCCAAGCTGCCTTGAGCCCCAGTGCCTTCTCTGATGAGAATGTACCCCACTGCCAACCAACCCTTTTCAACCCCAACCCGTGCGTGTTCCTCACTGCCCTCTTTCCCCTCCCACAGGCCTTTGTTAGCTGCCCAGCGTCCGTATCTTGCACATGACAGAGCCCGTTTCGGGGCGTATCCTGTTAAAAGGATCTTTGGACAGCCAGAGCCCAACATCTCTAGGTCTGACTCTTTGAAGGACACCTTCATGTGTTCATAACAAGAATAGTCTCTTGATATTGTTTTAAAATTGGTCTCGACCCTCTGTCTCTTGAGAAGAGAAACCCAGCTGGGATTTTGCTTTGGCAGAAACGAGCGGCATTGAAATCAGGGGCACAAATAACTTAACGTTTCTTTCGGGTACCATCTTGGGGGGGCGGTGGAGCTGGAAGCAGAAGACGGGCCTTTGGCTTCTATCTTCATGGTACTCCATACTGGACTGAACCAGGATATTTCTGCCCCAGCTTAAACTCTAGTATCGTACTGTGCAGGCTGTGAGTCTCAGATCCGGTGTGGCTTATCATGGTCTGTCATTTGTACGGCCCCTAAAATTGGTTGTATCCCCCGTGAATGAATCGGAGGCTGTTGACTGAATGTGTAAAAGCTTTATGTCTAATTTCGGCTTGAAGAGTACCATGACGAATGCTCTGTATTCTGTTGGAGATGTGATCAGCTTGGAAATACTGTGAAGGATGCTCTGTGTTCTACCAAATTCGATGCAGTTTCTGTCACTGGGGGTGATGGTGGAGAATGACTGGAAAATGTTCAATAAAGTCTGTGTGCATCAGACGTTGCCTTGCCTTTGATCGAATCATAGAGTTGGAAGGAACCCCAAGGGCCATCAAGTCCAACCTCCTGCAATGCAGGAACACACAATTAAAGCACTCCTGTCAGATGGCCATCTCTGTAAAAACCTCCAAAGAAGGAGACTCCACCATACTCCGAGGTAGTGCCCCTTCCGCCCCTCAGAGGCCCTATTCCGCACAGGCCAACAAACGCAGACTAATGACGGTATAAAACCCATTTTGGGGGGAACTTCGCATGGATTCTGCTCCTAACATGAGTCCACCCCGTGTCCCCCCCCCCCACACCCGTGTTTTTCTTTGATTCTGAGGGGTGTTATGCAAATGAAGGGAAGAGAGGGATGGAGGGGTGGCATGCAAGGGAGGGGAGGGAGGGAGAGTGTGTGAGGGGTGGCATGCAAGTGAAGGGGAGTGAGGCAGGGGAAGTAGGGAGGGGGTGACATGCAAGGGAAGGGAGGGGGAGGGGCCCCGGCATCTGGACATGGCCCATCCACCCTAGTGGAGAGAGGGGGAGGGGAGAGAGGGGGATGGTTGGTATACAAGAGAAAGGGAGTGAGGGAGGGGAGGGGAGGGGAGGAGTGGCATGCAAGAGAGGGGAGTGAGGGGGAGGTGTGGCATGCAAGGGAGGGGAGTGAGGGGGAGGTGTGGCATGCAAGGGAGGGAAGTGAGGGAGGGTTAGGGTTAGGTGTGGCATGCAAGGGAGGGGAGGGCAGCCCTGACTATTAGGAAGTTTTTCCTGATATTTAGGTGGAATCTCTTTTCCTTCACCTTGAACCCATGACTCCTGGTCCTAGTCTCTGGAGCAACAGAAAACAAGCTTGCTCCCTCACCAACATGACATCCCTTCAAAAAATCTAAACATAGCTATCATGTCACCTCTTCACCTTCTCTCCAGGGACACAAATAACTTACTCTCTTGGGGGCTGCAGGGGACTGGAGGGAGGAAATTGTTTTCCCGTAGCCATCGTGAGCTTTCTGCAATGCCATCCTTTGTGTCTGTCTGGGCCACTCAGCTAACTTGAAATACACTCAATACCTGTACATCTGAATACATGATGCAAACCCCACATTTATCCTGGTGGTTCCTGGTTTGAACGGCCAGGCAAGAGGCATTTTATTTGCCTCCCTTTTCCTTAAAAAAAAATTGTTGCGGCTTGCATCTGTGTAGCTATGCAGGTGCAGCTGGTCGTATTGTGGGACATCGGCATGGCTGTAGGGGTTCATGTGTGCACGCCTGCATAGCTGCACATGTGTGGGAAGCAATTAAAAAATAGACGTGTCTCCACGCGAAGGGGTACCAGTAACCCAGACTGTTTCTGTGGACTCCAATCTCTGCCTGCACAGATGCATGTGAATGTGAAAACAGAGAAACAGGTTCCTTTATTGCAACAGTTCCTTGTTATACATTTGCTGTGCGTAAGGGGCTTCAAAGTGAAGGCATGGTCACGTTTGCTGATACCTGTAATACAAGCCAAACGTGTTCTTTGTAATACAAACAAGGCTAGTTTCAAAATTGTCCTCATGGTGGCAGCATTTCTCAAGTGTACAAGGATTCCGCAGAATCATGAAGAAAGATGGCAAGTAACTTACCCACACACTGAATCCTTGACAGGGTCAGGTACAGTGGTGGGATTCAGCAGGTTTGCACCGCTTTGGCAGAACCGGTTGTTAACATGGTGCTTGTAAACAACTGGTTGTTAAATTTTTTGAATCCTACCACTGGTCAGATAGCAATCCTGCATACCTGTGTAACACCCTACATTTTAAATAGAATAACAGCAGTGATGGCGAACCTATGGCACGGGTGCCAGAGGTGGCACTTGGCGCCGTCTCTGTGGGCACGTACACACAGAGTTCGTCATGTGGGGGCAGAAAATCACCCCCCCCCACACACACACATCTAGGCTGGCCTGCACCACTGAGCACGACGTGCGTGCAATGCGGTGAGCAGGGAGGACTTGGCTGGCGGGCCTGGTGCCTGGGCTCCAGGTGGCTGCTGCCCGGGGGGGAGGGGGCCACAGAGGAGACAGAGATGCTAGAGAGGCACAGAGCAGTGCATGCCAGACTTGCTGGAGGCTAGAGCAGGCTGGCCCCTGCTCAAGCGGGTGGGGCGGAGGAAGGGTGAGACAACTCAACTGGTTTTTTCTACACTAAAACCTCAGCATTCAGGTTAAATTGCCGGGTTGGCTCTTTGTGATAAATAAGTGGGGTTTGGGTTGCAATTTGGGTACTTGGTCTCAAAAAGGTTCGCCATCACTGGTGTATGGTATTTTAATCCCATTTGCCTTCTTCATTTCCAAAAGGTCCTAATGATAGTCTCCACACATTCCAGATCTGTCTGCTCAAGGATTTTTTGCACAATGGTCATGTTTCAGCTTTGAAATTTTTATCTCTGGGAGCAATTCAGAAACTTATTGCTGGAAGGGACTGCAAGGATCATCGTCCAATGCCTTCACAGTGCAAGAAATGCACAACTACCAACCCCCGTCCCCACTCTAATCTAGATTTGATTCCCAGCTCCTCCGCATTAGTGGTGGACTCTTATTTGGCGAATTGGATTTGTTTTCCTGCTTCTCCACATGAACGCTGCTGGGTGACCTTGGGTTAGTCACAGTTCTCTCAGAACTCTCTCAGCCCCACCTACCTCACAAGTTCTCCATTGTGAGGACAGGAAGGGAAGGAGTTTGTAAGCCACTTTGAGACTCCTTACTGTTGAGACAAGTGGGATATAAATCCAAACTCCTCCTCCTCTTCCTTGGTTTTGTTTCTAGAATTTCTAAATTAGATGGTTTCCCACCCCAATTACTACAATTAGCAAACCTTCCTGTAAGTTTCCCCTTGACTCAAGTTAACTTGAACACTTAAGAAACGTTGTGGGCCCGTGACACCTGTGCTGTATGCGGAAGACCCCAGATTCAGCCTCTAGCATCTCCATTGAAAAGGATCAGGTGGCCGATGAAGGCATACCAGACTTCTGCCTGAGAATCTGAAGAGGTGGAGCCAGTCCGAGCGGACAGTATTGACCCAGAGAATCCAGGGGGCTGACTTGGGCCCCTTCCGCACATGCAGAATAATGCACTTTCAATCCACTTTCAGTGCACTGTGCAGCTGTGCGGAATAGCCAAATCCGCTTGCAAACAATTGTGAAAGTGGATTGAAAGTGCATTATTCTGCATGTGCGGAAGGGGCCTGTCAGTCATGCCACTGTGCTCCAGGTTTCCTAGCCTGTGAATGATATCAAATAAAGTCTTGCAGAAAACTCAGAGGGTGGGAAATCTCACATCACCCCCATTTATATCTTCCACTTGCTTTTATAAGTGGGCATTCATTGAAAATGCTGGGGGGAAGAATTTGGACTAATAAAAGGAAACACTTCTTCACGCAACGTGTGATTGGTGTTTGGAATATGCTGCCACAGGAGGTGGTGATGGCCACTAACCTGGATAGCTTTAAAAAGGGCTTGGACAGATTTATGGAGGAGAAGTCGATCTATGGCTACCAATCTTGATCCTCCTTCATCTCAGATTGCAAATGCCTTAGCAGACCAGGTGCTCAGGAACAGCAGCAGCAGAAGGCCATTACTTTCACCTCCTGCATGTGAGCTCCCAAAGGCACCTGGTGGGCCACTGCGAGTAGCAGAGTGCTGGACTAGATGGACTCTGGTCTGATCCAGCTGGGCCACTGCGAGTAGCAGAGTGCTGGACTAGATGGACTCTGGTCTGATCCAGCAGGCTAGTTCTTATGTTCTTATGTTCTTATAAAATTAGTTTCCCCCCCTTATACTATATTTGCACCTACCACTCTTAGACGCCAGATGGTGCCACAGTTCTATTTTTGTTGGTCAGATTCACTGTGCGCCGGGGAAGGGAATCGTATAGTGCCACGCTGGAGCGAAAGGCAATGACTTCCCCCTTGCCTTGAAAGCCCTTTGCTGGGGTTACCATAAGCTGTGTGTGACTTGACAGCACTTGCGTGAGTATTGTGTGGAGTAAACGGCATTAGCCATGCCGTTCTTGCTTCCAGACTGAAGAGCATCTGAAATGCACGCGATTTGGTTTACGACTTGGGCCTGCTCTTGAAGCTCCAACTGATCCAGAACACAGCAGCAAGAGCAGTTGGCACGTATTCAATCAGAGCACTGGATCAAGTTCAGGATTTTGGTACTGCTTTTGGTATGGATGTGCAAAGTCCTAAACAGTCTTCTTGGGCCAGAATTCCTGCGGGACCTTCTCTCCTGGTACATCCCTCGAAGAGCACTGTGATCAGCAAATCAAAATTTTCTGGTAGTCCCTGGCCCAATAGATGTCCAGCTGGTGAAACTCTTTGTCCAGTCAAACTGAAAACTGAACGAGCATTAATAAGTCTGTGCCAGTGCCAAAAAACTAAGAACTGATTATTCTAAGCCTAAGCTCTTGAATATATTTTTCCTGTCTTATTTTTCTTCCATCCAAGTTATCTCCGATTCCCATCTCCTCTGTTAATAAACTTATTTGAATCTGCCTCAGTTTTATTGTGTGCTGTGAGAAGGGATTTGCCAAGAAAGTAAAATTAATGGGCTCCTTTTACCTTCTGGGACAGTTATAGGGCTGAGCCATAATGGTTTATTACACCATAGGCTACCATCTGAAGCAGCTCAGTCCATGAAAAAGGTGGGAAATCTGAGAAGCCTGGCCACAGAGTGGTCTGCCTGTCTCAAGAAGTTAAGAAGGTGAGGGGGGTGGTTTCCATTGCACCTGGTCAGTTAATCTGCAGGACCACCTCTCTCAGTATAGCCTCCAGATGGTGTTGAGCTCTGCTGGAAGTCATCTGCACATGGTCCTGGGCCGAAGAAGAAGAAGAAGAAGAAGAGGAAGAAGAAGAAGAAGAGGAGGAGGAGGAGGAGGAGTTTGGATTTATATCCCCCCTTTCTCTCCTGCAGGAGACTCAAAGGGGCTGACAATCTCCTTGCCCTTCCCCCCTCACAACAAACACCCTGTGAGGTAGGTGGGGCTGAGAGAGCTCCAAGAAGCTGTGACTAGCCCAAGGTCACCCAGCTGGCATGTGTGGGAGTGTACAGGCTAATCTGAATTCCCCAGATAAGCCTCCACAGCTCAGGCAGCAGAGCTGGGAATCAAACCCGGTTCCTCCAGATTAGATACACAAGCTCTTAACCTCCTATGCCACTGCTGCTCCTGTAGGAGGAGGAGGAAGAGTTTGGAGGAGGAGGAAGAGTTTGGATTTGTATGCCACCTTTCTCTCCTGTAAGGAGACTCAAGGTGGCTTGCAAGCTCCTTTCCCTTCCCCTCTTTTTAAAAAGAATCACGGAGAGTGCAATTCTTGAATAACCTGTTTTGGGGAAAATAACACGGGGCAGACTCACTTTAGGGGCAGGAACCAGACAAAGTTCCTGCCCACAACGGGTTTTTTTACTGACCTGTGCAGAAAGGGCCTTGCAGAGGTGGTTTTCATTACCTGCCCCTACACAGTAACTCTGGTATTTCTTGGAGGTCTCCCATCCAAGCACTAACCAGGCGTGCCCCCACTTAGCTTCCCTGGGGAGAACAAAATCTATGTTAGGGTGTAGGGGAGAATTACATCTCTGTTAAAGCTGCTTGAAATAACATTGGGAATGTGGATTTAAATAAACATCAAATGGTAAGCTTTTTTTTGTAAATAAAAAGTTGTTCCTTTATCATCTCTGGCTGACTGATGTATTTACACATTGTTTATACGATTTGGTGCATGCGGCATGATGTGCCGTGTCAATGGGTCTGGAGGAGGGTTGTGGGGAAAGGTAGGACTCCCCTTTTGGCTGCGGGAAAACGTCTATCACTGAAATAATGCTGATTGCCCTGAACTGCACTGCTGGAACCCCTGAAAAGCCACCCATGAAACAGAACTCCGTTCAACCCAGATATGTCCCTGGGAAACCAAAACGCTTATTTAGACCTACGAGTAGATCTCAGTGGCATCTTGGAGTCTTTGATCCTGAGAGGATCGTTTCACTCTTTCAGCATGATATGCGGACTGTGGGCATTATAAATGGCCTTCTGGGTGAAATGACAAGGGCGATCTTAAAAGGACGTGCAAGGAAAACCGCCAACAAGTGGCAGTGCCATAAATTAACAAGGAATAAGAGTCACAGCAGAAATGAATTGGTCAAGGAGCGAGGAGTGGGCATGGAAATCTGGAGCGGATTGTCCTAATTGGTGTCCGCTTCCAATTTTTTTACATTTATTGTAGCCTTCTTCAGATCTGGGTGAGTACAAAATACTGTGGGAGTTTAGAGTTTCAGAGAGAGGAGGGAAAAGATTAAAACACCGAAGCCAGTCAGTTGATACTTAAAACGTTTACCCTAAAATTTATTGTATATTGACACAATGCCTACCAGACAGGTTTTTTTTCCCTATAATGACCTAAGGCAGACGTGAATGATCTTTTACAGCACTTACGATGGTTTTAGAGATCAGTTTCTCTCTTGCTCCTTTTTCCCTGCAATTCATCTCCTTCTGGCATCACCTTCCCTCCAAAAGCGGCTGCCAAAGGGGCTATGATACATATATTGTGAGTCATAGATGCCATGCTCCTCAGTAGCAGCCACCTATTTGTCAGGGATTGCGCCTAGATCACAGGTGTCAAACCCGCGGCCCTCCAGATGTTTTGGACTACAGTTCCCATCATCCCCTGCCAGCATGCTGGCAGTGGATGATGAACTTCTAGTCAATCAAACATCTGGGCTGAGTTGACACCTATGGCTTAGATCGAGGGGTAGGAACCTGCGGCTCTCCAGATGTTCAGGAACTACAATTCCCCATCAGCCCCTACCAGCAGCCCAGTGGCCATGCTGACAGTGATAAAGTCCCTAATTATCTGGAAAACCGGTCTAACTAGATCAGGGATCTTCAAACTATGGCCCTCCAGATGTTCAAGAACTACAATTCCCATCAGCCCTGCCACTTGGCCATTCTGGCAGGGGCTGATGGGAATTGTAGTCCATGAACATCTGGAGGGCCATAGTTTGAAGACCCCTGGCCTAGATGATTTAAATGCATTTCTAACTCCATGTAAGTGTTGCAAAAATACTGGCGGTGATTGTATCTAGTTGACTGAGATGCATCCCTACCTCAACGCAATCGCAACATGATATACCAGCCTGCTATATGTTACCACTGCTGTAATGGGATCCTTTCCTTCGACTTGTCTTTATGGCTTCACATGCTTTGTAGATAACTAGGTTTACCCCTGACACCTTCTGCAATGTTTCCATTGCTCTGTGGGTACAGAAGGCCAGGTCGCTTTCTCTCTATCAATTGCTGACCTTGGGGTGCCTCAGTAACTCTTTCTCACATTCTTTGGGAAAACAGGAGGGGGGATTGTTTCTGGATAAAAGGGATAGCAAAACCAGGTTCGTCAGAACTGGCTTTCTCAAGCTGGGTGCTTTGTTGCCTTCCAATAAACGCGACTGATCAAAAAGTCCAGAGTCAGTTGATGGATTCAAGGTCCGAGACCTAACACTGTTCTTTCTTTTTTCCCCAAACCCATCTCCCCCCTTTATTTTGTGTTGTCCATCACAGGAACCCACTCTGATGTTTTGAATTATATCCCCACTCAGCGTTCCCAACTGAGAAGCGAAAAACAGATGTTTAATTCGCTCACTCCTCCGCTTCTGCCGTCCACCTTGCACCAGACTGTTTCCCTTGTGTTTATAAGTCTGGAGGTGTTCCCTTTTTTGCATCCTGTTTCTCAGTGAATGAAATTCCAAGTTTGTGCAATGATTCTCAGGACCTCATCCGTTGATAGAAAGCATTGCCAACCAGCCAGCTTTCCTCAGACATTTGTGCCGATGTTTCATTAACCATTCTTCCCTTTTCCCCATGGAAAAAGGCTGCATTTTCTCCCAATGCATTTACAGTAAGGACCAAACAATGAAACAAAGGATTTGGATTTATATCCCCCCCTTTCTCTCCTGTAAGGAGACTCAAAGGGGCTTATAATCTCCTTTCCCTTCCGCCCCACAACAAACACCCTGGGGGTGGGTTGGGCTGAGAGAGTTCCGAAGAACTGTGACTAGCCCAAGGCCACCTAGCTGGCATGTGTTGGAGTGCACAAGCTAATCTGGAAAAAGGAAATACTTCTTCACACAACGTGTGATTGGTGTTTGGAATATGCTGCCACAGGAGGTGGTGATGGCCACTAACCTAGATAGCTTTAAAAAGGGCTTGGACAGATTTATGGAGGAGAAGTCGATCTATGGCTACCAATCTTGACCCTCCTTGATCTCAGATTGCAAATGCCTTAGCAGACTAGGTGCTCAGGAGCAGCAGCAGCAGCAGAAGGCCATTGCTTTTGATAGCGGAGCCAGGAGAGAATCCCGCTCCTGGACTATGTCTGAACTAAAAACAATTGGAAAATTTATTTCTGTCTTGTATTTGTTTAGGTAGGAACTGATTTGTATTAGGTAGAAATAGGATTTGTAAGTTTCCCTGTATTTGTGCTTGTATGGAACCTCCTTGGCCCAGGGCAGAGAGCCATCTCTGCCCCACCCGGACTTATCCCATTCACGTGTAAAGTCCCCTGATGCACACAGACAAAGGGAAACCTCAGCCGAAGCGCCTTGCCCTGCTTAATCTCGTCAGCAGGCAGATAAGGGGACTCACGTCATCGCTCTTGGCTTCCTGACCCCGGACACCTGGAGAAAACCTTTGTGTGTCCCCCGCCAGTGGACACGTCATCGCCTCGCCCTGCTCTGGCGCGAAACTTGAGAAGAGGATGCATATCGGACACTGATTGGTTCCTGCATGTTGCAAATGAATGACTGGTTGTTTTGAATGGTGGTGGGCTGTCTTTGGTTCTCCCGGGCTCCCGACGGGAGAAAGTGTACTTAAGGGATTGTAAGGCTGCTAGGCAGCGCAGTGTTTGTGCGGAAGGGAGGTGCTGACACTTAGGTCAGCATCTCAATAAATCTCTTTTATATATATCCGAGCCTTGTCGGGTCTTGCTTGGGTTCCTGGGCGCTGCCGAGAGCGGGATACTCTAGAGCAAGGAAAGTGTTACCCTGAGCAGCGCGGTAACACTTTCACATCCTGCAGGTGAGCTCCCAAAGGCACCTGGTGGGCCACTGCAAGGAGCAGAATGCTGGACTAGATGGACTCTGGTCTGATCCAGCTGGCGTGTTCTTATGTTCTTATGTTCTTAAGCCTGCACAGCTCAAGTGGCAGAGCGGAGAATCAAGCCCAGTTCTTCAGATTACAATGCACCTGCTCTTAACCACCACACCATGCTGGCTTTTGTGTGCAACAGGACACTTTATGAAAGCCGAAGGTGTCTAGTTACACATCTTTTTCAAGGGAATGGTCCATTGAGTTAAATTGTACATCATTTATAACCTGCCTGCGGAGGGAAGGCGGCATGCGACGGCCCAATCTCATGAGATCTTGAAAGCTAAGCCACTTCAGTGCTTGGAAGGGAGACTTCTAAGGAAGACTCTGCAGAGGAGGGCAATGGCAAACCACCTCTGCTTCTTACTTGCCTTGAAAGTCCCTTGCGGGGATTGCTGTAAATCAGCTGTGACTTGATGGCACTTTACATACAAACACACAACCTGTCATTCTCCCTGACGGGGACCCAGAGCAGCTTATGTCATTCTCCTCTCCTCCATTTTATCTTCACAACAACCCTGTGAAGTAGGTTAAACTGTATGGCACTGGGCCATGATCACCCAACAAGCTTCCATAGCAGAGTGGGGATTTGAACCTGGGTCTCCGGACCTTCGCCTGGCATTCTGACTACCGTATCAAACAGGTAAAGAGCTCTCTGGGGTGTGTGTGTTTGTATTAATAGTGACTCCTTTCAGAAAAGGCAGTTCTTCACACTGTGCGCCCTAATATTACTTTTTGTTATTTCACCCATTCCAGGACTTGTCCCAACAGATTCCAGGAGTTGAAATTGTATCACAACACTTAGTCCATACATCTAATATTGGGTTCGGCGCCATCTGTGCATGCATTTGGGCATTTATTTTTATTTGTAATTTTTGAAATTGCTGCTATAATGTATTTTAAAGAATTTTAATGTTTTATCGTTATATTGTATTTATGAGACCTTATATTGTGTTTGTTTTATGTCTCATTGTACACCGCCCAGAGCCCTTCGGGGGTTGGGCGGCCTATTAAGCCGAATAAAACTAAAACAACAACAACAACAACAACAACAAACAAAAACAACAACAAATAACAACAACAACAACAACAACAACAACAACAACAACAACAACAACAACAACAACAACAACACCACAGAGTATTTTGTTGCCAGAATTTGGCTTGAGGGTAAGGAGCCTAGTATTTCGCACGCTGTGGCAAAATTGTGTTCTTCTGCACATAAAAACCGTAGCCTCATGATAAATAAGCGTGCAAGTTCCTCACTTCGAAAGGGTAAAATACTTGTTTGCATTTGTTGTTCTTCTATTGCTGCTGACTGGTAACTCCTTTGTTTTTATTGTTGTTTGTTTGACTTTTTTATTTCGTTGCTATGTATCCTCTTCATATTGCTGGTCTATGACCGTCACCAAAGTTGAAGTTAAATTATATCATGGGGTGCTGGGATGCTCGTGCAGCATTTGACGTTGTGTCTCAGTGCTGGGGAGGGTCGCAGCGGCTGCCCACCAGTGCTTCACCCCTCTGCCAGGGTAAGCATTTCGGGGAGGGCAAATCCGCTGGCACTGCCATGTGCTGCTTCAGCTGGCAGTTCGTCCCAGCTGGCAATCAAGACCAGCATTGCCTGCTCCGGCCGGCAGCAGCACCCAAGGTCAGCGGTGGAGATCGTCTGATCCTTTTAACTAGGGCCCTTTCTGCATGGGCCAATAAAGCGTGGGAAAGATGGGTTACATGAACCCGCCCTCACCCTGGTGCGTTTGCACAACTGTGGACAGTCAGCGTGTTGGCCAGGGCGCACGCCTTCACACAAAGATGCATCTTTCCCCCCTTCCCTGCCTGCGAAACACAGCGTGATATGGCCTGTTTCCCCTGCATGGCTCCACAGATGGGAGCCGGGTTTTTTTTTTCCCGAGAATCACGATTTTCACGATTCTCTTGTTTGAACGCACCTCACAGCCGCGTTAAACAGAAGAATTGCGAACATTGCGATTGTTGAAAAACCCTGGCTGGGGAGGAAAATGTGGGGCAGACCCGGTTTAGAGGCAGGAACTATGCAAAGTCCCCCCCCCCCACAGTGGGTTTTACCCGTTGTTGTCCTGGGTTTATTGGCCCATGCGGAAAGGGCCTAGGTAAGCTGGGAGAAAAGGATTTTGCATCCAAAGCGGGAGCTGTCCCACAGACAACTCCTGCTTTCTGTTGGCCTAGTGACGGCCTTCTGTCACTAAGCTCATAGTTTTAAGGAGCAAGCAATTTACATTTGTAGGAAATGCCTGAAGATTAATACCAGGCCGGTGAAGAACGAAGTGAAACATAATGAAATTTGTGTCAGAACAAGTGCTAGTCTAGATTTATCCTTACATATCCCAGAGATCGTCACCTCCAAATGGCGTTTCGACTGAAACAATCATTTTCACAGATCGGTCTCTGACACTGTCATGAGAGAAACTTTGTCCCTGGCCGCTATCTGTCTCCAGAGACACAAGACCAATTAATTGGTCTGCCGGGTGTGTGGTTGCCACTTGGAAACCCTACATATGTCAGCCTCATTGCTTGCGGTTGCGTTGTAGCTTGCGCCAAGGGGGGAATCTGGATCGTGTCTGCACAGGCCTCCAAACTGGCTGGTTTCTCCAAAAGGATTTTAATGATTTTGTGCCGCAGAGGAGTCCAGGGAACACCAGCGCTGTAAACCTTCCTGGACCTCTCAGGCTGCTTGCTGCGTCTTGTTCCAAATCATGATTTCAATTAACGCTTGGTGCAGGACTAGGAGGAGGAGAAACCTGGGGTCATATCCGACTGGATTTTCAGCTGCTAAGAACGGAAGGAAGGGTCTCCTTCGCATCGGAGCTCTCCAGACAAATCCGCATTTATTTATCCAATTAATTTATTGGTTCCATTTAACATACCGCCCGCCCCCCCCCGGAGGCCTCAGCTGTAGTCAGAACTGGGAAAGACAGGAGGAGAAAGCCAGCCTCTGGTTTTAATGATTCGGAAACATATTAAAGTCAAGGAGACAAACAAGATTTATGTTTTTTTAAACAGTGTGTGTCTGTGTGTGTGTGTGCGGGGGGAAGTTCCAGCACATCTGCCAAGAAATTGCTAGCCGATCTGCTCTATTCTCTTTTTGCCCGGCCATTTTTTCCCCCTGTTGTCCAGGAATGAAACAAGTGAGAAAAGTTTGCGTGAAGATAAATACTGTTTTGCCAGTTTGCCCGACGGCCGTCTGCCCAGCCACCCACGGGATTCTTGGCCTTCTGCAGACAAATTGGTGCGAGTCCATCTTCCCTCCTCTTTGCGACCCCCCCTAGCCCTTCCCATTCCCTTTCATTGGCTGCCTGGTTCCTGAGAAGGAATTTAAAAAGGAGAATAATTTTGTGCTGCCTGAAGAGTCCAGAGGACCCGAGAGAGCGTCGGAAAGCTTCCTACGGCCGCCTGCTGCCATGCGGACCTCTCGGGCTGTTTGCTCCGTCTGCATCTTGTTTCAAATTGCCTTTCCCATGGGGGAAGGGGGCCAAGTGCTTAAAAATGATGCCACCGAGATCATTCCTGAGTATACCGAGATGCCAGCTGAGGAGCAGCCACCATACACCCAGAGCGACAACGACACCATGAACAACCGGGCCCAGCAAGGAGAGAGGCGCCCCCAGGTTTCTCTGGGCCGGACTGGTAAGAAAAGTAGAGGGGTGTTTTTTGTTTGTCAGTGTGTGGGGACGTCTGGATGGCTGGGATGCTGTAGCAGGAAGAAAAATCTGGGGTGGCGAGGCGCCTTTTGCAGCAGGACTCTTGAAATGTTTGACAACAAAGGCCCTTTTTAATTTAGTGCACCGTTACCCATCGTGTGGCTCACTAGGACCCTGACGAAGAACTCTGTGCAATATGGAAGCTTTCACATTCAGTGGCCCAGTAAAATTGATCTGTCATTTTTTTTTTTGACAGCAGCCAGACAGCGTCTTGCGTGAAGCTACCTTGGCAGCTGTTCACATCCCCTGCAAACCTAACCGCAGGAATTTCATTTGCATAACTAATGGCTCTCTTTAGCTGTCTGTTTTTGCATGAGAAATGGCTCGGTGTTAACATCAACACTGCAAGACTGGCTCAAGACCTTGAATTTCATGTACCACATAGGCTGGGTCAGCACTAGGGAGGCCAGCCTCCAGGTAGGTCTCCCGGATTTACTGCTGATCTCCAGCCTACAGGGATGAGTTGCTCCGGAGATAAGAAGAAGTTTGGATTTATACCCCAACTTTCTCTCCTGTAAGGAGACTCAATGTGGCTTACAAGTTCCTCTCCCTTCCTCACCCCACAACAAACACCTTGTGAGATAGGTGGGACTGAGAGAGCTCCGAAGAACTGTGACTAGCCAAAGGTCACCCAGCAGGAACGGAGGAGTGCAGAAACACATCTGGTTCACCAGATATGGATGCCTTGGAGGGTACTCCACTGAGGTCCCCATCTTCCCCAGGATCCATTCCCAAATCTCCAAGAATTCCCCCATCTGCAGCCAGCAATCCTACCCCCTATCTCCACCGGGCAAACAGGGGAGACCTGGCAGCCCTTAGTTAGCACCAGCTTCTTTCCCTGGTGACCAGTCTGGGATCTGCTAGAGCAGCGGTTCTCAACCTTCCTAATGCCACGACCCTTTAATTCAGTTCCTCATGTTGTGGTGACCCCCAACCATAACACTTATCCATTTTACAGATGGAGAACACTGATGCAGAGAGTCTTAGGCGACCCCTGTGAAAGGGTCGTTCAACCCCCAAGGGGTCCTGACTCCTGACCCCTAGGTTGAAAACCACTGTGCTAGAGCTTTCTATCCCTTACCTTGAGCTGATGACTCGAATTAAGGCTCTGCTGCTAGGGTTTATAAAGAGTCAGGATGAAATAGTTATTTCCCTGTAATTATCCTTATGACGTCCGCATGGTTCTGCCAAGGAACTGTGTTTCTCTTTGGTCCCTTGCGCACATGCAAAAGAATGCACTTTCAATCCGCTTTCACAATTGTTTGCCAGTGGGTCTTGCTATTCCGCACAGCTGCAAAGTGCATTGAAAGTGGATTGAAAGTGCATTATTTTCCATGTGCAGAAGGGGTCCTCAAGTTTGCACTACAAACGGCAGACGTGGAAGCATTGGTGATGGGCAGGCTTACAGTTGCTAGAGTCAGGTAGCAGCAGTGGCGTAGTGGTTAAGAGCAGGTGTACTCTAATCTGGAGGAACCGGGTTTGATTCCCCGCTCTGCCACCTGAGCTGTGGAGGCTTATTTGGGGAATTCAGATTAGCCTGTGCACTCCCACACACGCCAGCTGGGTGACCTTGGGCTAGTCACAGTTCTTCTGAGCTCTCTCAGCCCCATCCACCTCATGGGGTGTTTGTTGTGAGGGGGGAAGGGCAAGGAGATTGTAAGCCCCTTTGAGTCTCCTATAGGAAAGAAAGGGGGATATAAATCTAACTCTTCTTCTTCTTCTTCTTCTTCTTCTTCTTCTTCTTCTTCTTCTTCTTCTTCTTCTTCTTCTTCTTCTTCTTCTTCTTCTTCTTCTTCTTCTTCTTCTTCTTCTTCGAAATAAGTACCATAAAACAGTGCTGGCCACTCTCCTTCTAAAATCTCTTGTTTTGTATTCTGAATCTGCTGCTGTAATGAGATCTACACTCAGAGATGCATCAATTGCTTTTCAGAGACATGAGCTCCCTTTTTGGCCACCTAAAAACTATTATGCTGGGAATGTGGGGACCTCCCTGAACCAGAACTGTTTTTTTTTTTTGGGGGGGAGCTATAATTGAGAGTGGGATTGGGGGTGAGGCTCAGTGAAAAAGCTGCCAGGATCCAATCCTTTGGCTCTAACTTAGGAAGCGACCTTCTGCTTCATGTAATGGCTTTGCGCTCTCATTTTTCCACTGCTGACACTTTCCCATTCCCTTCAAAATGGAAACATGAACAATCCTTGGTTGCTATGACTTGTGAAGTTAATAATACTCCATGTGTATTATTTGTATCTTTTGTAGGTCAATAGAAATGTCAATAGCTCTAGAGGCCATTTCACTTATTTTTCTAATGACTCTAGTGGTATTGATGTACCATTTCTTAGTAAGTGGGGGAATCCATTCAAAATGGACATTTCCAACACAAGGGGCCATTGGTGCCATAATTTTAAGTAATTTTTTTCAGAGAGAGCTACATCACCTGGTTGTTACAGTTCTCCCATAAATGAGTTCTGGTAGAGCCCCTGTCCTCTACCAGTGATATGGTGATAATAATCCTGGCCAACTCTACAGGGGTGTTGTAGGGATTATTAAGATAACGTGTGAAGTTCTTTGAATACTGTAGAGTGCATTGGAATTGCTAAGTAGCATGAACAGATCAAGCTGAAGCCTCAAAAACATGACTTGTTAGCAATGAACTGAGCTGCAAGGAATCTAGGATATTTTCAGTGTGGGTGTACTGTTATTTAAAGATACATGGACAAATTTAAGGTGAGGGCTGGGGACCAATCTCAGTTGAGGGCTGGGGACAAATCTCAGGTGAGGGCTGAGGCTTGGAGATTTCAGCACTCTTTAAGAGCTGGTCCTAATCTGGATAGTCCAAGCTACTCCAATCTCATCAGATCTCAGAAGCTAAGCAGGGTTGGCCCTGGATTGTATTTGGATAAGAGCCCCCCAAGAAATACCGGGGGTTGCTGCACAGAGACAGGTGATAGCAAACCACCTCTGAATGTCTCTTGCCTTGACGACCCTACAGGGTTGCCATAAGTAGGTTGCAACTTTATGATAAATTTAACATTTTTTGAAGAGCTCTGTCCATTGGTGGAGCAACATCTGCTTTGGATGGGAGCTCTCCAAGGTCCTGTAAAAACTGAGGCAGGTCTAGTTCTGACAAACAGCAGGTGAGGAAGTCTATCTGTTTTTTAACCATACCATTTCAGACTACAGGGGCCTTCTGGTCTAGTCTTTCCAATGATGTTTAATGTTTCCATGTGAAGGGCACTGGTTTAAAAAAATACAGTGAGACATTTGAATGTCTACATTCTGAAACTGTACAGAACAGAAATTGGGGTTTCTCCAGTTGTGTTATAAGAAGGTCTCTGATATGCTACTTGGGGTCTGATATTTACTCCTCACTGCCAGTAAACTCCAGCTCAACCCCATTCAGGCCTTGTTTAAGGACTAGTCTAGCCAGAGCTGGAAAGCTGCATTTAAGAAATCTGGTAGGATATATTTGATCCAACACATACTATGAAACCCTATGCAGCGTTTCTTCAGCCTGAACCCATTTCAATCAATGGACCATTAGCAATGTAATAATACTTCAAACCAAATATCAAATTCAGCTATTTTTTCCCCTATTTATCTGTCTGTGGCTGTCCCATTGGAGACCACTCAGTGAATACTCAGAGCGTGATGGAATTGTTATTTTGAGTGAAGCGCCTAGGGAGGATCACAGACACCATGCAAAACTCCTTTTAAGAGCTCAGCCAAATGTTTTCGGGGTGATTCAACATTTCCTGCGGTTGGTTACATCTGTGCAAGTTTAATCCCTCTTGACTGAACTTGTGAGTCTTTGCTGTTATCTGCGCTCTCCTGGATGGCCCATTCATGAGAGGTTATGGTTGCCACAGGATTCAATTCTGATTCCACCCAGCTATGGGAGTCCACATGGGATGATGGTTAACCAGGGAGGGGAGGGGAGGTCTAGTTGTTTATTTGTTGTGGGGGGGGGGGGAAGGGAAAAGAGATTGTAAGCCCTTTTGAGTCTCCTTACAGGAGAGAAAGGGGGGAATAAATCCAAACTCTTCTTCTTTTCCATTGGTGAAAAAAAATGGGCATCACAGGACCAACATAGACAAAAACCATATGGGAAAGGGCCTGTAACATGGAGGAGAATTGGAAAACATGGAGCCCAAAAGCTGGCTGGATTCATCAATGTTGCCTTTAAGAAAGGTCAATGGGTGGGATTTGCCTCTGCAAAATATATTATTGGTCACTGTAGTTAAGAATGGACAGATATCCACCCCTTTCCCCCCCAAGGTAAATCTGCTTGCTGTGGTGGTGTTTGTGGTAGGCATTGGGTGAGCTACTGTTACGGTTGTCCTGCCGAATCATGAGATATTTGACTGAGTAATCAGTAACATCTGCCTGTATTTGCCTATGAATGTAACAACAGCCTGAAGAAATGTTTTGTTTTGTTTGTTTTTCACAGTGGGGTCCATCTTAGAAGAGGCATTCCCTGTTGTATTGTCAAAGGCTTTCAGGGCCGGAATCACTGGGGTGCTGTGTGGTTTCCGGCCATACAGCCCGGAAACCACACAGCACCCCATTCCCTGTTGTGAGAAAGAGAAGGCAGAGTCTTTTTCCAACATGGCTCCTGTCCCTCGTTTTTTTCCCCTAATTATTAAAAATAATGCTTTTAAGTCAAAACAAAACAGCCGCCCCATTAATGTGGGGCACCTTTACGGGCGAATGGTTTTCGACCAATTTACCTAAAAATAAGCTTGCCATCTTCGCTGTTGTGAATACATCATGCGAATAATGACATAGTATGTCATATGACATAGAATAACGACATAGTACGTCATATGAACAATGACATAGTACATAGAATAATGATGTCATATGAATGATGACGTGGTATGAATGACATCAGTGCTTCTTTAGGAAGTTTCACAAGTATGAACACAGAAGTCCAATTTGAAAAAAAATACTTATGATTTAAAGTTAAACGAGCACTCTTGCCCTGTAGCAGATGGCTGGACAAGATGTGGTTTTGGTCTTCTCCAGGTGATACTGATGGTGTGTTCTAATTCCTTGTTTCTAACACAATGGCTCTAGCAAGGTGCCAGTATACCTCTTCTCCATAAACAGTTCATGTTTCCTTCCCTCCAGAGCCTCAGGAGTTCACCTGTCGAGAACAGCATTCCACCCGCTACATCACCAATGGTCCATGCCGCAGCATCAAGCCAATCAGAGAGTTGGTCTGTTCCGGGCAGTGCCTCCCGTCCCATCTCCTGCCTAACTCCATTGGCAAGGGCAAATGGTGGCGGCAGAACGCTCTGGATTACCGCTGCATCCCGGCACACAGTCGCCTCCAGCGAGTGCAGCTCGCCTGCCCCAACGAGGACACTCGGACGATCAAGACCAGAACCGTCACCTCTTGCAAGTGCAAACGGTACACCCGCTACCACAACCGCTCCCAGCTCAAAGATTTCAGCAAAGAGACTGCCCGACCTCAGAAGAACAAAAAACCACACCTTTCAAGGCTTAGGGGCAGTAAGGCCAACCAGCCAGAGCTGGAGAACTCTTACTAGTATAAGGTTGTTGTTGTTTTTTTTGAGAGACCCAGTCTGGAAGTGTAGTGGGGGATTTTTTTTGCCTGATACCCCTCCCTTTTTGATGGCATCAGGAACAAATGGAACAGAAAGAAGGGACGGCCACGGGCACCGTGGTTGCCCCCCCCCCCTAAGACTGAGAGCTGATGCTGTCAAAAGCTGTTGGATGCTCCTTGTCTAGTTGGATGAGAGAGGGAGGGGGGAGAATGAAATGGAGGTCAAGGAAGCGGCCATCAGCCTAAGAGGTTAGCAAGGGGGGGGGGGGTCCATATGACTCATCCGACTGAAAGAGGGGTGGTTCCCGTAAACCATTGCATTCTTCAAGACTCCCTCGCGCTTGCTTTGTCTGACAAAGGGCCAAGCACACCTCTGTTAAACGAAACACACCTGCAGGCATTTAGATGGTGCAATGTCCGTAAGGCTGTTGGGCTCACCTGCAAATGTCCAGTGCATCCCCGTAATACATTGCTATCCTTTGCTTTTACCTGGGTTGTATATTGGCGCATGGCACCTTGTCACCCCACAACATCACCAGAGGTACATGCCTTGTACTCTGTTGATGGTACATGTTCACTTCTCTTCCTGCAGTCGGCAGCGTGACATTTTGCTCAAACGCAAGGACTGCGGGAAGAGGACAAGCCGTGCTATATTGTACAGAGCCGGATAGACGCCTCTTTGTAGACGCCTCGCTTTGCCTAGGGAGCGTGTGGAACGAAAAAGCAATTTGTTTGGGAAATTGGTGTCTCTGTTAGGGACAGCAGCCTGCCACGCAGGAAAAGAAGAAAGCCATGGGGGCGAGATGGGTGTAAACGTAACCAGATATTTAAAAAGATCATGTGGACCAGGCTAGCTCAGGGCATGATAGGATCTTCTGAAAACCCATTGTTGGCCAGCACTAAGGAATGTTTCAGTAAGGCATGCATAGGGTTGACAGCTACGAATTGGGAAATCCCTGGAAATATGAGAGGGGTGAGAGCGGTGATTGGGGAAGTAAGGGACGTTTCCTCCGAGGGAATGGATCTTTTAATTGTGAATTTATATGTTGTAATCCACCCTGAGCCCTCAAGGGGACGGGCGGCCTAGAAATGTGATAACAGAAATAAAATATAGCTCAACAGAGATGGGATGCCTAGAATTTGCCATCCTCAGCAGCCATCTCCTCCAGGAGGAACATCTCTGTAGCCTGGAAATCAGGGGTAATTTCAGGAGGATTCCCACCCGAGTGGAACTTGGCACCCTGAATTGCTTTTCGGAATCTGTTTTCTAGGGAACCAAAGCTGTTCTCATCCATCTGTCTTTGAAATTGTGTTATTGACTATCGTGGGGAAATCATTACTTGCAGGGCCGATGGTATAGGCCCATGGTGGCGAACCTTTGGCACTCCAGATGTTATGGACTACAAATTCCATGGCCCTGCCAGCATGGTCAATTGGCCATGCTGGCAGGGGATGATGGGAATTGTAGTCCATAACATCTGGAGTGCCAAAGGTTCGCCACCACTGGACTATAGGCTGTCCCACTGCAAAATGCTGAGACACAAAAATTGTCTTTCTCCATCTCTAATTATTGATGTGTGTGTTCTTGTTGTTTTAAAAAATTTCCTTCTATAAAAATCTCAATGGATTTTTGCATCCAAGTGGACCGGCAGTGGATTTGGCAGTGAAAAAGCTCTGTTTTTCCAAGACTGAAAGGCATATTTATTTCTCTGTAAAAAGTATTTATGCTGTTTGTTCCTTTGGTGATTTTTTCCCTACAGCAACTAGGCAGCACTGCTCCAGAGATATTTAGCTTATTTCAGAGTTATACAGATATATTCCTAAATGTATTAAATTAATAAAGTTATGACTGTGAAAAAGAAGAGTGGTGATGTTTTAAAAAAACAAAACAAAACCCCATTGTGAGAATCAGAATGCTGGAAGAAATTGTGAGGTCAATTAGTTTCACACCCTGCTTTAGTGTTTCAGTCTTACATAAACCATACCAATGGGGGGGGGGGGAGGAGGCGAGTGGGACAGAAGCAAAGAGAGCTGAATGCACTGTCCCCTAAGCAGGTTTCCCCAAGTAGCTCGAGCAAGCGAGTCAAGTCATATGCTGCAGAGACAGTTCGAAACAATCATACCACCACCAACTGTCAGAGGGCACTTTTGCACATGCAGAATAATGCTCTTTCAAGCCATTTTTACAGTTGTTTGCAAGTGGATTTTGTGATTCCGCACAGTAAAATCCAGCTGCAAAGTGGCTTGAAAGTGGCTTGAAAGTGCATTATTCTGCATGTGCGGAAGTGCCCAGAGTTTTGCATTTTGGCCCAAAGAATCAACTGCATGAGTCCAGAATTGGGAACACCTAGCTTTTGTAGTTGAACATGAGTCATCCATGTGATATGGCCACACGCACACAAAGTATGATTTCAGGCTATATCATCATGATCATTATGAATATTATCATCGAAAAATGCTTTCTGCAGGAACCGTAGTTGTTAAGGAATAGAACCATGAATGTGAAAGGCAGCATATAAATTCTTTGTAAATACAAATAAAATAATCAAGAGCTTTGTTCGAATTTCTTTTCATGCATGGTTTCACCTGATGTTACATTTTTCTCCTGAGTTCTCCCTGGGTCCGTGCACTTTTAGATTACTCAGGTCGGCCCTGATTTAGATATAGATGTCGGTTTAAGAAGTCTAAAGTCTCCAATTATCTTTCTTGGATCAGACCATTCCTAGCCAAAGGGACACCTCAGTAATGAGTCCAATTTGTTATGAGTATAGTACATACGCAATACTATTACAGAATCTCTGCTTCCATTATTAAGCTTTTATTAAAACATAACTATTGCATTCTTAACACTGGCTAAATCAAGAAGAAGAGTTTGGATTTATATCTCACCTTTCTGTCCAGTAAGGAGGCTCAAGGTGGCTTACAAGCTCCTTTCCCTTCCTCTCCCCACAACAGACACCTTGTGAGGTAGGTGTGAGGTAGGTGGGGCTGACAGAGTTCCGAAGAACTGTGAGTAGCCCAAGGTCACCCAGCAGGAATGTAGGAGTGTGGAAACACATCTGGTTCACCAGGTAAGGTTCTGCCACTCAGGTGGAGGAGTGGGGAATCAAATCCGGTTCTCCAGATTAGAATCCACCTGCTGTTAACCGCTACACCACGCTGGCTCAACAGAAAATTATATCATCCATCATTGTTACGAAGATAATTGAGTCCATCATTTCTTATCCTTCAAAATTAAGCAGGACACAGGTAAGGAAGAGAAAAAGCTCTTGATCAATTTCAGAGAAAAAGCTGTTGGTCAATTCAGCTTCTCATATTTATAAGTTTTTAGAATCGTCTCCTCACAATAGCCAGCTGCCTCACTTGATAAAGGTACCCGTTCTTGGCTAACTAATCTTATAATAACGAACACCTTACAAAATCATCTGCACTTGAAATGGCTTCTTACAATATATAAAAACTGGTAAGTCCGTCAGAAATAACGCTTACAAGTTTCTCATACATATATTCTGGTTTCTCCCCAGATCGTATCACTCTTTCATACATATGAATATTTTGCAGGCCTCAATCAATTCGCTCCATCTCTGAACCGTATCTTCACTTCTGTAAAAATGGACATTCTTGCCATATGCTGATGCTTCTGCATCTGGGCCTCAACACATCTAATATCATCTGTTGATATGAATTGGGCAGCTTCTAGTCTACACAAGGCCATATAATTATGCTGCTCCTTTGCTTCCTTGCCGTTCTTCAAGACTGGTCTGACCTGGGTCTCTAAACTCTCTAAACCAGCTAGATTTGTTTCTGTGCACAGAGACATTATCATTTTTGTCCAGACCAGCAACTGTACCACTGTATTTCTGGCTATCTTCATGACAACACAAAGTTTCCAGCTGTGACTTTGAAAATTCCTGTAGATTTAAGGGTGGTGCCCCGGGGGTGGAGTTTGGAAAGGAAAGGGAAGATGTGATGACACGTAATTTATTTGTCTATTTGTTTATTTATTTATTTCTCTGTCTGTTTGTCTATTTATTTATTAGACTTTTTTTACTGCTCTTTCCTCATAGGCTCAGGGTGGTTACCAATATATGTACTGTCACAATCACTATTAACACAACAATAATTGATTCCCCAAATGCTACAATTTAAATATAACAATCCATTTAAAATCACCGTTTCAAGCAGGATTTGCTAATCCCTCCAACAGCGGCAATGCCCTACACCAGTGGTGGTGAACCTTTGGTACTCCAGATGTTATGGACTACAATTCCCATCAGCCCCTGCCAGCATTGGCCATGCTGGCAGGGGCTGATGGGAATTGTAGTCCATAACATCTGGGTAGATATAAAAAGGTTGTTCCCTACTGCCCTACTACTCTCGCTTCATGCACAGGGCGAGAAAGGTGGAACAGACAGCAATGATGACTTCCATTTAGGACCTCCATTTCTCACATATTCTATGGTATTCCATGGAGTCTGCCCTTCACAGCTGCCATTTTCTCCAAGACAACTGACCGCTGTAGTCTGGAGAACGGTTGGAATTCCAGGAGAACTCCGGGCCCTGCCTGGAGGATGGCGACCCTTGTGATTAAACATGTATTGCAAGTTGATAGCACTGGTAGTTAAAGGATTATTTCTTGTGACCACTGAGAGGCCGTTTAGCTATTCCAGCTAATAGCACGGATGGACATATCCTCCATGACAAAATTATTGGTGCAGAGAGAGACCATTCACTAAAAACAGGGGCTCATTTTGACCCGAGAGAATTACCTGAACCGCTGAAGGTGGTCAGACTCAGTAACAAAACGGGCAACACTCACCAGTAACCCTCGAAGTTGAATCTTCCTCGGAAGTGCTGCGCTTAACCGTTATATCACGCTCTTGAAAAAGCCCTAAATTCCCTCAGAAGACATTAAAAGAAATAGCAGTTTGTTGAGACCTGCCAGCGGAGTTTGTTTTATTTTTTTAGAAAGGGGACATACAAGCCTCAGCGCTGCTTGAATGTCATGCCCCCGTGCCTTAATCCCAGAGAGCTCAACAGGGCAAGTTGTGCTGACTCAAATTGGCACAACGGTGTGCCAATGTGCACTCTAGGGAACAGTGGCCACTTATAATCTCTCTGCAAATTGTGGCGGGAGAGAGTACAGCCGCCTCAGGACAGGTTATTGTTCACAGTGTGGTTAGGGCTGCCACAAGGGGCATATTAAAGCTGTTACCCACACCGCAGGTGCATGCTTGGGACAATCAACCTTCTGTACGGCCTCAGGCCCTTCCCCACTGATGCCTGTGTTCTGGAATGAAGAAGAAGCAGAAGAGTGTGGATTTATCCACCCCTTTCTCCCTTGTAAGGAGAACCAGGGGGTTACAAACTCCTTTCCCTTCCTCTCCCCACAACAGACACCTTGTGAGCAGCATTGGGATTCAAATAATTTAACAACCGGTTCCAGTGGTGGGATTCAAATAATTTAACAACTGGTTGTTTACAAGCAGTATTTTAATGATCGGTTCTGCCAAAGTGGTGTGAACCTGCTGAATCCCACCGCTGCTTGTGAGGTAGGTGGGGCTCAGGGAGTTCCAAAGAACTGTGACTAGCCCAAGGTCAACCCAGCAGGCTTCATGTGCAGCAGTGGGGAAACAAATTTGGTTAAGCTGTGACCTAGAAAACAAACCCTGCCTGTGAATCCTGTTGTGAAGTGACGGAGGAAGGGATGGAGCAGCTTTTCCTCCACCTCTCAGTGTTAGAACCTCTGCTTTTGATGCAGCTGGTCCAATGGCCAGACCCTGGCCTCTTCAAAAGGCTGAGGTAGCGGGTGATTTGAAAGACCTCTGCCTGAGATCCGAGAGGGCAGCTTCCAGTCAGAGCAGGCAAGACTGACCATGAACCCAAGGTCTGATTCAGTATGGAGCTTCGTATCATAGTAATAGTCATGTATTTATTTATTCCATTTATACCCTGCCCTACCCTGAAGTTCCAGGGCGGCGGCTTACATGGTGGAGTTGAAAGCCCCGTTAAAACATACAATCCTAAAAACATAAAATGTAAAAAAAAACCACCATTAAAACATCCTTTAAAAACAGTCAATAAAAACATTTAAAAATCCCCACCCCAGCCTCCCCTCACCCAGTGGTGGGATCCAAAAATTTTCGTAACAGGTTCCCATGGTGGTGGGATTCAAACAGTGGCGTAGTGCCAATGGGGCTGAAGGGCTTTTGATGGGGCGTGGCCAGGCATTCTGGGGGCGGGGCATTAATAATTTCTCTGTTACTGTAAAAAACTCTTACTGTAAAAAAAAAGTTCCTGATTTCCAGCTGGTATCTTTCTGTCCATAATTTAAACTCATTATAGCAAGTCCTATTGTCTACTGCCAACAGAAACAACTACTTCTCCTCTAATTGACTGCCTGTCAAATACTTAATTGTGTTTCTAGAAATCAAAAGAGGGATACCTTCCTTAAACAAGGAACTTTACCATATTTCTAAAACATGTTTTTAAAACAGCCCAACAGGGAGAATTATCCTGTTTTCTACCTTCGCTAACCAGCCACATAGGAAACAACAGGACTTTATGATTTTTGGACCTAATGAAATTTCTAACGGAAAAGCAGACCCACTTAGTAACCCCCTCTCGGCACACACAAATAATTAGTAACCCACTCTCGGGAACTGGTGAGAACCTGCTGGATCCCACCTCTGGCCCCACCCTTCAACTGGCATTGATGCGGGGAACTGTGAAGGTCACACACTGAAGGCCTGAAGTAAAGAGGATATTTGTTAAAGTTAAATTAGCCAGAAGTCATTACAATCTGTTCAATACATTTATTCTTGGGTTCTGCACACGAGGGAGGGGCAGGTTAGAACATAACATGGGAGATCGTCCACAGTTAAGTTCTTACAAATCCAGAGGATTTCATTGGGATTTGATTATATTGAAGGGCAACAGGTATATTTAGAATATATAATCCTGTCAAGCAGAGTAATGAGCAGAAATGTGGATTGTGTGGCATGTTAGAATAGTTATCTCTCAAAAGACCAGCCGTTTTACCTCAGAAGTTCATAAACATGAAGAGGACTTTAATAGAGAGAGAAAAATAAACAGTATATACATATCAACAAAGCATCCCATATACATCGTTACATTCATGGCTCATCGTTTGTTACAGTTTGGTTGTGATAGTAAACTTATACAGTATCTTAGTCAAAGCACTTTTTACACAGCATTGGTTAGCAGTACACAGAGAAACCTCTTTTCTCTCAGTCAGTTAGGGAACAACAGAACTACCAACAGTTTTTTAGAATGTTCGTGCAGCTTCCCAGAATTCCCTGCTGCTTGTGCTGCTGCTGCATGCAAACAAGGCTGAAAATTCCAACATATATCAACACCCTGTAAGAACAGTGGAAGGCCTTATCTGGAACAGTAGGGATATGAAGGCCACCCTAAATTTACATATTGAGATACCAGGCAGCATGCTCTTCTGTGATCCTTTTTTTTATCACAACCACAGTTCTGAGATTGTTCCGCTATTGAACATAACCTCTTTGCAGAGCCACATTGTTTCCCATATTGTGGAGTTATTTCCCATATTATGGAGAACATGAAATATTTCCCCCTTCAGCAGTGGCGTAGTGCTTAAGAGCAGGTGCACTCTAATCTGGAGAATCGGGTTTGACTCCCCGCTCTGCTACTTGAGCTGTGGAGGCTTATCTGGTGAACTAGATTAGCTTGTGCACTCCAACACATCCCAGCTGGGTGACCTTGGGCTAGTTACGGCTTTTTTGGAGCTCTCTCAGCCCCACCCACCTCACAGGGTGTTTGTTGTGAGGTGGAAAGGGAAGGGAGATTATAAGCCCCTTTGAATCTCCTTGCAGGGGGTATAAATCCAAATTTCTCCACCTCCTCCTCCTCCTCCTCTTCCTTGAAAGCTGTGAGTTTAGCTTGGGCCGCACTCGAGGCATTTTCCTCTAAATCAGTCCATATGTCCTCCGCGACCTTCTCCCCTTCCCCCTGGCAGTCCTGGTCAGTTTTGTTTACACAGTGGGGCTAATGAGCCCCCATGTTAAAACAATGCAACTTTTTATCACTTTGCCAATTCTTGTAGTGCTTGCGGTGTGAGGTTATTTCCATGGCTTGAGCAAACAGCTCCTGCTTGGCCAGACAAACACGCGATGAGGTCATCTTTCGTTCAGATTCCTCGTTACAGAACACCCCTGCGGGAACGGCCTCGGGACAGCGTGGCTCCTCGGAGACTATTTGTATCTAATCTTTGCTTCCGCTTTCCCTTCCTTCCGCTTCTCTGTTTCCTTCCTCCCCTCGGCTGTCAAACAACTCGTTGGGTTCTTGGGCAAATCCAGCCTGTAGAAAAAGCTCAGGCGGTCGTGGTTTATTTCTCCTAACCTCCTTAAGCCTGAAATAAGTCTCCAATTGAACATAATTACACCTTCATTTTGGAGGGGGGGAAATCTATTTGTGGGGACTTCAGGCTTGCTTCCTCCGACAGGGAGAAGGGGAAAGGGGGTTGGGGGCAGAAAAGTAGAATCAAGGACCTCAGCTTATGAGTATCTAGAGAAAAAACTGGGTCAGGTTGTGTTTTATGGGAGAAAACCAATATTCAGTTTGGTTGTGCATGAATTTGCACTGGAGGGTGTCTGCATACCAGAGCAGCTATTCACAGTTTGGTTATGGAGCAGGAGTAGGAGCAGGAGTTTGGATTTATATCCCACCTTCCTCTCCTGTAAGGAGACTCAAGATGGCTTGCAACCTCCTTTCCCTTCCTCTCCCCACAACAGACACCTTGTGAGGTAGGTGGAGCTGAGAGAGTTCCGAAGAACTGTGACTAGCCCAAGGTCACACAGCAGGAATGTAGGAAGTCGGAAACACATCTGGTTCAGCAGATAAGAAGAAGAAGAAGAGTTTGGATTTATATCCCCCCTTTCTCTCCTGTAGGAGACTCAAAGGGGCTTACAATCTCCTTGCCCTTCCCCCCTCACAACAAACACCCTGTGAAATTAGGTGGGAGCTGAGAGCCTCAGCTGTGACTGGCCCAAGGTCACCCAGCTGGTGTGTGTGTGTGTGCAGGCTAATCTGAATTTGAATAAGTCTCCACAGCTCAGGCGGCAGAGCGGGGAATCAAACCCGGTTCTCCAGATCAGAGTGCACCTGCTCTTAGCCACTATGCCACTGCTGCCTCTGCCACTCAGGTGGAGGAGTGAGGAATCCAACCCAGGTCTCCAGATTAGAACCCACCTGCTCTTAACAACTGCACCGTGCTGAGAGCAGCTATTCACAGTTTGGGTATGTATGGATGAATGCTGGAGCTTGCCCTGACCTTGATGGCGGAGGCTAGCTTGATCTTGTCAGATCTTGTCAAGGCACAGGATAAACAGAGGTGGTTTGCCATTGCCTGCTTCTGTGTAATATCTCTGGATTTCCTTGGTGGTCTCCCAGTCAAGGTTGCCTCTGCTTAGCTTCTGATGTGGCAAGATCAGGCAAGTTTGGACTGCTTCCAGGGCACCCAGTGGTGGGATACAAAAATTTTGTAACAGGTTCCCATGGTGGTGGGATTCAAACTGTGGTGTAGTGCCAGTGGGGCTGGGCGGGGCATGACGGGGGCGTGGCTGGGCATTCGAGAGTGGCATTCGTAATGCGCGGGCTGTGGCAGGGCGCTGGCAGCTGCGTGTCGGTCCTTAGTGAGGAAACGAATACCCAGCATGGCGCGAGAGGCGCGAGCGCGGGCACCTTGCTGCGCCAGTGCACCTCCTGCTAGACTGCTTCAAGTTCTGCGTGCCACTGCTGAGGAGGAGAGTAACTGGGCAAATCAGGTGGCAAAATCACCAATTAGTAACCCCCTCTCGGCACACACAAATAATTAGTAACCTACTCTCGGGAACCTGCGAGAACCTGCTGGACCCCACCTCTGAGGGCGCCCACTATATTCCAACACCACCAAATCCTTTGATCTTGCACAAGTAGCCATGCAAGCAAAGACCGTGTAAGCCTGATTTAGTACCAGCAGCTCCTGTAGTCTTTCCGCTTGCAGAAACTTTGTGCTAGATCTGACCCAATTCTGAACACAGGCAAATTGCCTGGAGCTTTGAAAAGGCCCGTTAGTCGCTTGGTGGGACGGAGGCTTGTTTTGTTGGGATGCGTGCTCAAACTGGTATGCGCGTGATCATCTCAATCCCTCGAAGGCAACTGAGCACACCCCATTTCTTCTTGGGACCAGGATTTGGCCTTCCGGTTTCCTTCCTGGCGCAAACCAAGCAGAAACGACCACTTCTCTCCTTTCCAACCCCTTTCCAGCTGTTATTTCAGGTGATGTCTCATGCAGTCAGGGAACATTTACTCAGTTAACCTTGACATCCAAGTCCCACGTTCAATCTCTGGACATCTCCAGTTGAAATCATTTCATGCAGCATGGCCTTGGGAGAGACTTTTCTCTTCCGGAGAGCCGCTGCTCCATCAGGTAGACAACACTGACCGAGGAAAGCTTAGCAATGCTATTCGGCTCCATATTGTCCTTGTTGGGGAATAGTCCCTGCATATTTTTCCAGCTCAGCTCCAAATGATGTTAGTTTGCCTCTCTCTGGCCTGCCAGGAAGAATTTCCCGGTCAAGGACTCTCCATCTTGCCTGTGTGGCCGGCTGCTGGGAAAGGAGATTTTTTTCTTTTGTATTTGTATTAAATCTGGTGTTTGTGTGGCACTTTTGAGGCTCATTTGACCCGAAGGCAGAGTATTAATCTGAAACAAATGTCTCGTTTATTACACAGCCGTAATTACCCTACCGAAACCGAGGAATTAACTTCTCATCAGTTCTGCAGTAAATCTCAGCAGGACGTGAGTGTGTAGTAGCAGACAGTCTTTGGCAAATGAGGTGCAGTCAGGACATTTTGCAAGAGCCGCATTCATTCAGTCTGTCACATTTTTGTATCCTACACTTTGCCCCAAATTTAAGTATTTATTTACTTCATTTGAACAGCAGTCTGAACAGCCTGGGCTGGGCTGATCCTGTCAGAGCTTGGCTTTGTCAGCTAAGCAGGGCTGGCCATGATTAGTAATTGAATGGGAGACCACCAAGGAAGTCCAGAATTGCTATGTGGAAGAAGGTAATGGCAAACCCCCCCGGCTCATCTCTTGCTGGGAAAAGTTCCTGAGGTACAGGCTCATTCCGCACATGCAGAATAATGCACTTTCAAACTGCTTTCAGTGCTCTTTGAAGCTGTGCGGAATAGCAAAATCCACTTGCAAACAGTTGTGAAAGTGGTTTGAAAATGCATTATTTTGCATGTGCGGAAGGGGCCAGTTTCACGGGACCTCCATGAGTCAGTTGCAATTTGACAATACGCAATTATTATTGCTTCATTGATGCCCCGCCTTTCTCCTTGGTGGGAACACAAAACCACTTACGTAGTTCTCTCCTCCATTTTATCATCACAACGACCCTGTAGGAAATTGCTCAGGGCAATTGTGTAATTGCATTGGCCTATTTACCCATAAAATAAACAGATAACACCACAGCCAAAAAACAGGGCCAATAATAGTTACTGGGGTCTATGCCAAACAAAACAAATACGTCTTCATGTGTAGCAGAAAGCAACAACAGACGGAGAGAGATGAATCACCGGGGAAAGATTGAGGGCACAACCAAGAAGGTCCTTCCTTGGGTTGTCATTTTTGGAGAACCCTAAGCAAGGCTTCTGAAGATGATCAAAGTAGAGGATAGGTTCATAAGGGAGAAGGTATGTTGGTACTTGAGTTGAACAAGTTGACCAAGATGGCCAAGTTAACTTTGTTATTCAAAGAAAATAACTTAATTAAGTTCAATGGCAATTGAAAACCCTTGATAGAATATCTAAAACAGAAAAAAAATAAATGGATGACTAGTGGTTTTGCAGGTTAAGGATTGTTAAATTAAGATCTAGTAGTGAAAAGTGAGACTTTATTAACAAGTGGCGTAATAGTTAAGAGCAGGTGTATTTTAATTTGGAGGGACTGGGTTTAATTCCCTGCTCTGCCATCTGAGCTGTGGAGGCTTATCTGGGGGATTCAGATTAGGCCTGGCACTCTCCACACCCACTAGCTGGGTGACCTTGGGCTAGCTTCACAGCTCTCTTGTAGCTCTCTCAGCCCCACCTACCTCACATACAAGGTGTTTGTTGTAAGGGGAAGGGAAAGGAGTTTGTAAGCCCCTTTGAGTCTCCTATAGGAGAGAAAGGGGGGGATATAAATCCAACTCTTCTTATTCTAAATTTCTAATTTCATTTTGATAATTAATGGCCAAGGGCTAAAAGCATAGGGTTAAGGGTTAATATTCAGTGCAGAAGAAACTGGAAGTCTACATGAAATAAGTACTTTATAATTTGGTGAATTTCTGGTGGTTTTGTGTATATTTTGGGCTTTCATTTTGAAGTACAAATTTTTAAAAAATAGACAAAAAAATAGACTCATACTCTGCTTTTTGATCCAGTGATCCTCAAAGCAGCTTACAAACAATGAATTAAAAGCAATACCGAAGAAACCCCACCCTGTGCACGTCTTGAAGCTCTGGGTGATGGCAGAGGCCAGGGCTTCCTTTCAGCGATATGTGAGGTCCGTGGTCACAGGGTATTCTTTCTGGTGGGTGAAGAGGGGAAGGAATCTCTTTACAGCTGCTGGCTGCTCCTGTTCAGATGACTGGCTGAATTAAGAAAGAAGAAGAAGAAAGAAGCAAAGAAGAAGAAGAAGAAAGAAGAAGAAGAAGAAGAAGAAGAAGAAGAAGAAGAAGAAGAAGAAGAAGAAGAAGAAGAAGAAGAAGAAGAAGAAGCGTCGTTGTCATCGTCGTCATCGTTTGGATTTATATCCCCCTTTCTCTCCTGTAAGAGATTCAAAGGGGCTTACAAACTCCTTTCCCCCCCACCCCCCGACCCCACAACAAACACCCTGGTCCCTTCCACACATGCAGAAGAATGGAATGCACTTTCAATCCACTTTCAATGCACTTTGCAGCTGGGTTTTACTGTGCGGAATAGCAAAATCTACTTGCAAACAATTGTGGAAGTGGATTGAAAGTGCATTATTTTGCATGTGTGGAAGGGGCCCCTGTGAGATGGGTGGGGCTGAGAAAGCTCTGAAAAGCTACGACTAGCCCAAGGTCACCCAGATAGCATGTGTTGGAGTGCACAAGCTACTCTAGTTCCCTAGATAAGCCTCCGCAGCTCAAGTGGCAGAGCGGGGAATCCAGATTAGAGTGCACCTGCTCTCAGCAGCAGTGGCGTAGTGGTTAAGAGCAGGTGCACTCTAATCTGGAGGAGCCTGGTTTGATTCCCTGCTCTGCTGCCTGAGCTGTGGAGGCTCATCTGGGGAATTCAGACAAGCCTGGGCACTCCAACGCACGCCACCTTTGAGTCTCCTGTTACCATTCTCCATACGTTCCTGCAAATCTGTGATTTCCTCCACCTTTCCAGAAATATCTCTCAGCCCAGTGTGCCTTTCTCCTTGTGAGCTGCTTGAGAGAAGGGGCAATACAATAATACAATACAATAACCTTCATTAGGCATAAGTTAAAAAGTTATTTACAGCCTGACCAAGAGCCATTAAACAGGGGTAACAATGAAGAAGAAGAAGAAGAAGAAGAAGAAGAAGAAGAAGAAGAAGAAGAAGAAGAAGAAGAAGAAGAAGAAGAAGAAGAAGAAGGAGAAGAAGAAGAAGAAGAAGAAGAAGAAGAAGAAGAACTGACAAAGATATCAACAAATTATCAGAAGGAAATCTTCCATACAATATTATTAAAAAAAGAACAAGAATTTACGTTAAAAATATAAATATGTATTAAAAAGCCCATAGTTATTATATCTCTTATAAAGAGTGTGCAGATACCTGTAAAAGAAACTTTGCAACTTCTTCCAGAATCTCAGCATTGCTCCTATTGAGAAAGGAAACCAATTTAGATTATTATTATTATTATTATTATTATTATTATTATTATTATTATTATTATTATTATTATTATTCTCCTAGGACCCCAGATTTATCAGTGGATACACTGCAGAGCACAGGGCTTCTAACTTTTTTGTATTTTGAGCAATCAATTAAATATGGCCGATTCATTCCATTTGATTTGGGCGAAGGTCATAGGCTCTATCCTGGAGCGGAGAGAGAGGGGGCAAATATGGCTGTTAGCAGCGGTGAGATCCAACAGGTTCTCACAGGTTCCCAAGAGTAGGTTACAAACTATTTGTGCGTGCCAAGAGGGGGGGTTACTGGTGGTGGTTTTGCCACGCGTGATTTTTTACCTTGAGTTCACGCCCTCCTCCTCCTCAGCAGTAGCATGTAGAACTTTGAAGCAGTCTAGCAGGAGGAGATGCGACCGGCATGCAAGGCAGCTTCTGCACCTGCATGCATTTGTTTGTCACGGGCCCAAGGACCCGGTATGGCAGGCTGCGTCCTGCTAAGCAATCCCCGCCGCAGGAATGCTCCTCGCTTCTGAATGCCTATTACGCTACTCCATCGTGTCCTCACTTCAGCCCCATTGGCTCATACAGTTTGAACTGCCCACCTGTTACTAAATTTTTTGGATCCCACCACTGGCTGTTAGATATCTGATATTTCCAAACGTTTAAATGCCTGCAAATGCTCTAAGGGATAAACAAGCCTGTCCTTGAGGATGAAGACAATGGTGTGCATAGAGGTGGAAACCCCACAGCCTCTTCTGCGTAGCATACGGGCACACAGAGAATACATGGAAATTCAAAGCGGTGCGCCACCACGAATGTACGCTGTCACCTTTTCATTTCATGCTGGCACCCCTATTTTCAGGGAAACAAACCTCGCGTCCCTGCGAGATGAACCCTTTCAGGTACACCCTAGAAAGTTAGGAGCGGAATCCATCGCCCACAAAACCTCAGACGCTTCCAAGGCTCGTGGCCAAAGCATTGGAAAATAACCGTGTTTGAAATGAGGCAGGGAGTTCAAACAGATTTCTGCAGGGAGACAACAGCCCCAGAACTATTTGCCAGTTGTTGATACACAGCATAATCTGCCCACATCCTCCGTGATTCCAGCCACAGGGACAAGAAAGTGCTATAAATTCTTTCCTGTGGGTTCCCTAGAAGAGAAGTTGCCGGACTGTGGTTGACAAATTATTTTCTAGTTTGCAAATGGGAAGTGTTGGCAAGGACAGGGAATGCAGTCTCGGGTAACAACTGCTAGGCAGGCAAGGTGTACAGTGCCGGGCTGCGTCCATGTGTTTTGCTTTAGCAGATATGAAAAAAGGATGATGGGAAATATCTGGAGTGCCGGCCTTTAGCAAATCTGACTGGCAGTTATTGTGAGGCCAACATGCAAAAAGAAGAGAAGAGTTTGGATTTATATCCCACCTTTATCTCCTGCAAGGAGACTCAAGGTGGCTTACAAGCTCCTTTTCCTTCCTCTCCCACAACAGACACCTGGGTGAGGTGTAAGTGGGGCTGAGAGGAGTTCAGAGAGAATTGTGGCTGGCCCAGTTTGGTCTGCAACCTGTGGCTCTCCAGGATGTTCATCGGACTACATGGTCCCATCAAGCTCACTGCCAGCATGGCCAGTGTATTGGCCATGCTGGGAGGGGCTGATAGGATTTAACAGTCCTTGAACATCTGGAGAGCCACAGGTTGCAGAGAGACCCTGAGCTAGCCTCCCCTAAGGTCACACCAGCTGGAAATGCCAGGAGTGCCAAAACACATCAATCTGGTTCACTGGGTAAAGCCTCCGGGCCACTTGTACTCAGGTGGAGGAGTAAGGAATCAAACCCGGTTCTCCAGATTAGAATCCACCTGCTCTTAACCATCGCATCACACTGCCGTTTGCCTGCCCATGACAGGTAAACCCCTACCCTTGAGAAACTGAGGAGCAGAAGAAAAATGGTCTCCATAATGATGCTCTAGGAATTTCCTCTATGGTCTTCACAATAGAAATTAATGGGAATTTCTAGGGCATCACGAGTGCATAGGCCTGATCGTAAATTCCTCTGGTGTGATTGTTTATGCCATCTTATGCCACCTTATGCCATGGAGTAATACATAGAATCTTTCCCATGTAGGAAAGGTCTTCCTCCTCATAATCCGGAGCCATTTTGGCAACCGTTTGGAACTCCGGGCCCCTTTAATCGAAGTGCTGCCAACTCGTTATGCAAGTATACAGAGATCCTTGCGTGTGGATGATAACCGTGCTTTGGACATCACCACTCACTGGTGCTTTTTAAAAAATGCGGTATCAGATTTTTAGACTGTCGGAGGGAAGATTTACAATTGCCCTTTCATCTTCCTGCATTTTTTCTCCCTTTGACTTAGAGGAATTCCATCCGAACAGTATTTTTAGTCATCCGTGGACTGTTTTCTCCAGAGTCCTACACATTTGAGAACGACCCATTGATATTTTAACCTCCTCCTTCCTGTAAGCCTCCTTCTTCCTGTAAACAGATCTGGCTCTCTTACCGACTGGCCTTCCTGCTTTACAGGGCCGGTTCTGGAGATTTCTGCACAAACCACGTGAAATGTTTGGAAAAAGTTTTCAATCCCCTCCATATGTCTTCACTCAGCCCCTCAAAACTGTTTGCTAAGTGTTTCCCCCTTTTTTTAGCCAGTTGAATTGATGCTTCAATGCCGAACAGCTTTGTGCTGAGATTCTCTATATTCTCGTATAATCCATGTCTCGAAGATTACCCCCACTCCGCAAGAAAAGATTACCCCCACTCCGCAAGAAAAGATTACCCCCACTTCACAAGAAAAGATTACCCCCACTCCGCTAGATTTGAACAGGGGCTTGCATTTCACCCTCACAGAAATGATCAAATAAACAGGTAATGGGGAAACCGAGCGTGAGCTCAGAAAATGGAGGACGTTCGGGGATGGCAGAGAGGCATGGAAAACTTTTTAAAGAAATCGCACATGAGTGAAACCATTTTGAAAACATCTCATCCTAACGAATAATTTCTGGAGGGGATTCTTTGAAAATGTTTTGCGACTCTGTGGGAGGGTTTTACTGTTAGTTTTAATGTTTTGAGGCTCTTTGGGAGGGCTTTACTGGTAGTTTTAATGTTGGACGCCAAGTGATCTATGTGGAACGCTGTAATTTTATGTTTTAATGATGCTAACCATATTAATTTTATTGCAATGGTTATTGCCGTCTATGTAACATTATTCTGTTGTTCACCGCCCAGAGCCCTCAGGGGATGGGGCGGTATATAAATATAATAAAAATAAATAAATAAATAAATAAATAAATAAATAAATAAATAAATAGATAAATAAATAATAAAAAAACATTTTCAGAACCAAAGAAGGGAAAAAAGATGCAGAGCTCTATGGAGGGAACGTTTTAAACTCAAAACTTTTTAAAAGGTTTGTGTGGAAATGGCCAAGGAAAGACGCGTAACAGGAGAGACGGTGCTAACCTCACTGTCCTATAGCTGCCATCTTGCCACCCCCTTCTGTTCTTGTTTGTGTACCAGACATTTCCTGTTCCAACAGCTTTAAGGGAGGGTAGCTCTCTCACACTGATTTGAGGGAATGGGGTGGAAAGGAATAAAGTGGAAGAAGCAACATTCGGCACTGATAGTAATACAGATTGACTGAAATTGAGAGGGGGGAAGATAGGCATTCCCAAATAGGCAATTACAGTGGTTGAACATATAATTTGGGCCCTAATTTGGTGTGTGTGTGGTGGGGATCTACTTGCTAGATTTCGACATCTGGTTTTCATTAAAGGGAAAGAAGCAAGGCCAAAAAAAAAAAAAGTGGCAAGCTGTCTGTCCTCTCTGTCCTCTGTTCTGTACTGCCACCCTTCCAGGCAGCAGTGGCATAGTGGTTAAGAGCAGGTGTACTCTAATCTGGAGGAACCGGTTTTGATTCCTCATTCTGCCGCTTGAGTTGTGGAGGCTTACCTGGGGAATTCAGATTAGCTTGTGCACTCCCACACACGCCAGCTGGGTGACCTTGGGGTAGTCACAGCTCTACGGAACTCTCTCAGTCCCACCCACCTCACAGGGTGTTTGTTGTGAGGGGGAAGGGAAAGGAGTTTGTAAGCCCCTTTGAGTCTCCCACAGGAGAGAAAGGGGGGATATAAATCCAACTCTTCTTCTATCTCCAGGCTAAAGAGCTCAGTTTACCTGGAGAAAATGGCCACTTTGGAAGTGGACAGTATTGCTTGATACCTGACAAAGTACACCCGTTTATAGCCAATTCAGATCCAAATTTTGTAAGAATTTTATTAGAAGATCACGTTCCCTCTATATCACAGAAGGTGGTCAAATTTTGTACGCTGGCATACAATAAGCAAAGATTATTATTAAGATAGAGAACCGGATTGAATGATGAAACTTGTAATAGGGGCTTAAGTTAATGATATCTAATGCAGAGGTGGGATCCAGCAGGTTCTCACAGGTTCCCGAGAGTAGGTTACTAATTATTTGTGTGTGCCGAGAGGGGGTTACTAATTGGTGATTTTGCCACTTGATTTTTGCCTTAGTTACGCCCCTCCTCTCAGCAGTAGCGCACAGAACTTGAAGCAGTCTAGCAGGAGGTGCACCGGCATGCGTGGCAACCTGCGCCTGCGTATCTGCATTCGTTTCCGGGGCGCCCAAGGACTCACAGCGCAGCGGCTGCATCCCCGCTGCCACTGCCTCTCGCGCTAGGAATCGCCCCGCTCCCCAGAATCGCCCGCCACCATGCCCCCCTAATCGGTGTCTCCCGTCCAGCCCCATTGGCGCTATGCCACAGTTTGAATCCCACCACCAGGGAACCTGTTACTAAAATTTTTGGATCCCACCACTGATTAATGTATTGACCTCACGCCTTGGATCTCTGCAAAATTGGAATATTATGGATCTTTACATAGTCAAATTCTGGTTTTAATGGCTGGCCGAAAGGCCGTAACAATAAATTCTATTCTATTCCACGTCATTGATGAAAATATTGAATAGCACTGGGCTCAGGACAGAACCCTGTGGCACCCCACTAGTCACTTCAATTAATTCTATTTGACTTGGAGAAGGACAATTTAGCTGAAGTCACAGAGCTGAACTGCGCTGGGGTCAGTTCTTCCCGTAGCTTGCAGATGTCAAACGGCAGTGTAGTTTTAGCTGCACGTCGGCGTGCTTTGCAAAGTCCCCAGCCATCCTCCTGCATCCTGTATGTTCTTCCAGGGAGAACGACTCAGACTGAACTTCGTCTTGGCCGAAGCTACTCGGCTGCATGGACTCTGTGTTACGTTTGGCTCGAAAACCCCTGTTTCCGTGACCGGTTCCTCATGAGGATCGTGTGTGAGGTCTCACGTCCTTTTCCCTTCCCTCTCCCCAAAATATAGCTCCAAAATGTGTTTTTGGTCAAATTCATCTTGCCTTACGGGCCACCCACTGGCTCTTTCTCCTCGAACTTCTGTTGCACGTTCTGGCTTCCAGTCCAACGTCATCTGTCCAAATCCAGTCCCGACAGAGGATGGGGGAGGGGGTTGTTTTCCCTCAAATCTGCTAATAATTTACGCACAGGAGCAACATTTTGTTGTTGTCTTCCAGGGAGCAACATATGAATGACAAGGCCTTTGTTGACAATGTTGGTATCCATAAAGACATGAACAGATGATTTTACTCAGTTGCCCGTTCAGGAACTAGCCCCTGTAGCTACCCAGTCATCCAATCTGCAGGGACCTGGGTTGCCAATAGCCTGGAGAAAAGATGTCTTGCCCCAGCCAGCATGGTGTAGTAGTTAAGTGAAGGTGTACTCTAATCTGGTGAAGAAGAAAAAGAGTTTGGATTTATGTCCCCCCCCCCCTTCTCTCCTGTAAGGAGACTCAAAGGGGCTTGCAATCTCCTTTCCCTTCCCCCTACAACAAACACTCTGTGAGGTGGGGGGGGGGGGGCTGAAAGAGCTCCAAAGAACTGTGACTAGCCCCAGGTCACCCATCTGGCATGTGTTGGAGAGCACAAGCTAATCTGGTTCACCAGATAAACCTCCACAGCTCAAGTGGCAGAGCGGGGAATCAAACGCGGTTCTCCAGATTAGAGTGTATATATTGATGGCCCGATTTGTGGAAAAAGCGCAGAATTGCTGAAGCGCTGTTATTGGCTGCATCAAGCGCTAGTTTCCTGTGTACTGCCCAATTAAGATTGCTCGTAAGAGTAATGCCCAGATATTTAAACTGTTTGACTTGCTCTATAGGTTTCTTGTTGATAGTCCATACCTGTCTAGAGAATCGTCTGGCGAACACCAATATTTTAGATTGATAATTGTGGTTTTTATTAACAGTAAAATTTCATAATAACCATAAAACAATGCTAATTTTAATAATCTCAAAAGGCTCTTCACTTCCACCACCAGACATTACTTTAGACAAAACTGTGGAGATACACCTATGCAATGTAATCAAACAGAACACTTAGAATAATTTAGCAGAGCTTAATTAAAGCCTTTTCATAGCTTGTATCGCAAAAGATTAGAGTGTACCTGCTCTTAACCACTACACCATGAGAGGGGGGTTGTTCCCCCTCTCCTCCATATGAGTGGCGGATTCTAATCTGGTGCACCAGGTTTGTTTCCCCACTCGGATTTGTTCTGCCACATGCAGGGCTGCGCTTGGGACTGTTGTGGAAACTCTAGCCCAAATCCCCACTGGGATCCTATGACAGGCATATAAAAAAAGGTAAAGTTTCCCCTTCAGTCGTATCTGACCCTGGAGTACCACTGCAAGCAGTGATTTTATAGGCAAGACGCTTTTGTGGGGTAGTTCGCCATTGTTTTCCCTGGCTACGAGCAGTGTATGATTCGCAGAGGTCCAGAGCCCTTTCTGGAATGCAGAATATTTCCACTATCCTCAATATTTGTGGATGGATTCATTAATAAATATGGTGCAAATAAAGGGCAGGGAATGAACTTCAGCCTTGTCATAAACCCACTCCACCCCGCCCCATCGAGCTTCCAGTCTGAGGCTAGAGGGGACAAGCAAATCCTGCTAAATTGCACAGTCTAGAAAGCAGCCGATACAGCAGCTGCATTTTCGGCTCCAAACTCCAGTTTGGAAAGCAAGGAGGAGCGCTCTTCCTCGTCTAAAATTGAACACAATGTATAGTTTGTCGAAATCCAGTTTGTCGGCTAGCCAATAATTTAGAATGCATGTATTTCCTGTGTGGTATAGATGCCTCCGAGACCGAAAAAGTCGAGGCTGTGTGCTTGTGTGGTCCCCAGAGCTTAATTTGAGCAAGAGCGTGGCCATTTCAGTGCCAAGTCTCGTAACCTAGGACGCTGGAAGTAAAAATAAGCGAGAGATCCTCTGAACGTGTGCAGATTGCTCTTTGCACGCTCCTGGGTAATTGCAGCCAGATGTCATCATCTGGGCCAAGGGAAGAGTTCACTCGGAAGCAGGACTCTGCCTTAGAACTTGTGAAGGAGAGTGCCTCTGACCATGTGCAGAATATATTTCTTATTTGACTAGGCAAGGAAAACTTCAGTGCAAGGGAAAGGGCTTCCTGGCTGGAGGGTGCAACACAAGAAGAAGAAGAAGAAGAAGAAGAAGAAGAAGAAGAAGAAGAAG